>NC_138771.1:482503313-482970813 GCF_965119305.1 Pelophylax lessonae | reverse complement strand
ACTTGATTAGAGTCCACCTGTGGTAAATTCATTCAGTTGATATTTGAGGAAAATAATCATTTTAATCCATTTTGGAATAAGGCCGTAACAAAACAAAATGTGGAAAAATCGAAGCACTGTGAATACTTTCTGGATTGAAAAAAAAAAAAAAAAAATCAGCCTTTAGAATCATTTTAATCATTTTTCAATAAAATTTTTGGTTAACGTACGCAAATGAAGTCACCGACTGATTCCAATATCTAGTTATGTCAATTCTAGCTGCCAGAATAATATACAATATAATTTTATTTTAGATGTTTAGAAGTGTCAATGTCCATTTTGTGGATTAGGGCTATTTCGGGATTTCTAAAAATATTTACTTCAGTTACCATATGCATTAAGGTGAGGGTTCTAATCCAGAATTTGGTAATTTTGGGGCATTGGCACCAAATATGGAATATAGTCCACTTGACCACAGTGTCTAAAACAAGACAGCTTGTGGACACAATTTAGCAACTCTGGTAGGAATTATTACCACCTTAATAAAGTTTTATGATTGGATTCTACTAAGGCAGTATTAAAGGACACTTTCGCCAAATTATTAGCCACTGTCTGCCATTTGAGTCTGAAATATACACTTACTGGACACTTTATTAGGTACACCTTGCTAGTACCGGATTGGACTCCCTATGCCTTCAGAACTGCCTTAAAGTGATTGTAAAGTCTCATTTTTTCTTTAAAAATAACAAACATGTAATACCTGCTCTGTGCAGTGGTTTTGCACAGACCAGCCCAGATCTTCCTCTTCTCGGGTTTCTCTTCAGCGCTCCTGGCCCCTCCATCCTGACGAGTACCCCCACAGCAAGCATCTTGCTATGGGGGCACCTGAGCCAAGCCACAGCTCTGTGTGTCCTTTCAGACACTGAGCTGCCGTTCAGCCCTGCCCCTTCTCTCTCCTGATTGGCTAATCTTACTTTGATTGACAGCAGCGAGAGCCAGTGGCACCGCTGCTGTGTCACAGCCAATCAGGATGTTGTGGCCGTCATGCACATTGCTGGATAGAGATGGGGCTCAGATAAGTATTAGGTGGCTCAGGGGGGCTACTGCACACAGAAGGCTTTTTATCTTAATGCATAGAATGCATTAGGATAAAAAAACCTTCTGCCTTTACAACCACTTTAACTTTGTGGCATAGATCCAACAAGGTGTTTGAAACATTCCTCAGAGTTATTTTGGTCCATATTGATATGATAGCATCACGCAGTGGCTACAGATTTGTCGACTGCATATCAATGATGCGAATCTCCTGTTCCACCACCTACCAAGTATGCTTTATTGGATGAGATCTGGTGACTGTGGAGGCCAATGGAGTACAGTGACTTCATTGTCATGTTCAAGAAACCAGATGATCTGAGCTTTGTGACATGGTGCATTATCCTGCTGGAAGGAGCCATCAGAAGATGGTTACACTGTAGTCATAAAGGGATGGACATGGTCAGCAACAATACTCAGGTAGGCCATGGCGATTAATCAATACTCAATTGGTTCTAAGGGGCCAAAGTGTGCCAAGAAAATATCGCCCACACCATTACACTACCACCAGCAGCCTGAACCATTGATACAAGGCAGGATGGATCCATGCTTTCATGTTGTTTACGCCAAATTCTGACCCTACCATCTGAATGTCGCAGCTGAAATCGAGACTTATCAGACCAGGCAACGTTTTTCCAATCTTCTATTGTCCAATTTTGGTGAGCCTGTGCAAATTGTAGCCTCAGTTTCCTGTTCTCAGCTGACAGGAGTGGCACCCGGTGTGGTCTTCTGCTGCTGTAGCCATCTGCTTCAAGGTTCAGTGTGTTGTGCATTCAGAGATCGTATGCTGCATACCTTGGTTGTAACGAGTGGGTATTTAAATTATTGTTGCCTTTCTTTAATCTCAAACCAGTCTGCCCGTTCTTCTCTGACCTCTGACATCCTCAAGGGATTTTCGTCCACACAACTGCCTCTCACTGGATATTTTCTCTTTTTCGGATCATTCTCTGTAACCCTAGAGATGGTTGTGTGTGAAAATCCCAGTAGATCAGAGGTTTTGAAATACTCAGACCAGCCCATCTGGCACCAACAACCATACCTAGATCAAAGTCACTTAAATTCCCTTTCTTCCCCATTCTGATGCTCCCTTTGAACTTCAGCAAGTCGTCTTCACAGCATCTAAATATCTAAATGCATTGAGTTCCTGCCATGTGATTGGCTGATTAGCAAGTTGTGTTACCAAGCAATTTTAACAGGTGTGCCTAAAAAAGGGGCCGGTGAGTGTAAATTAAATATTCTCTCTTCTAAAACAGTATTCTAGGGGCGCAATGGCGATGGTAAGATTCTAATCAGGAAGTCTCCACTTTTCTTTGCAGCTAAGGGGTCAGAATGCTTCCACAGGGTGACACCTATAGAAGGTTCTTGTGATTGAACAGGTAATGTAGACTTCCTTCAGAGAGATTCTGTGGCTACATCTGTATGCATACATCTGTATGCAGCTGAAAACGAAATTCCTCCATCCGAGACGCAGAGCTCCATTTCTTGACACTTCCCATATAATCTGACCACCTTCAGTGCAACTTTCCCACTGATCAACAATAACAGTGGAGTGTTTATTAAAGTCAGCAAAGCAATGATTTGAAAATCGTAGAGGGCCAGAGATCTGGATTACAAAGTGCAGAAAAAATTCATCTCTCTTGGGAGGGGGATGATTGTATTTTTCTACAATGTAATTGTATCAAATCTTTTGACTTTTAAGATGCAGTTGTTTTTTTTTTTTTTATTCTCTTTTAAAAAGATATATTGCTGAAATGAAGAAATTGAAATCTGGGAGGGCAGTATGGTAAGTGGAGGAGCAGGAACTCTGAAAGGAAAAGTGAACACAAACTTTTGGGAAATTAAAGCAGAACTTCATGTAGGTATTAAAAAACATTGAATAATACTGCTATGGGTTTATTACAAAAAAACAGGTAAAATGTTTTAAATACATCTAGTGTAAGTACCTGAACCTGCTGTGTCATAGGCCTCCTGCCATACCCTACATAACGGCATTTAGACTAGGCAATATTTAACCATACCAGGGGCGTAACTCCAGGGGTTGCAATTGCAACAGGGCCCCAAGCTCCAAGGGGGGCCTGTGCGACTCCCCTGTACACCTGGATAGGAGGGGAAGTGGGGGCAGCATGTAGCCTGTAGCCGCAGGAGGAAAATGAAGGAGATTGGTTCTCTGCATGCTGCCCCCCCCCGCCACTCCTTCTATCCAGTTAACTTGTGTTCTGCTGTCTCTGGGCCCCTGTGTGCTCCCCTGGTCTCCCCCCCCTACTGCGCTGCCCCCCCTCCTCACTGTGCTCCCTCCCCTCTCCTGCCAGCTGCTGCAGGGGATGTGTCACAATAGAGAACCAGGAAGGGGTCGTAAATATGTAATTAACCAGCTCCTTCCTTTTCTGAATGGACAGAGTCATAGTTAGTGACATTGTAAAAAATAAAATAAAATGATAAAAAATAATACAATTAAAATATCAAAAAATAAAAACTACTGACGCCAGTATGTGAACTTCCAGGATTGCAAAGGTCACACTTGCGACCAGGCCCTGGCATTCCACCACCGTGGGGAGGCCCCAAGATGGCAGGAAGGGGGCCCACTTCAAAACTTGTGAAAGGGTCTCGCTGCGGGACCATAATAAAGGATCCCAGGTAACCCAGGGAAGAGCCCCAGGCTTGAAGGGAAGGGCCCCGGTCAGGGGTCCGGGGGACCCTTCCTGGTTTCTTGCACCGGGGCCCTGAAGGTTCTAGTTACGCCTCTGAACCATACAATAAGATTCTACACATAGGAGTAGTTCTTTTGCAGCACAATTAAGAGTGTGGCTAAAATATTTGTGTTTAGGGATGTCTGTTGTGGTGTGAATTTTAATGAATAGGTTCTGATTCCTGATTTGGTTTCACAGAGACACTAAATTGTGGCAACACTCAGGCAAATGTGGCAATACAGAGATGAAGTCACGAGGATGGTGACGTAACTTGTGGGAGAAGCCGAGTGACACACGAGCTGCCGAGTGTTGGATTGCGGCTGTAATATTATGTTTTAAAGGTGTACCGTGTTTCCCCTAAAATAAGCCCTATCCCGAAAATAAGGCCTAGGGTGATTTTCGGGGATATCTGCAATATAAGCCCTACCCCAAAAAAAAAAAGCCCCAGTTAAAGTCCTTTTTTTAAATGATTATATAATGTGCAGTGTGTAACTTTATTGTGGAAATACCTTATTTACAGTGCCGCTGGGCACTCACGTGACCCGCCAGAAATCTTTTCCTCAGCTGCCCCTCCATCTGCAGTGCTCGGAGGGGGGCTTGGAATACTTGGTTATTTTATGTGAATGTGGACTGTTAGGTTACAGCTATCTTTGAAGCTTTATGTTATTTATACAGTATATTCACTTAACACATAGGGCATTTATGTACTATTAGTGTTCGATCACCCAGTCACTTTAAGAGGGGGTTCCACATAATTACATATCACAATACACAGAAAACAATAGGGCAATTGTGAAATTAAGTCTAGAACAACAGGCAATTAAGACACTACGTGGGCAATAAATGGGCACTGAAATGCAGGTTCATTCATTACATGACAGGTCTTCCCTCATTCTTCTCAGTTTCCATCTCTCTCTGGCCATACAAGTCTTCTCTGTAGTCTGATAATAGCCCTTATCCCCGATTTTTTTCTCCTTTGCAGGGTCTGCTCTTTTTCCAGCTGACATCACTTCTCTACTCTGCCACTGAGAAGACTGGAAATTCTGGAAAGCCAATAATTATGCTAAATAGCCATATTTCTAGAGTGTTACCAGCATTAAATATAAAAAATAATATCTAAGGCCACTAATAGACTCCACGCATAACCACTTTAGCTGTGGAAAACCCTGCCCCCTTCATGACCAGGGGATTTTTTGCTATTCGGCACTGTGCTACTTTAACCACTTGCCGACCAGCTGCCACAGATAATACAGCGGCAGGTCGACAGGCTCCCGCGAAACCTGTACATTGCTTTGCGGGAGCGATTGTGGGGGCACGCGGGCCCATTCCCCAGCATGGAAGCTAATCTGCAGGGCCGGTGGCCACAATTGCTGCCAGGCACCCGCGATGGCTCCCCAATGGAGACAGAATGGCAGTCTGCTGTTGTAAACACAGCAGACCTTTGTTCTGTCAGCAATCAACACAGGGCTCCTGTGTTCCTCCTATTTAGGAGCATAGGTCCCTGTGTTGATTCTATAAGCCCATCCCGCCACAGTTAGAAAAGACCCCCTAGGCATACATTTAACCCTTTGATCGCCCCTGGTGTTAACCCCTTCCCTGCCAGTGTCATTAGTACAGTAACAGTGCAATTTTTTAGCACTTATTACTGTAATAATGTCACTGGTCTCCCCAAAAGTGTCAAAAATGTCAGTTAGGGGTCCGATCTGTCCGCTGCAATGTCACAGTCCCGCTAAAAATTGCTAATCGCCGGCAATACTAGTAAAAAAAAAAAACAAAAATGAATAAAAATCTTTCCCCTAGTTTGTAGACGTGATAACTTTTGTGCAAACCAATCAAAATACGCTAATTGGAATCTTTTTTACCAAAAATATGTAGCATAATAAAAATTGGCCTAAAATGAAGAAAACATTTGTTTTTAGTTTTTTTTTTTTATTGGGAACGTTATATAGCAGAAAGTGAGAAATATTTTCAGAATTGTCGCTCTTTTTTTGTTTATAGCACAAAAAATAAAAGTTGCAGAGGTGATCAAATACTATCAAAAGAAAGCTCTATTTGTGGGGAAAAGGGACATCAATTGTCAGTTAAAATAACGCGCTTCCCCCCGAATTGCAAACAATGGCCTGCTCATTAAGGGGGAAAATCTTCCGGTCCAGAAGTGGTTAACTGGCAATAGCATGGTCATGCAACGCTGTACCCAAACGACATTTAAATAATTTTCTTCCCACAAATAGAGCTTTTTGTTGGTGGTATTTGATCATCACTGGTTTGCTTTTGTTTTTTGCAATATAAATGAAAAAAGAGCAAAAATGATTTAAAAAAAAAAACAATATTCTACAGTGACATTAATCTCCAGTGACATTAATACAGTGATCAGTGATAATACTATACTCTGTCACAGTACTAATGACACTGGCAGGGAAGGGGTTAACATTTAGGGCAATCAGGGTGTTAAATATGTGTCTAACTATGTGTAATATGTGTACAGTTTGCTGTTTTTACTAACTGATCTCTAAGTTTCTCATCCCTGCAAAGCAAGAGAAGAAACATAGAGATCGTGCTCTGTGTTGAGTGTTAACACAGAGGGATGAAAAACACAGAGATCGTGCTCTGTGTTGGATGTAAACACAGAGCTCTGGACTGTGATTATACACAGCCGATCAGCATGTCTTAGGCGTGAATTATTGTCCGGGGCGTGCTGACAGGCTCCCACTGTGTACAAATGCAGGGGGTGCTGGTGGAGGCATAGATGCACGCTCCCAAAACCCAGAAGTAGGCAGCAACATATAGGTACGTCGGTTTGCCTACAGTGGCCACTCGCCCGCAGTACATTGGAGGTGGGTGGTTGCTAAGTGGATAATTATGGGCTCATTTACACCACAATCTCTATGTCCACTCTGCGATTCTGCATGTGCGTGTGTTTTTATTGTGTTTGCAGTGCGTTTTTGGGATAAAAAAATTCATTTATTTCAATTTATTTTCTTTAGTTAGTTGCATTTACCTGCATTTGCGTCCATTCATGCTGGTTTGCATGTGTTCATGTGCATTTGTTCTGTGTTCTGGTGCGGAAAATGTCAGAGTGCGGTTTGTTTTTTGAATGGGAACATGAAGAGAAAGTGGGCGCACACCAAAACGATAACTTGATAGTAGGAAAGATTTATTTGTACAAATCTGGATACAAGGTACAACAGAATGGAAATGGTAGACGCGTTTCACATGACCAAGAGCGTGCTTGTTCACTAGTTAGCGAACAAGCACGCTGTTGGTCATATGAAACGCGTCTACCATTTCCATTCTGTTGTACCTTGTATCCAGATTTGTACAAATAAATCTTTCCTACTATCAAGTTATCGTTTTGGTGTGCGCCCACTTTCTCTTCATTTTCCTGTTATCCGGTGGCGATCCGAGGTCCAGCACCCACGGCTGATTTTGGATATAGATCCACCTGAACGTTGTACATCTTCTTTTCAGTATTTTGTTTTTTGAATGCACATGAAAGCACTGCAATGGTGTAAACAAGGCTCATTTATTTTTCTAGCAAATACATTTGTAATGCGTTTAAAAACACACTTGACTGCGCGTGGCACAAACTAGCCCTAATGTTAGGGAAAACATTCACGGCTCCTTCACACTTTTTGCGGTAACCTGTGTTTTTTAAAGTGGAGTTCCGGCCTATTTTGCAACTTTAGTGATTCCTGGAGTGCTCGCTATGCTGATCAACAATTGGGCATTTTCAATTTTTTTAGGGGGTCCCTTACCTTATTTTCAGGGCATTTTTGATTGTACTTCCTCCTTCTCCCCCCTCTGTGGCCATGGACACAGACATCACTTCCGCCTTTGCATTGCATCCTGGGAGCTGTTTGTCATCACTCCCAGGAGGCTGGAATCAGGAAGAACTCCCAGAACTCTCTCTGGAATCAGGAAGAAGGACACAGCAGATTACACTGCGGCTTCAGATGCCCGCGTCTAAGATGGCCACGCACAGACAGTGTTTTTAAAAGTAAGATTTTGACTAAAATCCAATACTGTACACCTTGTAAGTATGAGAATAGCGGTTCTGTAAAGGGCGATGGATTAATATTATAGGGGTATTTTTAGTTAAAAAAGGTATTTGAGGCTGCAACTCCGCTTTAAGCACTGGATAAACTCAGGTCAACGCTAGGGCACATAGAAAATGATTGTTTTCTATGTGTGCTGTTCACACTGCATGTCTGCATTTTCCCGTACTGCACTGGATGGCACCACGTGCAGCGGAACACACCACGGCGCTGTGCAGTGACATGAATGAAGCGTGCATGGCACTGCTCCTGGCCAGAGTCGGTCTTGCACTATTCTGCACAGTAAAATGCTGCGTTTTACGGTGCAGGCTAATGTGAATGTAGCCTCAAGGACGAAAAAAATGCTATAAATGTTAAAATACTGTATACTGTATATGATGAAGCTGAATTTCATTGTGCTCAACATACGCTGCTAATTCTGTGAAAAAATATAATTAATTACTGTCATTATTAGCTGAAACATTTTGTCTGTTTTTTATTTCCCCATCTGCAGCACAGCAAATGGATTTTCTTGGTTTTGAAATAATTAGTTTGTTGGAGGCACATTGACCAGAGAACCCTCTCACAGGCGCGTCTGCCCTTCAATTTCCTCTTATCTGTTAATTGAAGAAAATTGAATGTCGTGATTTACACAGGGCCAAGAAATGTACTGAGAATGTGTCAGCATGGGAGGGGCTGAATGCGTGTCCGCCCACTGCGACCTCTCACTAATATAAAGTAGGGGACATTAGAGTGTAAGCTCCTCTGGTTTAGATACTAGTGTGAATGGCTCAGTGTTCTCTGTATAGTACTGTGGATTATTTCAGAGCTATTTAAATGTAGTAATAAGGTGTGACTGTGGTGGAGACATTACAATTTAGGCTCCTTTCGTGCGGAGACTGATGTGACTGGTTTGGTGTTCTTGTACAGCACTATAAAATATGTCAGAGCTATATAAATGTATAATAAAATCAACCACTTTATAACTGCCCACCGCACATATACTGCGGCAGAGCGGCTGCTCTGCGCCGGATCACGTACCTAGTATGTGATCAGTGCGCCGGGGGTAGGGAGCGCATCGATCGGCTGCAGCAGGAACCAATCAATGGGTGCCAGCCGCTGATTGGTAGCCGGCACCCAACGATCGACTCTAGTAATTACCAAAGAGAGCCCTGTGTATGTAAACAAACAAAGGGCTCTCTTCTAACAGCAGCAATGTGCTGGGTTTTTTTTTTTCTCCCTGCAAAGCAGGAAGTAAAAAAAAACCTCTTACTAATAACAATGTGGGGGACATTAGAGTGTAAGCTCCTCTGGTTCAGATACTAGTGTGAATGGCTCAGTGTTCTCTGTACAGTACTGTGGAATATTTCAGAGCTATTTAAATGTGTAATAATAAGGTGTGACTGTAGTGGAGACATTACAATTTAGGCTCCTTTCGTGCAGAGACTGATGTGACTGGTTTGGTGTTCTTGTACAGCACTATAAAATATGTCAGAGCTATATAAATGTATAATAAAATCAGCCACTTTATAACCGCCCACCGCACATCTACTGCGGCAGAGCGGCTGCTCTGCGCCGAATCACGTACTTAGAATGTGATCCACGCACCAGAGTAGGCAGCGCATCGATTGGCTGCAGCATGAACCAATCAGCAGATGCCAGCTGCTGATTGGTCGCTAGCACCCAATCATTGTCTCCACTAATTACCGAAGAGAGCCCTGTGTATGTAAACAAACACAGGGCTCTCTTCGGACAGCAGCAATGTGCTGTTTTTTTTCAGTAACCCATGTTGGGCACACATTTAACTCATTGATCACCCTAGATGTTAACCCCTTCCATGCCAGTGTCATTATTACAGTGACAGTGCATATTTTTTTTAGCAATGATCACTGTATTATTGTCACTGGTTCCCAAAAAAGTGCCAAAAGTTTCAGGTAGTCTCGGATTTTCTGCTGCAATATCGCAGTCCTGCTATAAGTCGATAATCGCCACCATTACTAGTAAAAAAAATAAAATTAAAAAAACACATTATTATTAAAAAATATCCCATAGTTTGTAGATGCTATGACTTTTGCGCAAACCAATCAATATACGCTTATTGGGATTTTTTTTTTAAACAAAAATATGTAGCAGAATACATATTGGCCTAAATTGATAAGGAAATTTGATGTTTTATATTTTTTTTTAATTGATGTGTTTTATAGCAGAAAGTAAAAAAAAATTTTTATTTTTTTTTTAAAGCGCAAAAAATAAAAAACACAGAGGTGATCAAATACCACCAAAAGAAAGCTCTATTTTTTTGGGGGGGGGAAGGACATACATTTTATTTGGGTACAGTGTCACACAACCACGCAATTGTGAGTTAAAGTACCGCAGTGCCGTATCGCAAAAAAAATGGCCTGGTCATGAAGTCTTCCGGAGCTGAAGTGGTAATGTGTGACTATGGAGGGACACTAGAGTGTAAGCTCTTTGGTGCACTGGCTCAATGTTTTCTGTGGAGCACTACAGAATATGCCAGAACCGTATAAATGTATGTTAATGACAATTATATCATTCTATGCAACTAGAAGATGCAATCGCTAAAGCAACTATATTATATATGTATTGTATATGTTAACGTTTAACTTTACCTTTCAAAGCATGATTTCCTATCTGTCTGCCTAGATACAGTGGCATCACTGTAGCTGGCCAGCTATAACCTGTCCTAGGTTGCTAATATGACTTACATGCATATACAGCTAGACCTGCTAATATTCTTAATACAGTGCATATGTTTATATGTGAGAGACAAAAGCAGAGTTATTTACTGTGATTTCATGTTTGGATGTCATATAACAGTTGTATGTTGTGTTCACAGAAGGAAAAGAGAACATATGCCTTTAAGATTCATTTATATGCCTGTAAGGTAAGCTCAGACACAGCAGAATTGAAACCAGAAAGCACAGAGTTAAACTTTATTACCCATAAGGAGTTTGTGGCCAATCACAGCCAATCTCACACTCAGCAACAGTCTTGGCCAATCACAGCCAGCCTTACACCCATTTTTTGTCTAAAGCCTCATGCTTTCAGCCAACCTTCTCATTCCACTACAGAGAGGACATTTGTACAGACACAGATCCAGAGTCAGTTTTATGGAAGCAAGTGGCCAAAAATAGGTAATTAATACAGTTATATATGTTCCTATTGTTAGTAATGTGATTAGAACTGTATACTGAACTAGTTATGTGTTCACTTGTAGTTCCACCAAACTCTAACGTCATAGCAAACAAACTATCGAACAGTTGAACCACCATTTGTTATACTTTATTCAGCACATGTTTGTACATGGACTGTCTGCTGCAAAAGTGTCAGTGTTATCTATGAAGAAAAGTTGAAGTTAATAAAGAAGATATTTTAAGCGTTTGGTGTGCTCTTTAAACCTACTGCTTTCCATAGAACGGTATTAGAGGAATTTATAGAGTAACAGACAGTCTGGTTAGAATGAAGTCAGAGAAATCCAATTCTTCTAATGCCACAGCGCACAAGGCACTTCATAGTGCTGCGCCTGCCACAATCACTCCTGTTTGTTTAGTTCTTTTTTTATTGGCTGAGGTCAGAGAATAGAAAAAAATATATAATTTCAGGCAACAAAAGAGACGATGCAAAGCAAAGGGAAAAAGAATTGAGTGGATTTTTACTCTGAGTTTTTTCAGCTGCTACCTAGTGGTTATTAGAGAACTGTGAGAGAAGAGGTGGAGAATTATTGGAGCGTAAAGCATCCTGTACTTACCATAACGGTTGAATGAGAGAGAAGAGAAGTGCTGAGGTCACACTGGGCATGCATGCCAAGTGTTGTAGCACACCCATATATTAATTGTTCCTTAGTAGTAGAGCACTTTCTAGAACAGGTGCATCTCAAAGAATTAGGATATCATCAAAAAGTTAATTTATTTCAGTAATTCAATTGAAAAAGTGAAACTCGTATATTTTATATAGATGCATTACACACAGAGTGGTATATTACAAGCATTTCTTTCTTTTAATTTTAATAATTATGGCTTACAGCTAGTGAAAACCCAAAATTCATTATCTCAGAAAATTAGAATATTACGTAAGAACAATAAAAAAAAAGGACTTTTAATACGGAAATGTTGGCTTACTGAAAAGTATGTCCATGTACAGTATAGTATGCACTCAATACTTGGTCGGAGCTCCTTTTGAATGAAATACTGCATCAATGCAGCATGGCATTGAGGCGATCAGCCTTTGGCACTGCTGAGATGTTATGGCAGCCTAAGTTGCTTTGATAGCGGCCTTCAGCTCATCTGCATTGTTGGTTCTGGTGTCTCTCATCTTCCTCTTGACAATACCCCAAAGATTCTCTATGCGGTCAGGGTCAGGCGAGTTTGCTGGCCAATCAAGCACAGTGATACCATGATCATTAAACCAACTATTGGTACTTTTGGCAGTGTGGGCAGGTGCAAAGTCCTGCTGGAAAATGAAATCAGCATCTCCATAAAGCTGGTCAGCAGAGGTAAGCATGAAGTGCTCTAGAATTCCCTGCTTGAGAGCTTCGCTGACTTTAGACTTTATAAAAAAACAGTGGACCAACATCAGCAGATGACATGACTCCCCAAATCACCACTGACTGTGGAAAATTTTGATTTCGTTTGGAAATCAAGGTCCTAGAGTCTGGAGGAAGAGTGGAGAGGCACAGAATCCAAGTTGCATGAGGTCCAGTGTGAAGTTTTCACAATCATTGATGATGATGTTCTATACTATATATGGACATACTTTTCAGTAAGCCAACATTTCTGTATTAAGAACGCTTAATGGTCTTATGTATTATTCTAACTTTCTGAGATACTGAATTTTGGGTTTTCACTAGCTGTAAGCCATAATCATCAAAAATAAAAGAAAGAAATGCTTGAAATATATCACTCTGTGTGTAATGAATCCATATAATATATGAGTTTCACTTTATGAAATTAATTACTGAAATAACTAAATTTTTTGATAAAATTCCAATTTTATGAGATGCATCTGTATGTGAGGGTGCCTGGGCTCTCCTGTGTCTACAGCCCTATAGCTATTTATCTTCAGTGTAAAATCTAAGGCACTGCTGCCTCCGACTCTCAGGAAATTTGGAATGGGATTAGGTGATGTCACTACTGTGCTGCTCATTAATCTCATTGCTGGAGGCTTTACATGAAGCAAAGCCTTACCTTTGTAAGGATGGCCACCTCCACACAGAGATGCAGTGCAGAACAAAGCATGGTAAGTCAGTAATGGGGAAAAGATTAGCTGGAGAGAGACTACAGCAGTAATGGTGATTCTGCTTCTATAGTACAGTCCACATTAAGCTAAACTTTTATTTTGGAAACTAAAGTCCTTTTAAAATTATTTTTTTATTGTTTAGATGGATTCATAAAACAGTTTTGTAGGTCAATTTTTGTTGGAAGTTGTAGTAGAAAAGATTGTGCACACATGTATGATATAAAGTTTCTTTGAATCTGGGATGTGTACATCTCAGTATTTCCTTTTCGTGTTGTCTTATCTTATGGGAAATACCAATGTGATGAGATAATTGTCTTAGCACTGGACTCCACCACAAACTGCTTAGTGAGGGCTTGAGGAGGACGATCTATTGGAGTGTAGAACGTCATCGAGACCAACAGAAAATTCAGAATTACAATATTTTTATTTCACTGCGACCTTCACAAACCAATTTGCCAGGCATGAAACATGAAAATTTGTAGAAATTTGAATTTCCCTCATCTCTTATCAGCAGAAAATGAGAAAAGGAATTTAATAGTTTCTGGTATTTTCTCTTTCCTGTCTTTCCCACATCAGTATTTGCTGCCTTCAGGGTCCGAAGAGACTGACGGCAGACGGCAAACCAGAATGAACTGTCTCGGTCCTGGATGAGCCCTGAAATAGTTCCTTTTATAAATTGATCAATTCTTCCGACCCCTCCCAAAGAAGAAAAGGATGCACTTTGTGTAGGATTTTGCTGCTATAAATTTGAAGAAGACACCCCAGCCCAGTGATGGGTGGCAGTTGAGCAGTGAGCTCAGAAAGGTAAGCTAATGGCTGTCCATTATTCTGCTAATTGCATGTCTGTGATTGCTTACAGACCTGTAATAATTCACTGTAGAACCTATTACAAACCAAGTCATTACTGACCAAAAAAAGAAAAAGCCTAGTGGGCACTGGGCAGGTCTATGCAAAGATGTCCACAATTTGTGCCTGCATGGCATAGGAGGCTGCTTATAACAAAAACAAAAAGCTCCCGGGTGTGTGAAACATCTTGTTTCTCCTTACAGCTTTATTTGACAACATGGACATTACAGTGTGTTAACACCGGTGTGCAACCACGGGTTGCAGGAAAGCAATTTGTTCGGTTTCTCCATCGACCCAGACAGGGTTAATTCAGGAATCCCTCCTGCCGAGGTATTGTCTTCTCGCGGTGGGGAGGTGGAGGAAGCCGTTCCCGCCGGGATAAGATAGTGATTTTTGCTATCGGCTAAAGTAGCCGCTAGCGATAATCCCAGGTAAAACCCAACAGGCTGGTTGTACCCAAGTTGATCGATTGATTAACTTGGTACATTCAGCCTACCCATACATAGTTTAAATCTCGGCCGGTTCCTGCTGAACCAGCAGAGATTTGAACCAAGGATAGCCTGCCTAAGTTGGTGTACTATATATTTGTATCACTGTAGCTTGCTTCACACTGCTAGAAAGCACACCAAAACCGCGGGTCTATGGGAAAGCGCAGGTAACACGAATGAAAACAGTAAGTTAGCTGCACTTTTGCTAAAGCACATCAGGGTAGAGTAAGGACACCTTCATTTGTGGATCATGTGTTCGCACTTCAACCATGTGTAAACCAAACAGAAGTTATACCTTGAAGTATCAATAAAAGCCAAGCTAATTTTCTGTTTTGTATGGATTGGAGATGGATTAGAACGCCTGTCAGGTTTTAATTGCTGTCTGTGCCCCCATTAGATATATTTGCCACCTCTATTTTTCCTAATTAGCATTGTCACCAAGAGTGAAAGTGAAAGAAAATCCTACATTTTGGGCGGTCACCAAAACAGGAATGGAGGGGAAATCTTTAATTTGGGACACTAGTTCTGGTGTCACTTCCTTTTGTGGCTGCAGGACAGAAAGTGAGTGGAAATCTACCCAATAGGGAAAAAAAAAAAGAAACTGACAGGGGTTATACCGTTCTTATTCTTTGCAAGATAAAAAAAATGCCTCTAGTTTTAATTTAAATGACAAGGAGGTGCAGTGGTGCCTGTACTAAATAACTCACTTTATTTACATCTAGTGATAAAATATCTGTGATCAGTGCACCAGTTAGGTGATGAGGGTCCTTCCAGGGTTGAATTGCATTGTGTGTGATTTCTGTCCAGGATGGTGTCATAGGCAGCGTTGTGCTATGTAGTCAAAGCATGTGGAGGACAAAACAAGGCCCTCACACAGATGTATGCTTAAAGCCACCACCAAAAATGTAATATATTGCAGCTCACTAATTCTTAGATGTGGTGGCTGCATTTATTTTCTTTTTTTTTTTACATTTTTTTTCCTCTCTGTTTTCACCAGGTGACTTTGCCAGTAACACACACCCTGTATTAGAGTGCCCCCCCCCCCCCACTCTGGATGAAGGAGAACAGGGGGCACAGCAGGCAGCAGCATTTTCAGTCTGGGGTGGTGCGAGTACTAGCAGATTTAGATAAAATAACAAATTGAAGCCAAACTCCATCTCACACTTTATAATCAGTTACAGCAAACAGTAGCCTAGAAAAGAAAACTAATGCAGCCATCACATCTAAGAATTGGTAAGCTACAATATAATAAATGTTTGCTTTTGGGTTCAATACTGGTTTAAGGACAGTACACTTGCGTGAACGAGGACTAAAAAGACTTCACACGTGTATCTTTTATTATTTCTACAGCAAATTATGAACAGAGATATAAGTAGCAGACATGATGGAAAGTGATAACCAAGGACACTGTTGGTAATCAATGGCAGATATTGAAAGGAGGAGGAAGATGAGACCTTCAGGTAAATCATTTTTCTATAACAAACCCGAATTTTTATATTTTGCCACCCGCGAGGTTCCTATTTCTTTAATGCACTTGACTAAGCCCCCTCTGTCGTTACCCTCTACACATTTTTATGATATACTGTACCTGACTAAGTTAACTCTACATCCCCCCGCCCCCAGGGTTGTATTTCTATATTACACCTGAGTATGTCCTCTATGCTGCCCCCTCAAGGGTGATATTTCTATACTTCTATACTACAGTACACTTGACTACATCCTCCTCTCCACCCTGAGGGTGATATTTCTATAATACTACTAAGTCCTATCTGCCCCCCCCCCCCCCCCACAAGACTCATATTTCTACAATAAATCAAAATAAACCCTTCAAGGGTGATTTTTTTCATAATTCAAATGACCATGTCTTTTCTGCTGCCCCTCAAAGGTCATGTTTCTTTAATAAACCTGAGTCCTTTCTGCTTCCCCACCCAGGGTCAGTTTTCCATAATACAACAGACTGTTTCCTCTGAGTCCCCCTGAGGGTCATATTTCTGTGATACACTTGACTACGTTCTCTCGATGTCCCCCCTGAGGGTCATATTTCTAAAATACACCTGTACATAGAGTATCTGAATACCTTTACATAGATTACCTGTACTCTATGCCACCTCCCAAGAGTCATATTTCTATAACACAGCTGAAAACATCCTCTTCTCCGCCCCAAGGGTCATATTCCTTTAAAAAAAAATAAAAAATTCCCCGCTACCACATCCCCCCAGCCCATGCTGGTCCTAATGACCCGGACGGCAGTTTTTCTATTATCCTCATCCTGAAAGCTATTTACTTACCACCTAGGGATTTCAGGTTTGGATTGTTTGTTTCTCCTGCATATTTGACCAGTGTTAAGTTCCACTAGTGCCACCTACATTTGGGCTTTAATAAGGACGTTTCACAAATGAACCACTTATAAGTTTACATGGAGTTCTTTTAGGAATTCAACATAAACAACTTCCTTATACAGGGGACCTGTGTTGGAGACATTTTTCGGCCATCTCCTCATCTCTACTAATGATGTTCCTTCCTACTTATTTTTCTTCTCATCCATTACTTTCGGATCCTTCTTCCATCTTGACTCGGTCATCTTTGTAGGAAACAAATGTATATATGCATATTGAATTCCATTGCTCACACCCTTGATGAAGGGTATTCCCGCAACGCGTAGGGTGTTGAATTAGAAATCCATGCTCCACCATTTCTCTTGTCCCACCATGACAAGTTTTTTAGAACTTTATATTGTGATATATGTATTTATTTCTATCATTACATTGACTTTATGTTTATCCAATAAAATTATGTTTTAATTTATATTTGTGGTGTTATCTTTGGCCCTCAAAGTCCCGTTCTCTACCAGGGGGGTTTTTCTTTGCAATTTATTTGGGATGTTGGCCATATAACACCTCGCTCTACCTAGATGAGTGCCCCTTCTATTTTTCTAGAATACACCTGACTGCATCCTCCCCTATGCCCTCCAAGGGTCATGTTTCTATAATACACTGTAAAAGGTCCCATCTGCCCCCCCCCCCCCCGGTCATGTTTCTATACTACACCTGGCTATGTTCTTCCTCTGGTCTCCCTGAGGGTCATATTTCTGGCCACCCCCAAGGGTTTCTATTTCAAAGTACACCGGACTACATTCTCTCTGCCCCCCATAAGGGGCATATTTCTATAATACATCTAAATAAACTCATTCTGTGTCACCTCAATACAACTGACCACGTCTTTTCTGCTGCCTCTAAAAGGTCATATTTCTTTAAAATATACCCGAGTCCTCTATGCTGCCCCCAAGGGTCAAATGTCCATAATACAACTCACTGTGTCCTCTTTGCCTCCCCTTGAGGGTCATATTTCTGTATAACACATGACTACAACCTCCCTTCCTCCCCTGGAGGGTCATATTTCTATGATACACTTGACCACATTCTCTCTGTGTCTCCCTTGAGGGTCATATTTCTACAATACACATGTACATAGAGTACCTGAATATAAGTACACAATGGGACCAGAGCATGTATGTAAAACGAAAATGTACTTAAAGTGAAGCAATACCTTTTTTCATTTCTCAATGCATGTAAATACACTAACTCCATAGGAAATCTTGGTCAGCTTGACATGGCATTGCTCCCAAGCCATATGACAAGGACACCAAGCTTGGGGAGTATGTCAAGGGGATCCAGGACTATGACATAGTAGATTACCTATGCAAGCTGGCCAGCCACAAACAGGATATGTTGTAGTCCTGGGTCCCCTCTCGGTGCTCCCTACGTTTGGTATCCCTGTCACTTATGATTTGGGAGCAGTGCCATGTCAAGCTGACCAAAATTTCCTATAGACGCCAATGTTAAAACCCGGGAGTAGTGTCATGCCAAGCTGAACAAGCTGTGTCCTTACTCGCGAGTGTACTTAAAGTAAGTGTACTTAAAGCGGGGTATGCCTGTATAATACACCTGGAGACGCTCTCTCTGCCACTATAATACATCTGACTGTATCGATTTCCAATCCCCCCCCCCCACGAGGGTTACCTTTCCATGATACACCTGACTACCTTCTCTCTGCCACATCCTGAGGGTCTCATTTCTATAATACACCAGACTGGGTCCTCTTTGTTGCCACCAGTGGGTCATCTTTCTATAATACACCTGACTGTGTCCTCCAGTCTCCCCCCAAGGGTTATATTTCTGTGTTAAACCTGACTATGTTCTCTCTGTGGCCCGCCAAAGGTCATATTTCTATAACACACCTGACTACATTTTCTCTGCCGCCTTCCAAGGGTCATAGTTTTAAACTACACCTGACTACATCCTCCCTGCTGCTCTCCTCCCAAGGGTTATATCTCCATATTACACCTAAATTTACATTTCTATAATACACCTGACTACATCCTTCTCTCAGCCCCCCAGGGGTCATATTTCTATAATACACCTGAGTCCTCATACACACAGGGCAGTAGAAAAGATGGCCTGCAAAGCCACTACCAATGCCAGGAAAAAGCGGATGTAAAAACATGCTTTTAGTAGCTTTTTGCATTGACGTTAATGCGCATTTAGCCGTGTTAGCTTTTAGCAGCGTTTTTTTGCCTCTATTCAAAACCAATGGTTCCCTATGAGAGCTGTCTTTGATCCGACTTTCAGCCCCATGATTTGAACAGAAGTCGCATCCAAGTCGGATCATGATAACCCGACTTGTGGTGCGACTTGTGCTCTGAGGATCTTTAACCACTTTAGCCCTGCTCATTGTGCCTGTACTGCGGCACAGTGGCTCGTTATCGTCCAGCGACGTAGACCTACGTTGCTGGACTCCTCCCCTTTTGGGTGGCACTCGCGCGCCTCCGGAGGCTCGCTCCCGCTGTATTCATTCACAGCGGGAGTCGGGCCAGGGGAGGAGCAGCGGCGATTGCCGCTGCTCTTCCCCGATCGTCGGGGAATCGAGTCTGGAGATCCGCCTGCTTGTGTAAACAAAGCGGGCGGATCTCCTAAGTGACAGACAGTGACAGATTGCAGGGTTCAGCATAGCTGAACATGCGATCTGTCCCTGTGTCACTCAGTCACCTCCCCCCACACACGTTAGTAAGCACCAGGCATACATTAACCCCTCCCTCTCCAATAAAATTAACCCCTTCCCTGCCAGTGTCATTTTTACAGTAACAGTGCATATTTATAGCACTGATTACTGTAGTAATGTCACTAGTACCCCCAAAAGTGTCAAAAATGTCAGCCAAGGGTCCGATCTGTCCGCCGCAATGTCGCAGTCCTGCAAAAAAAATTGCAGATCGCCGCCATTACTCGTTAAAAAAAACCCACCAAAAATGACAGAAATCTTTCCCTTAGTTAGTAAACGCAATAACTTTTGCGCAAACCAATCAAAATATGCTTATTGTGATTTTTTTTACCAAATATAGGTAGCAGAAAACAAATTGGCCAAAAATTTAAAAAATTTAGATTTTTACATTTTTTGGGGGGGGAATTTCATATAAAAAAATTTGAAAAATATTGTTATTTTTTCAAAATGTACGCTCTTTTTTTGTTTATAGCGCAAAAAGTAAAAATCGCACAGGGGATCAAATACCACCAAAAGAAAGCTCTGTTTGTGGGGAAAAAAAGGACCTACATTTTATTTGGGTACGGTGTCGCACGACCGTGCAATTGTCAGTTAAATTCGCACAGTGCCGAATTGCAAAAAGTGGCCTGAACGTAAGACATCAAAATCCTCCAGTGGTAAAGTGGTTAAGGGGAACCCCACACCAAAATTTAAAAAACCTGTCCCTTTGAGTCTGGTATGGATCTTGAAAGGGAACCCCACGCCAAAATGGAAAAAAAAAACAGCGTGTGGTCCCCCCTCTTCGGTCTGGTATGTATTTTAAGGGGAACCCCCACGCCAAAAAAAAGTAAATGCCGTGGGGTCCCCCCAAAATTCATACCAGACCCTTATCCGAGCATG
This sequence comes from Pelophylax lessonae, assembly GCF_965119305.1. Taxonomy (NCBI): domain Eukaryota; kingdom Metazoa; phylum Chordata; class Amphibia; order Anura; family Ranidae; genus Pelophylax; species Pelophylax lessonae. The sequence goes on along the minus strand of NC_138771.1, from coordinate 482,950,497 downwards.
CAGGCCAGGAAAGGGGAGGGGACGAGCGAGCCCCCCCCTCCTGGACACATGCCCGCAACATGGGGGGGTGGGTGCTTTGGGGCAGGGAGGGGCTCTGCACCTCCCCACCCCAAAGCACCTTGTCCCCATGTTGATGGAGACAAGGGCCTTTTCCCGACAACCCTGGGAGGTGGTTTTGGGGGTCTGCGGGCAGGGGCTTTATCGGAATCTAGAAACCCCCTTTAACAAGGGGGGCCCCCAGATCCTGGCACCCCCCTATGTGAATGAGTATGGGGTACATTGTTCCCCTACCCATTCACCCTAAAAAAGGCAGTGTAGTGTAAGAAAAAAAAAAAGACAAGAGACGGTTTTGAGAAGTCCTTTATTAAAAATCTTCCTCAGATCTTCTCCCTCAGGTCTTCTTCCTCTGATCTTCTCCCTCCGATCAGCTCCCTCTGGTGTTCTTCCTCTGGTCTTTTGCCTCCGGTCTTCTCTGCCTCCAGTCTTTTCCGCCGCTGCTGTCTTCTCAGCCCCCGACCCGGTCCTCCCCTGATGCTGTCTCCCGTGATTATGCCAGCTTTCTGCTGCCCTACAAGGGTCATACATCTATAATACACCTGAATAAGTCACTTCTGCTGCAACTCATTTAGAACTGTCTACTCAGGCATACAGAAAGTTGGTCCTAATCAGCTCCACTTACGAAAGATACAGTGCATTGGGAAAGTATTCACACCGCTTCTTTTTTTCCACATTTTGTTATGTTACAGCCTTATTCCAAAATGGATTAAATTCATTGTTTTCCTCAAAATTCTACATAAACCACCCCCTAATGACAACGTGAAAGAAGTTTGTTTGAAATCTTTGCAAATTTATTAAAAATAAGAAAAGGGAAAAAATCACATGTAGTGTACAAAAATATTCACAGCCTTTGCTCAATATTTTTTTGAAGCACCTTTGGCACCAAGAAGGTTCTTTCTCTCCACAGAGAAACACTGGAGCTCTGTCAGAGTGATCATCGTGTTCTTGGTCACCTCCCTGACTAAGGCTCTTCTCCCCCGATCGCTCAGTTAGTCCGGGCGGCCCGCTCTAGGAAGAGTCCTGGTGGTTCCAAACTTCTTTCATTTATGGATGATGGAGGTCACTGTATTCATTGGGACTACTTCAATGCTGCAGAAATTTTTCTGTACCCTTCCCCATATCTGTACAATCCTGTCTCAGAGGTCTACAGACCATTCCTTGGACTTCATGGCTTAGTTTGTGCTCTGACATGCAATGTTAACTGTGGGACCTTATATAGACAAGTAAGTGCCTTTACAAATCATGTCCAATCAACAGAATTTTCTCACAGGTGGACTCCAATCAAGTTGTAGAAACATCTCAAGGATGATCAGTGGAAACAGGACGCACCTGAGCTCATTTTTGAGTGTCATGGCAAAGGCTGTGAATTCTTATGTACATGTGAATTTTTTTTCGTTTCTATTTTTTTTTTTTATAAATTTGCAGAGATTTCAAACAATCTTCTTTCACGTTGTCATGATCGGGTATTGTTTTTAGAATTTTGAGGAAAATAATTAACTTAATCTACTTTGGAGTAAGGCTGTAATGTAACAGAATGTGGAAAAAGTGGAGCGCTAAATATTTTCCAGACTTACTGTACAAAGTGCCAATATCTTATTTTGAATTTGATGCATTCATTGTGCCATAATGTAAAAGTGGCACATTTTAGAAGTACCTGAATTTGGTGCATGAGTCGCTGTCAAAACCAAAAGTGTTGCAAATGCTTCATGGATTTGACCCAATACATTAAAGTCCGAAAAGTAGCGCAAAAAAATGTGATTAAATTTGCATTTCAAAATACCAATCACCACTGTGCCATCACTTCATGGTAAAACACTCACCATATATTGTTTCAGATCATCGACAGAATAGCCAGAAATTGCTAATCAAACGCCTGAAGACTCCAATACATCATCCAATCCTATCAAGCCGATCACTAACCACTACACAGTTAAAAGTGCTGCTCTCATATATATATAGTGTTTTGATTTATGTCAATTGGAGTTTTGAGTAGCTGATTTTTATTCACACTTATTTGTATTGTTTAAGTCCTTGTACACACTGGGTGTTTAGCCTTAGGCCCTTTTCACACTTGTGCAACTTGTCCTGCGACTTGGGACTGCAAAGTCGCATGACAAGTCGTACTCCAAGATTTCCAATGAGTACTGTTCATATCTGCGCGTCTTCAAGTTGCAGCGACTTGAAAGTAGTCCCTGCACTACTTTGGTCTGACTTTGATGTGTTTTGAGGTCCATAGAACTCAAGATTACACAGATATTGCTTCAAGTCCAGTCAAAATCGTGGCAAAATCGCATAACTTTTAGGTTGCACAAGTGTGAAAGGGGCCTTAGTGTTTTGGTACGGGTGGAAGGTACAGGCGATCTGTCCAGCCAGAAGCCTGTAAAAGAAGGCTTGCAGCTGCATGGTGCATCAAGTGGCAGTTAAATTTATTTATAGTATGCGCCCAGGGACGAATGTCCGAAACGCAAGCAGTCTGTGTTCCAGGGTGCATATTGCCCTCAAGGTAAGTACCAATCAGTCCACCATCCAGCCGTGCCCAGCTGCAGCAGCTGTTAGCCTCTCAGAAACTGTTACAGGTTGCTGGCAGTGGGGTTGGATGGTGCGCCTGTACCTTCCAACTGCACTCTAAACACCAAAGCCTCATGTATCTGGGCTAAATGCATGGTCAGATCATCAAACCTTCCCGAAAACGTACTTTGCACACACACATGGTCCATGGTCAGATTGGTACTCCATCCCAGACGCTCTGTACACACACAAATCGTCACACTATTCCAAACACATGCTCCGCAAACAAACATAATCAGATAATCATTCCATCCAGAATACTCGCTCTGCACACATACACGCACAGCGTCAGATAGTCCCAAATAGTTGCTCCACAAACTTATGGTCAGATATCACTTTATCCTGAACACATGCTTTGCATAAACACAGTTATACCCCACTCAATCCTAAACCCTCATTCCACACACAAAGAGTTGCTCCATGCCCATGGTCAGATCTCACTTCAACCCAAACTCTTGCTACCCACACACACACACGGTCAGATTGCCACTCCATCCCGCATAGTCACTCCGACCCATCTCCTGAGGCTTTGTGAGGCAGTAATTTCTCCTCATTTCTCCAAATAGCGCTAAGCAGCCTCAGAAGAATCCGCGTCTCAGACACAAAATGCCGTTTATTCTGATGAAAGAGATCTATAGAGGTGAGCGCTATCTGTAAACTTATTAAAATAGTTATTTTGAATGCATTGGAAGGTTTTCAGCATCATCCTCAAATAACGCGTACATTCGCAGTATATATTCAAAGCAGATAAAATGCAGAATGTTCACATTTATGAGACAATGCTTCCCCCGAACAGGACAAAATGAAATCTGCTCTTCCAGGCGTCTTTTTGAAGAAAATTGCATAAATAATACATTTGGGCCTTGTAATAGCAAACAAGCTCCATAGCCGGCGTAGCGGCAGATATCAGTTTTTTGTTTAAGAAAGCTTTCATAAAGTGGAGACCATCATTCTCATTTATATTAAAAGGCTACTAATAGAAGTCGTGATTGGCTGCAGCGTGCGGCTGGAGAGCTCTTATCTAACACAACGGCAGCGAAACACAACTCTGCAAATTGCTTTTCCTCCTAATATATAACATTTACAATTTGTGTATTTCATGTTCAATTCACAGCGTCTCAATTATTGAACAAGGCCTGTTAAGTCATCTCGCCAGACAAATGACTTTATATGGCTCTCCAGTGCCTCAAGGGTCCACACATGCAAACCTTACCCAGGATTCTGGGTTCTTCCTGGGACTTGTCAGATGTGGAGGTTGTCCACTCACTCCCATAGTTTGTGGCACTTCTTTCTTTCTGAAATAGGGTAGGAACTGTGAAGTAACTAAGTAAGGCATATGCAGCAGGTATCGCCAGCCCAGGCGAGGTCCTGATGTGTTATATGGCTTTGTAGCTTGCTGTGGGCAGTCATATGGATACATCGGAAGTGTCTTTTCTATACCTACATGGAGAAACATGTATGCCGCAAAACCTCAATGGCTTGACACGGTCAGATTACAATAAACTTTTTGTGTAAGAGCCAGCTGGCGCCATAAAGTACTAATTAGCCATTATACAGAGAAGTTGGTTTCAGGAATCACATAGTGACCCACTGGAGGGCTCTCTGAAAAGTCTAATGGTTGCCACAATACTAAAAATGGCTAAGAGGGCACAGACTATGGGTCCACACATGGGACCGCGGCTGCCACCTCATACTGTGATACTGTGTGTGTGTATATATATATATATATATATATATATATATATATATATATATATATATATACTGTATGTTACTGGCCTTTCAAAAGTTTATAGAGGGAAGACTGGGGCTCCGCGTGCCTCTTCTTGAACCTTCCATAAGAACTATATAACAAGACTCCGTCTCAGGCTCCTTTGCAGTTTACTAGGCATCATATCGGCGAGCTCCCCTCCCACCCTCATCGAAGGCATCTTATGTGGTATCTCACCCTTGGATTAGGGGTGACTTTTGATTTATTATTAAATAATGGTTCATTTTTGCTTGAGTCCTATGGCTTAGCGATATGTGTTTTTAAATGTATTATTATTATGTTATTTATTTAAAGTTTACGTTATTTATTTATTCATCTATTAAAACCAATAAAGGCACCATTTTTATACCACATTAATATTGTTTTTTGTCTTATTTATTTAATGGTTTATTAATGTTTGCAGAGGTTGTGCAGATTTCTGTCCCATGGCGCTAAAGTCTGCCACATTATAATGTAAATTCTAACCCAGGAACAGAAGTATGGAGACTCATCCTGGCATTGACACTGAGTATTGCAAAGGAGCCTCTGCAACAGGAGAACTACTTTTTGGGAGTTTATAGGTGATAGTGTCGTTTATCCGCAATGAATCGCTCTGTCTGTAGAAGCTATGCTATTCCTATCCAGAAATGACTGAAGCCATGCTAAAGTCATAAAAGTCACCTGGTTAAGTTTCAGGCATCACAAGGACACATAGACCAATAATGTGGCACTCTCAGTCTTCCACGATGTAGACAGTGATTGGCAGTCCATTGGGTCACACTTGATATGCATACAGCTTATATTTATTTAAGGTGTTGTATAAATGGCTGGCTTGGTTTGTTGTGTTCATCCTCTGTCCCTCAGATGCCATGAGTGTAACATGGTGTCAATAGGACAGGAAGTGAGAGGAAATGTCTATCCAAAGCAAAAAAAAAAAACTGAGTGCAGATCCACTTTACATTGTTTGTAAATCTCAGACATGAAATATGAACAAAGCAGATCCCTCTTAAGTGTGTACTTTTCTCAATTCAGAGCACCAAGTGTCATTTCTGTCCACTGATTTGTTCCTCTGCTATCAGCATGAATCACATCTGACAAGTTTCATGTCCTGACACCAAGAGAAAAAAGGTGACAGGGGAGGGACCTCCAGCTGACTGACAGTTTCAGCTCTGTTCCCATGTGCAGGGGGTATGTACCTTCCCACCAATCAGCTCTCAGAGCTCTCCTCACTGATCAGAGCTGAGAGATCCTGTGTAAATTCTGCACTTTAAATGGATGTAGGGGAAAGCTGGCTTTAGATAAACAGGTACAACTTATGTAGGAGGATTTGTTTCATCTGTATATATCACCTGAGGCAAGGTACCTACACTGAATACATGTAAGCATTTACAACCACTTTAACTCAGTGAGAAAGATGGTCAGTGAGACATTTGTTCTTCGTTGCCTCCATCACATATACATTTGATGTTTCACAGCAGCGTGGACAAAGTTTACACTTCCTTCTCTTTTCTCCACAGGAAAGCAGACTAATTATGTGTGATCTCTGTGATAAAGATCCCCTTCACAGGTTTCATTCACGTCCCGTGTGGGCAGCAGAGAGGTGTAACAGGGCAAAGAGACAGAAAGGAGTCTGCCATATTACAGCCTTTTCCATGACCTGAGGGGGGGGGGGGGGGGTCACAATATGGGTAACTGCAGGGTAATGCAGGAGGGGGATAAATTGGTGATCACATTTTTTGGTCTGGAATTTCCTGATCAAAATCTGGAATTCCGAATAATTATTATTAAACCAAATTGACCCTTTTTCAGGGTAAAGCCTCACCTTGTGGCTCTTTGTTGCTGCTTTATCTGTATACATTGGGTCTGACGTCTCTGCCCCATCAATTTGTCCATCCCGACTTGTCCTAAATCTTTCCAGAATCCGTCCAGGGAACTCGAATTGTCCTTGTATCTCACAGTGGGTTTCCTCGTACCCAATAACTATTGAATATTACGGATAAAATGTGTTCATATAAAGCAAATCTGTCGCAAATGAAAACGTTTGAAATTGTGTCACAAAGAAATCTATTTAAGAGGGAGAGCGAGCGGCCGGTGACTCGCACATCTTATTTCTCTATTTATTACCACAGAAAATTCTCAGAGCCTCCTGCAAATTCACTTGTTTACTATGAACGGTGCTGCGCACCCATCTCATTTCCAGACTGACTGTATTCGAAAATGTTGTTTGGCACCAAAAATAAGCAGAGACATTGGAAAAATATTAAAATGACTGGGAGAGTGACAGGCCGGAATGGAGTGAGACACATTTCTGCAGCATGATCCCCTCTGATTCTTCACCGGCTTATTGAGTGTATAAATTTCAATCCGAAGCTACAACTGGGAGGAAGAAAATATTACCATATCATTCAGCGGCCCTCAGTGTTCGCCGTGCCATGCCGGTACATGGGTGACATCGGCGATGAATTTTAATATGTATGTTTTAATCTAAGCGCTCCATTTGGCGGTGCGTCTGGGCCTCTCATCCATCACTTGCAGTCATGTTCGCAGTAATAAGCGCCACCACTTATCTGATTAGTGTAACGTTGAAGATGTTGATTCCGAGACATTGGTGCGGTCAGTGAGGAACACTGCTTGTGTCGTATCAGCTGGAGTTCTTCTGCAGTGTTCCAACAGAGGCCTGTTTATATTCTCCACCTCTTAGTGATAAAGATGGAAACCAAGCAGGACAGCATCCATGTGATATCTATTTCAGTGCCATACTTCTGGAAGCTCAAGGTACCAATAGCTGATTTTTTTAATTTCTTTATTAAAGCAAAAGTACAATACAGTGACAAAAACAGCAAAATGTGAAAATAGCCATCAAATATAGGAAACCAAACAGTCCATAGACAAATGCAAGTCACGTAACATACCGGCTATCTAAAGCATCATAATGAACGAGAGTACTTTGCCGAAAAATGTTCCTTTTATATAACTTGGGTCCCTCTCAGAGCACAGATTCAGTTTGTGAAGTATTGATGAGATAGACCATCAAGATGTGTCCAAGCTCACCCAACGTAACTTCTTCCCGAGAGGTACACTGATATATGGATAAAACCATAAGAATCAGTAGACCATCAGATAACCATGTGTGTATAATGCCAGGGATAGAAGAGTAGCAAGAGGGAAAGATGAGGGGGAAGAGAGAGAGGGAGGAAGGGATAAACCAAAAACAAGAAGAGGGGAAGGGGATGGGGTTCGGTCGGACCAGGAGGACTACACGCAAAAATAGATCAGACCAGGGAGATTAAATCGAGCATCAGGTGAAAAACGACACGTGATCCAAACGTCAGTTGGAACGCTGCCCTGAAGATAAGCCTCAGTACCAGTAAAGTACACCCAAGCCTGCCACAGGTCCCCCAGTTTTTCCTTGGTATTATTCAAAGTGGCCGTCAGCAACTCCATGTGATGTATGTCATTCATTTTAGAGAACCATAATAAAAGCGAGGGGGGCTGTATTTGCCTCCACATGGCCGGTATGCAGGCTTTTGCATCATTAAGGAGTTGGATTGTCAGGGACTTTCTGTATTTCCGGGTCTGCCTCCCTGAAAGATGAAGTAAGCACAACGCAGGATTATCTCTCACCTCGACAGAAGTTAACTGTTTGATGACGGATGATACCTCATCCCAAAAGCCCCTGAGCAAGGGGCAGGCCCAAAAGATATGAAGCATCGTCCCACCCTCAGAGTCACACCTCCAGCATCTATCTGGAATTTGTGCGTCCATCCTGTGTAGCAATGAGGGGACCCTGTACTACCTCGTGAGAATTTTGTATCCCACTTCTTGATATTTGTTAGCTATGGATGCTTTGTGTGCTAGTGACAGAACCTTGTCAAGTTACTTGGGCATGAAGGAGATGCCTAGGTCCTGCTCCCATTGCGTAACGAAAGTAAGTCGTTGTCCCTCATCCATATCCAATAGAAAATTGTAAAGCAGGGATAGGGTGTGTCTGATTAGCTCTCCCTTCTTGCAGATGGATTCAAACAGCATCAGAGGTCGGGGAGAAAATCCCAACCTCTGGAAACATTGGAGAAAGTGCATGACTTGGATGATGCTAAGGGGATCTAGGGGGGGAATCAGTCCAGCCAGCCATTGCCAAAGGAGATGGAATATCTCCCCTCGGCCACATGTCCAACAAAAGGGTTTCCCCACCCCAGCCAGCTTCCGCACCCTGGCACTCATGCACCTCGGGGGATATTCAGGATTTCCCAGAATGGGCGTCATAGGGGAGGGCAGAGGTGCTACATGGGAATGTCATTGTATCAGCCTAACTTCCCTAAGAGTAGCCCCAACCAAAGGGTGGTTAGAAACTAGGTCTGAGGGACCAGAGATGTATAGTAACTAAGTAGAACTACTTCACTACTGTACTTGAGTACCAAAAGGAGGTATCTGTACTTTCCTAGAGTAGAATTTTTTTCTCCTACTTCCACTTTTACTTCACTACATTTTTTCAATGATTTCAATACTTCTACTCTGATATTTTTTTTTTTTTTGCTGCATAGTTACTCGTTACAATTATAATAATTACCACTGCCAGAACAGTAGATGGCAGGTTTCATGAAGCTCAAAACATGTGTATTATCAGCGCATACGAAAATAAATGCTACTGTATGTATAAATAAAAGCTGCATTTGAAATAATAAAAAACAATATGATGTTCAAACTTTTGACTTCTTTCTTTAATAACTACATAACACAGTACTTGTACTTTTTTTTTTTTTTTTTTTTTTTTTTAGTACTTGTACTTTTACTTTCAGTACTTGAGTAGCAAAATTTTTAATAAAACTACTTGCAATACTTAAGTACAAAAAATGTTGAATACTTTAGTACTTCTACTCAAGTCACTTTTTGATCGAGCACTTCCACTTCTACTCAAGTCACTTTTTGATCAAGCACTTGTACTTTTACTCAAGTATGGGTTTCGAGTACTTTATACAACTCTGTGAGGGACTGGAGGAAAGCCAGGGGATAAGAGGCAAAGGCATGTTGACGTCCCCTCCCTCCATCAGCACCCACTGCTTGGCAACAGCATTGCAAAGCCAATCCAATACCCGCATAAGGTGGGAAGCTCTGTAATATCGAAGGGGGTCCAGGAGACCGATGCCCCCCTTTGACTTAGGCAGAGAAAGGGTGTGATTTTTTATTCTGGGAGACCCGCACTTGTTTGAAAAATGAGAAGGGGACGTGAATCGGTAGAGCCTGTAAAACATAAAGTAATCTAGGTCACACATTCATCTTAAGTGCAGAACAACGCCCGAACCACGTCAGCTTTAGCGTTTGCCAGGACTGGAAGAGGTCACATGGGTCAGCAGTGATCTGCACGCCTAGATATTTGAGAGATCTGTCAGCCCAATGAAAGGGAAACAATGTCCTAAGAACTCTCTCGACAGCTACAGGTGCCGAAATGTTAAGTAAAGAGATATTTTTTTTTTTTATATCAAGAGAAAAATTTATTGAGAAATCGCACACAGAAACACACATTTCACATGTAAAAACATATCAAGATAAGGCAAACAACAGACTTAGAGATATTTGTCTTGTAATTAGACAGCTTACCGTAGATGTTTAAAGCGTCAAGAATATTCGGTAAAGAGATACTCAGGTTGGTAACAAAGAAGATCAGGTCGTCTGCGTATGTAGCTACTTTATAATGGCCCGCGGCCTTCCGAACTCCCAAAATGTCCGGGTTACGCCTGATTGAAGATAGGAACAGCTCCAACGTGAGGATAAAAATCAGGGGAGATAACGGACAGCCCTGGCGGGTGCTGTCTGAGATTGGAAAATAGTCAGATCTCCAGTCATTGACCCTCACCGACGCTGAGGGGGAGGAATAGAGCGCCAGAATCCACCGCAATATCCGGGGGCCCCAGGCCAACTTGAGACAGGTTGGCCTGGATAAAATTCCACGCCACCCTGTCAAAGGCCTTCTCCTTATCTGTGGACAAAAGAATCATGTGCCAGTGAGATGAACGGGCAGAATGAATGAGGTTAAGCACATGTGTCGTGTTGTCCCTAGCCTCCCTAGATGGGACAAAACCTACCTGGTCATAATGAATCTGGTGTGGGAGATGTGGCAAGAGCCTGTTGGCAAATATCTTGGCAAACAGTTTCAGGTCGGCATTCAAGAGGGCAATGGGGCGATAGCTCTCACAAGACGCCGGGTCTTACCCTTCCTTATGAATCAGGGTGATGTAGGCCGGGAAAGAATCAACCGGCATGATCCCATCCTCTTTGATTGCATTAACCACCTCAATACTGGGCACTTAAACCCCCTTCCTTCCCAGACCAATTTTCAGCTTTCGGTGCTCTCGCACTTTGAATCACAATTACTCAGTCATGCTACACTGTACCCAAATGAATTTTTTATCATTTTGTTTCCACAAATAGAGCTTTCTTTTGGTGGTATTTATTCACCGCTGGATTTTTTATTTTTTGTGATATAAGCAAAAAAATAGCGAAAAAAAAAAATTATTATATTTTCTATTGTCTGTTTTAAAAGAAATCCAATAAAATCAAATTTTGTCATAAATTTAGGCCAAAATGTATTCTGCTACATGTCTTTGGTAAAAAAAATCCTGATAAGTGTATGAAAATAGGTTTTTGTGAAAGTTAGAGCGCCCTCAAGCTAGGCTACGTATCATTGAAAATTTAACAGTCCTGATGTACTGACTACCTATCTCATTTCTTCAGGCCCTAAAATGTCAGGAGAGTACAAATACCCCCCAAATTACCACGTTTTGTAAAGAGGACAGTCCAAGGTATTTAGTAAGAGGCATAGTGAGTTTTTTGAAGTTGCAATTTTTTGGCCACAATAGTTTTGGTAATGAAGATTTTTTTTTTCTTTTTTTTCCCACAAAATTGTTAAATTAACAAGGTATTTCTCACACATGACATACATAAACTTGCAAATACACCCCAAAATATATTCTGCTACTCCTCCTGAGTATGGCGATACCACATGTGTGAGACTTTTCCAAGTAGCACGGTCAGGCGTTCGAAAGCCATAAATTACACATTTCATTTCCTAACAACCTATCACATTTTTGAAGGCCCTGGAGCACCAGAACAATGGAATTACCCACAAAATGACCCCATTTTGGAAAGAAAACACCCCAATGTATATTCTATGAGGCATAATAAGTCTTTTGAAGATGTAATTTTTTTCCACAAGTTTTTGGAAAATGTGGGAAAAAATAAAAACGTATTTTTTTTTACACAAAGTTGTCAATTTATAAGATATTTCTAATACATAGCATGTACATAGCAAAAATTACACCCCAAAATGCATTCTGCTACTTGTCCTGAGTATGACGATGCCACATGTGTGAGACTTTTCCACAGCCTGGCCACATACAGAGGTCCAATATCCAAGTTGCACAGTCAGGCGTTCTAAAGGCATAAATTACACATTTCATTTCCTGAGTACCTATCACATTTGTGAAGGCCCTGGAGCATCAGGACAATGGAATAACCCACAAAATTACCCCATTTTGGAAAGAAAACACCCCAATGTATATTCTACGAGGCATGATGAGTATTTTGAAGATGTCATTTTTTTCCAAAAGTTTTTGGAAAATATGGAAAAAAATAAAAACTTTTTTTTTTTTACACAAAGTTGTCAATTTATAAGATATTTCTAATACATAGCATGTACATAGCAAACATTACACCCCAAAATGCATTCTGCTACTCGTCCTGAGTATGGCGATACCACATGTGTGACACTTTTCCACAGCCTGGCCACATACAGTGGCCCAACATCCCAATAGCACAGTCAGGCATTCTAAAGGCATAAATTACACATTTCATTTCCCGAGTACCTATCACATTTTTGAAGGCCCTGGAGCACCAAGACAATGGAATTACCCACAAATTGACCCAATTTTGGAAAGAAAACACCCCAATGTATATTCTATGAGGCATTATGAGTCTTTTGAAGATGTCATTTTTTTCCAGAAGTTTTTGGAAAATGTGGAAAAAATAAAAACGTATTTTTTTTTTACACAAAGTTGTCCATTTCTAAGATATTTCTAATACAAAGCATGTACATAGCAAAAATTACACCCCAAAATGCATTCTGCTACTCGTCCTGAGTATGGCGATACCACATGTGTGACACTTTTCCACAGCCTGGCCACATACAGAGGCCCAACATCCAAGTAGCACAGTCAGGCTTCTAACACATAGCATGTACAGATCAAGAATTACAACCCAAAATACATTCTGCTGAGCAAAGGGTAAAAAATAATGATTACCTGTGGTTTTAGCAGGCACGAATACGGTCCCAGCACAGGAAAAGCATTGGTCCAGGCAGCCAATGGAGATGTTCAGGAATTTTCCAGGCAGCAGGCAGGGATATTCCAAAGTATTGGTCCTGGCAGTAGTTCAGTAAGCAGGCATAGTCATAGCCAGTTCAGGTGGCAGGCATAGGCATGGCCAGTTCAGGTGGCAGCAGGCAGCACTATAAGGCTTGGGGGCCTTGGTCAGGTAAGACCTGAGGACAGGGGTAGAGGCTTCTCCCACCCAAATCTCTTTGAAGCCTCCGAGATCCAGACCCTAATCCGAGAAAACAAAAACCTGGAGAAAAAAAAGTTTTCTCCATTCGGAATTTCTATTCTGGATCCCCTCACATGTGTGAGACCCCTGTGTTGAATAGTACAGTGGCAGAGCAAATAATCAGTTCCAGGAGGCAGGCAAAAAGAATGGTCATTCAACAGTCCGGGTCATACACAAAAATAGCAGAAACTGGAAAAATATCTTCACATCATAGTCGATAAACAGTCCGGGTCATACACAGAAATAGCAGATAGTGGAAACTGGGAAAATGTCTTTACTAATAGTGTACTGAAGTGTGATAAACACGATAGCACCCTTCAATACAGAGGCCTGGCTGGGAGGGACATTGGGGACAGTAGTATCTGGTGTCGCGGCGAATTCCTCTACTTGAACATACACGACATTTTTTTTGGTGTCTGCGGCCTGTGCGGGTAGGAGGGAGGATATCCGGGAAGTGCCTTTCATGAATTCTGGCTAATGCATCAGAGCGAATTTGTTCGGGGGGTGGCCATGGGGATAGAGAAGGGCCATGATAACGTCCTCTTGAAATTTTAAATAGGTTAGGGATCCTTGGGTACACTTGGAAAAAATGACATAGGAATTGAACAGGGCTAGCTGAATTATATAAATGGCGACTTTTGTATACCAGAACAGTGATCTCCTGGTGGCCAATTAGGGCTGCATCAGCTGGTCGCTCATATCCACCCCCCCCATGAATAGGTTATATTCATGGATGCATTTTGGCTTCTGGATGGGACCTCGTCTTGTCTGAAGTTCCACCAGGGTGTCCTCATGTATTGTGGAAAGGATGTAGACGTCCCTTTTATCTTTCCACTTCAGAGCTAGCACCTCTTCATTGCGCATACTGGCTTTCCCCCCCCCCCCGATTTAATCTTTGGCTGATCAATCTCTGTGGGAAGCCCTTGCGGTTGGACCGTGCTGTCCCGCAGGCCACAGTCTTTTTTAGGTATAGATGGCGGAAAAGTGGGAGACTTGTATAAAAATTGTCAACATATAGGTGGTAACCCTTCCCAAGCAGTGGTTCAATCAGCTGCCAGACAATTTTGCCACTTGTCCCGATATAGGTAGGGCACCCAGGGGGGTTTATCTGACTGTCCTTTCCCTCATAAATTTTGAAATCAAAAATGTAGCCTGTGGCCCTGTCGCATACTTTGTAAAACTTTACCCCATATCTGGCACGTTTACTTGGGAGGTATTGTTTTATCCCAAGCCTTCCGGTGAAGTGGACTAGGGATTCATCCACACAAATGTTTTTATCAGGGGTAAACATTTGCTTGAAGCTGGAGCAAAGAAAATTGATTAGGGGCCGAATTTTGAATAATTTATCATAATTTGGATGATTTTGGGGGAGGCACTGGTCGTTGAAATGTAAAAATCGCATTATCATTTCATAACGGTGTCTGGGCATCAAAGAGGAGTAGACTGGCATATGATGGAAAGGTACGGTAGACCAGTAGGAATGAAGTTCATTTTTTTTTGTCAGACCCATGTTGAGGGTCAGTCCAAGGAAAAGTTTAAATTCTTCCACGGTGAGGGGTTTCCAAACAAAGGGGCGGGCATAGGATGAATCCGGATTGCTGGCAATATGTTGGCTGGCGTACAGATTACACTGCTCCACGATGTAGTTCAGCAGATCATCCGTGAAAAACAAATGAAAATAATAAAGTGGGGTTACATTATCCGATTGGATTTGAGGGCCTGGCTGTGCTGTAAAAGGGGGAATTACAGGTTCTGCTGAAGTATCGGGCAGCCATGTCGGATATAACAGAACATCCGGAAGGCTAGTATGGGCCCTGCCTCGTTGTGGGTGGGACGCCCCGTTACCAGCAGCTGGCCTGTCATGCAGGGATGATGCCCTGTTTGCGCTTGCCACTGCACTAGGTCTTGCTGCACTGCTGGTGGATGCCTGCGGAGTTGTTGCGCGGCTGGTGGATGCCTGCGGAGTTGTTGCGCGGCTGGTGGATGCCTGCGGAGTTGTTGCGCGGCTGGTGGATGCCTGCGGAATTGTTGCGCGGCTGGTGGATGCCTGCGGAGTTGTTGCGCTGCTGGTGGAAGCCTGCGCCTGCTCAAATCTCCTGATCCTCTTTGTAAGGATTCTGTCATCCTCCGTTTCCATTTCTGAGCTACTGCTTTCTACTGGCTCATACTCGCTATCCGAGTCTGACGGAGAGAGTTCCCCGGTACTCTCATCCGACATACTCTGAATAATTTGGACAGCCTCCTCGCCGCTATGAAATTTTTTCACCATGTGGACAGATGATTTCTGGGACAGGTGTTGAAGTGAGATGCGGCAGATGTTCACTGGGACAGGTGCGTCAGATCACGGACAGGTGTAGCAGATCAGGTGATGATGTGCGCGGGATGATCCACGGACAGATGTGTCAGATCAGACAGGTGTAGCAGATCAGGTGACGGTATGCGCGGGATGATCCACGGACAGATGTGTCAGATCAGACAGGTGTAGCAGATCAGTTGACGGTGTGCGCGGGATGATCCACGGACAGATGTGTCAGATCAGACAGGTGTAGCAGATCAGGTGACGGTGTGCGCGGGATGATCCACGGACAGATGTGCGCCTGATGATTTTTTATATCAGTGTTTTGGGGACACTGTTTTGGGGACACTGTGTTTGGGGACACTGTGTTTTGGGGGCACTAACAGGGTGATCAGTGTGTAATTAGCAAAAAAAAATGCTTCAAACTCACTGATCCCCTGGCTGCAGCACAGATTGTCTCTTCTTCTCCTCACTGACAGGATCTGTGTGAGGAAAAGAAGAGATCAAAGCCGTTACAACGGCTGTATTTACATTACATGACAGCTGTGATTGGACACAGCTGTCATGTGATCAGGAGGGCCAATCACAGGGCCCTCCTGCCGAATGTTGTTGCCGTGTGTCCGAGCGACACAGGCACATCGAGATCGCGCCGCTGCGCGTGCCCGCGGCGGCGCGATCTCTCTCCTTCTGAAGGACGTTCCGGAACGTCCATTCAGAAGGACGAGACTCCCACCCGGCCGTATATTTACAATGGCCCGGGTGG
This sequence comes from Pelophylax lessonae, assembly GCF_965119305.1. Classification (NCBI taxonomy): domain Eukaryota; kingdom Metazoa; phylum Chordata; class Amphibia; order Anura; family Ranidae; genus Pelophylax; species Pelophylax lessonae. The sequence continues at coordinate 482,934,468 of NC_138771.1, read as the reverse complement.
GAGGTAGTTAAGGAACGCCAACAGAGGCTGGTTGAGACAGGAGGTGAAAGTCTGATAGTCAGAGTAAACCCATCCGGGGCTGGGAGCCTTGTGAGGCTTAGTCTGAGCCAGAGCAGAGGACAATTCAGCCTCCGTAATCTCCGCTTCTAAAGCAAGACCTTGGCCCGTCGAAAGTGTGGGCATACCAGAATTACGAATGTATTCCTCTGCGGCCCCAGACTCAGTGGGGTCAGAAGCTGGAGCATTATGTGGAGATTGTAGAGGAATCGGAAAAAGGAGCAAAATACTGAGGAAATGTCCTCTGAGGTGTGAGCCCTTCGCCCTCCAGCCAAATGAACCAATAGCTGAATTAACTGTGTAGATAGATGACCCCTCCCAGGGCAAATACTTAAATATACATGTAGGCATTGTTTCAGCATTTGTACGCTTGCTGAGCCCATTATGAGGAGATCCCACCATCCCTGTGCTAAGTTCACAATTCTGTACACCTGTTCTGTCCATTCTGAGAGGTTCTCACTATTCTTACTCTGAGTTCCTGGGTCTACAAACCTGCTTTGCTTATTTTGAAGGATTCACACTATCCTTGTTCTGTGTTTCCAGGTCTGTACACCTGTTGTGCTCATTATGAGAGGTTCTTACCATCCCTGTGCTGAGCTCCTGGTTCTGTACACCTGCTGTGCCTATTATAAAGGATTCTTAATCATCCTCGTGCTTAGTTCCCAGGTCTTCACACCTGCTATGCTTATTGAGAGGGGATCCCACCATCCCTATTCTGAGTCCTGGGGTCTGAATCCCTGCTGTGCCCTTTATGAAGCTTTTTCTCTAAGCATATATAGCATAAAGTAGATATTAGCAATGAGAAACCCACTAAAAATATTAGAAGCCAATATTTGGCTCTGCCCTTCAGACTCCACCCATAATTGGACCTCTAAGATCAGTGATCATGCCTCCCTCTTCTTCTGGAAGGTGAGTGAGTAAGTGCCTGCAGTATTAGGATGCTGTCTGAGTCGTTCAGTAGAAATCTGCCAGCGCTCTGAGCAGCAGAAGATAAACATGTCATATCTGTTGGGGGAGTACACTGAGGGTGCTGCAATCAGCACGTCCTAATTCCTAGCAGGAAAGATTAATTGTTTTTTAATTGCTTAGGGAGAACATAAAGTGAAATCAAAAGAGCACAGAACTCCGGACGTAACTGAATTCTCAGCTTTGTGCCATCACACATCACCCATTATACTAGTCTAACCGAATAAACAGAGTTACAAGGTCAGGCATAATGACCACACAGGGCGTCGTAAAGCAATTACTGAGAATGTATTAAATGTGTGAATCTTCAGCGTACAGTTCACTTCTCTCCGGGGTCACAATAAATACTTCCCCCAACAAAGTGCAGGTTGTAAAATGGTGTGCAGATCCCCGGCCAAAGACACTATGCACCACGCAGCTCCTCCGTGTTATGGTGTATTAGTATTGTTTCTCAGTGAGATTCCACTGTCAGTGTTATATGATTTGTGGTATAAGCAACAACCAGGAGACAATAACTCTCATTTGATCTAAAGAAGGATACCGTATATGTATTAGATACATCATATGTACAGTATCCCTCACATTTTTGTAAATATTTTATTATATCTTTTCATGTGACAACACTGAAGAAATGACACTTTGCTACAATGTAAATTAGTGAGTGTACAGCTTGAATAACGGTGTAATTTTGCTGTCCCTTCACAATAACTCAACACACAGCCATTAATGTCTAAACCACTGGCAACAAAAGTAAAAACACCCCTAAGTTAAAATTACCAAATTGGGCCCAAAGTGTCAATATTTTGTGTGGTTATTTTTCAGCACTGCCTTAACCCTCTTAGGCATGGAGTTCACACAAGCTTCACAGGTTGCCACTGGAGTCCTCTTCTACTGCTCCATGACTACATCACAGTGCTGGTGGATGTTAGAGACCTTGCGCTCCTCCACCTTCTGTTTGAGGATGCCCCACAGATGCTCAATAGGATTTAAGTCTGGAGACATGCTTGGCCAGTCCATCCATACAGAAATTACAAAAGGAGACACAAGCGCACAGCCACCCTTGCATAATATAATTTTACTAAAAACAATAAACAAAACTTATGTTTGATGCACTCACATATTTCCAGATGATACAGGGCATGTACATCAATAAATTCTCTTTTCCTCTCCCAGGTGGTCCCTTCAAGTGGTACGAAGCTTGATCGCCGCTCGCAGTATACCCGATGACGGGACCCAAGTCCTCCTCGCCGAGGCTCCAGCGTTCTTAACCCAGTGCGCCTGAGAACCACATGGGCACTTCAGACCATAAAATACAAGTTGAGTACTACAATAGATGAACTGCTGGATTTTGAAAGACTGTCCATCCTTCAGGAAAAACATCTGTTTCCCTTGGCCCAAGGGAAAACGAACAGGCCTTACATATACTAAGTTTGCATTTGTAAGATCCTGACATGTTCAGGAACATGGGGATGTCTTTAACCTGTCGTTGTTTAACCTTAACTCTACTTGGTGCAACCATGCTCTTCACATTGTTAGCTTGTCTAAAGACACCAGGTCCAAAATGTTGGTCGGGGGCCCTCGTGATATAATGTTTATCACTGGGTTCAATGACCAACACTGGGCCATCAAGAAGGCCATCCAGAAACATTGGCCTATTTTAGAAAGGATTCTGCCCTTAGCTGAGTACTCCCAAAGAGGCCCAAGGTTGTCTTTAGAGGGTCTAAAGTGCCCATGTGGTTTGCTCTATGTGGGGAGGACAGTTCGGGCCAGGCGTACTAGGTTTGGTAAACATTGTCGCTACATAGAGCAGAAAAGGGACAAACATAGTCTTCCTCTGCATTTTAGTGAGGTACACGGAGGCAGTACGGAATGTCTGGAGTTGTTTGGTATTGAGGCCACACCCATGTCTCTCCCTGAGGGTGGAGAGATTCTCATGGTTGTGTAGGTGAGAGACCTTTTGGATTTTCACACTTAATTCCTCAGTGGGGCTAAATGAAGAACTAGAGGTCAGTATTCTTATCTGAAAATTACCATGTTTATATATCCCAAAAAAATGTAATCTTTTTTTTTTTTTTTTTTTTTACCTTCACACGTAAAAGTATTATAAATCTTGTAACCAGAGGTTAAAATTTCCTCCCTATTGTACCTATTTAATCGTTTTTTTAAGGGTTTTTAATAAGTTTTTAACATGATTTTAAAGTTTTTAATGTTTTAACCCATTATGATAATTGAATGTATCCTTAATTGTTTGTAAGGTTGCTTTTTAGCCCTTTTATACCCTCCTTACTGTGATTAAACTCTCCCCGGTATGCCCCCTTTAAGAAGGGGTTACTTCTACTAAAAGGAGGTTGGATATTAGTGTGGGCGTGACCTGAGGAAGGAGGCGCTGCCTCCGAAACGCGTCATCATAGCAACACAGTGGGCATGCAACATCGTCCCCTTTCTTCACTCCCCTACCACATATAGCCTTCCGGCAGGGCCGCAACGCCCATGCGCAATGACGGCCAAGCCGGCTGGTCTGGACACAGACGCACTGGGCTGAGAACGCTGGGAGCCTTGGAGAAGAGGACTTGAGCCCCGTCATCGGGCATACTAGAAGCGGAGATCGAGCTCCATACCACTTGAAGGGGCTACCCGGGAGAGGAAAATGGAATTTATTGATGTACATGCCCTGTATCATCTGGAAATATGTGAGTGCATCAAACATAAGTTTTGTTCATTGTCTTCATTAAAACGACATTATGCGAGGACAGCTGTGCGCTTTTGTAATTTCTGTACAGATGCCACCCAGTGGAAACAAGGAGAGCTGCAACAACCTTGCATTGGAAAAGTGTGCATTTTTTCTTCTAAAAGACTACCAGCCAGCCTTGGAGTGTGCATTTGGTCAGCGCATGAACTGGTCTGGTGAAATATTTTCTTAATGTGTTTTTGGCCAGTCCATCACCTTTACCCTCAGCTTCTTTAGCAAGGCAGTTTGGTCGTCTTGGAGGTGTGTTTGTTGTCATTATGTTGGAATACTGACCTGCGGCCCAATCTCCGAAGGGAGGGGATCATGTTCTGCTTCAGTATGTCACAGGAAATGTTGGCATTCATGGTTCCTTCAATAAACTGTAGCTCCCCAGTGCCGGCAGCACTCCCACCACTATGGTTGACTGTAGGCAGCACAACCTTGTCTTTGTACTCCTCATGTGGTTGCCACCACACATGTTTGACACAATCTGAACCAAATACCTTTATCTTGGTCTCATCACCACAGGACATGGTTTCAGTAATCAATGTCCTTAGTCTGCTTGTCTTCAGCAAACTGTTTGCAGGCTTTCTTGTGCATCATCTTTAGAAGAGTCTTCCTTCTGAGACGACAGCCATGTAGACCAATTTGATTCAGTGTGTGGAGTATGGTCTGAGCACTGACAGGCTGACCCCCCACCCCTTCAACCTCTGCAGCAATGCTGGCAGCACTCATATGTCTATTTCCCGAAGACAATCGCTAGATATGATGCTGAGCACGTGCACTCAACTTCTTTGGTCGACCATGGCGAGGCCTGTTCTGAGTGGAACCTGTCCTGTTAAACCACTGTATGGTCTTGGCCACCATGCTGCAGCTCAGTTTCAGGGTCTTGGCAATATTCTTATAGCCTAGGCCAAATTTATGTAGAGAAAAAAAATTTTTTTTGAGATCCTCAGAGAGTTCTTTGCCATGAGGTGCCATGTTGAACTTCCAGTGACCACTATGAGAGTGTGAGAGCGATAACACCAAATTTAACACACCTGCTCCCCATTCACACCTGAGACCTTGCAACACTAACGAGTCACATGACTTTGGGGAGGGAAAATGGCTAATTGGGCTGAATTTGGACATTTTCACTTAGGGGTGTACTCACTTTTGTTGCCAGTGGTTTAGACATTAATGGCTGTGTGTTGAGTTACTTTGAGTGTATAGAAAATTTACACTGTTATACAAGCTGTACACTCACTACTTTACATTGTAGCAAAGTGTCATTTCTTCAGTGTTGTCACATGAAAAGATGTAATAAAATATTTTAAAAAATTTGAGGGGTGTACTCACTTTTGAGAGATCCTGTATGTGTAATATACATCCGTGTTGTAGTCTGACCTATAGAAGAATACCATGTACAGGTATGTACAGCATTTTGTACATCCTATGTTTGTATAATATACATCCTCACTATCATCTGATCTATAGAAGGACTCCCTCCCTATCTATAATATACATCCTCACTGTTCTATATCTTGTATGTTATTTGATGTATAAAAGGACCCCATGTACAACATGTATGATGTACATACTATCTGTGTATAATATTCCTCCTTCTTGCTGTCATCTGATGTATAGATGGACCCACAAATGTATAATACACATCCATACTGTCATCTGATCTATAGAAGGACCCCATATGTGTATAATATACTATGAGTCTTGTATATGTATAATATACATTCTCTATGTCATCTGATCTATAGAAAAGTTCCATGTATGTATAATATTCGTCCTCATTGTCATCTGACCTAAGAACACTATAAAGTATGTAAAAAATATGCCTCATGTATCTATAATAAGCATCCCTGCTGATCTATAGAAGGACCCCATGTATGAATAATATAAATTCTTGCTGTCATTTGATCTATAGAAGGACCCCATGTTTGTATCATGTATGTCTTATATATGTATACTTTATGTCCTCGCTATAAAACACATATTTCTGAAGGTCTTTCGCAGGAAACACACTGTGCACCGCCACCTAAAAAAAAAAATGGCCGCGGTCAGCCGGACAGGTACACTGTGCATGCGCCCTCCGCTCAGGAAAGCCCATACACGCTTGGCTATTCTTGGGCAGATGGTGCATGCGCGGTGATGTGTTGGCCCCCCGGGGGCGCCATTTTTAAATGCAATGCGCCTCACCAAAAGGTAAGTGAGACCCCTCCGCAGCCCCTGCATCTCCTCAGGAGATGCAGTGCTGCATGCATGGTACAGGAGATTCTCCAGGAGAATCTCCTGTACGGAGAATCTCCTGTACCATGCCTGCAGCACTGCCTCTCCTATACTATGCCCGCAGCACTGCCTCTCCTTTACCATGCCCACAGCCCTGCATCATGCCCGCATCTCCTACACCATGCCCACAGCCCCTTCATCTCCTGCACCATGCCCGCGGCCCCTGAATCCCCTGCACCAGTGCTCGCAGCCCCTGCATCTCCTGCACCATGCTTGCATCCCCTGCATCATGTCCACAGCCTCTGCATCTCCTGCACCATGCCCGCAGCCCCTGCATCTCCTGCACCATGACCGAAGCCCCTGCATCTCCTGTACCATGCCCGCAGCTCCTTCATCTTCTGCACCATGCCCGCAGCCCCTGCACCATGCCCGCAGCCCCTGCATCTTCTGCACCATGCTTTCAGCCCTTGCATCTCCTGCACCATGCCCATGGCCCCTGCATCTCCTGCACAATGCCCACGGCCCTGCATCTCCTGCACCATGCCCACAGCCCGTGCATCTCCTGCACCATGCCCACAGCCTCTGCATCTCCTGCACCACGTCCGCAGCCCCTTCATATCCGGCACCATGCCCGCAGCCCCTGCATCTCCTGCACCATGCCCCCGGCCCCTGCATCTCCTGTACAAAATGATGAAAATCCCTTGTCCGTCACCTGGTCATAAGGAAATGCTCAGGTGAAAGTCCTCTCCAGTTCAGCCACCATCAGGAAATCATCCGATCTTCTGGTCTGCTTCATCCCATCTGGCTTGGTCATCTTCTCTGCCTGCTCCACCTCTCAATGCTCAGTACCTTAACCCCTTTCCGACTGCCGCATGACTATATACTGCGGCAGTCAGCCTCTCCTGGGCAAAGTGACGTATGGGTACGCCACTCGCCCACAAGCCTCTAGGGGGCGAGCGCGCTCCCGCCCCCGCTCAGTTGTGTTAATTCCCAATATCCCAAAGAAAGGTGAAATAATACTTAACTCTGGCAACAGCTTGCACTCAATATCTGGAACAGGACAGTGAGGAGGTTTTTTCTGCACACTTTCCTTCCACAGCTCCAAAAAATGAACCTCTCAAAATGAACCTCTCTTTCCAACACGCTAGAGACTCTAGTTATAGTCCTGTAGACCAGAGACCACCCACAGGATGTAAATATCCCCGCTGACCACTCACAGGTTGTTTTGTGAGTCAGCAAGACATGGTTGCACTTCCCCCAAAACCATGTGGTCGATTGGATATGCAGAAGCCATCTTTACACATGACATCAAAGCTCACCAAACCACCTGTGGGTGAGAAATATTATTACACATGTATGGGAACATTTGTCATGAATCAGTTAAAAATATCCACAACTGATACAGCATCAAAAATGGCATAGGCTTTTCAGCATAATGTCAGCATAAATATTAAAAAAAAAACATTTATGTATCCCACTTCATTCAACTCTCACACTTCACCCCTCTCAATCATCAGTATCCTATCCCAGCTTAATCTTCTCCTTAAAGAGGAAGTAAACCCTCCTCTACAACTTGTACCTATAGGCAAGCCTATGATAAGGCTTACCTATAGGTACTGTAAATATCTCCTAAACATGTACCGTTTAGGAGATATTTACCTTACATGTCGCCAGTGACGTCACTGGCGCATGCGCTCTGAAGGAACGGCCGATCGTGCCGTTCCTTCAGAGCCCCGTGCCGTGACTGTCGGCTCCCGCGCGCGTGCGCGGGAGTGACGTCACCGTGGCTCCGGCCAATCAGATGGCCGGATGCCGCGATCCCGGAAGACGGGCGACTAGACATGTCGCCCGTCATAGAGGTGAGTGAGCGGCACGGCGGGGGCTCGTTCTGAGGTAAGTATTGCATAATGAGCTAATATGCGATGCATACTAGCTCATTATGTCTTTCTTTTGCAGGGTGTAAGAAAAAAAAAAAAATTTATACGAGTTTACAACCTCTTTAAACCAACAACCCACCCTCACCCAACCTCCCTCCTCCCCCAACATCCTACCCCTACTAATTTCCCTCTCATCCCCACCCAACACCCTCCTACTCTCAATATCCTTCCTGTCACAAGTTAGCCTGAAGTTTTTGCTTGTATACTCTTACATCCTTGCTGCAGAGTTTCAACCTTGCTTCCTTTCACATATGTGGTCTGGCTGTGCTCACCTATGGGTATCATCTGCTATTCTGTGGGCTTTTATTTCCAGTCCCTTCCATCACTTCCTGGCTCGACAAGCCTCCTTGTTGGCTTGTCTGTATAAAACATGCTCAGAGTAACCCTCATCGCCTGAGCAACTTCACAGTTCTCTGAGCTCCCATTTGCATACCCCTTACCTACTGTGTCTTATTAACCGTGTACTGACCCCGGCTTTGTTTACCGTCTGTGTTTGTTCACTACCTGCCCTGACTTTAGCTTGTCTCCTGGATATCCTTTAGTCTGCTGATTGTACTCTGCACAGGTCTGGGGTCTCCGCATTCTCAGCTGGGCCTACCTGGGGGCCGCAACCTGGTTCCAGCTTGCTGCAAGTCCATCCCCTCCATTAGGGGCTCTGATGAAGAAGCAAGCTGGGGCTTAGACTCTATGCCCCGGGGAATCCTGAGCTGGAGATCCACAAGGGCTCACTACCACAGACTAGTGACACTTCTCTCATTCAACCATCAACCTACCCTACCCTACACATCCAAACCCCCCCCCCCCCCAAAACACTTGTCCAATCCCAACATCCCACCCCTTTCCACCTAAGCCTACCATCATCAAAATACTTAACAGCCCAATTCCCTTCCCCCAACATCCGACACTAACTCAACACCCTCTGGTAAGTTCTTAGTTACCCCTCCGGCACTGAAATGTCTGTGCATAAATTATAACTCGCATAAAAACCTTTCATGTTTAAATTATTATAGAATACAATAAAATGCAAATACTGTTCTTATTTACTTTTATGAACCATTGATTTTAATTTTCATTTCTTTGTTAATAAAATGTATATAAAATGTGTATTATTAATATATATGTATATATATATATATATATATATATATATATATATATATATATAATCAATCTAAAGGTGGTAGCAGACTCGTGAAGCTAGCGCCGTTATAATTGGAATTAATCAGTGATATATAATCTCCCATTTAACACCGGGAAGGGCCGAGCTCAGCACTGAATGGAGCCAATTGTTATTTAATGGTTTCTGACTAATGGCTTATGAATGTGAAGCAGTCTCAGAGGTAGTTGGTACATTACTGTGTTCACTCAGCACACTCCATTTAACAATATCTGAAATCGCACACTTTAATTAAAATCAACATTACGCTGATAAAAGTGGAGCTCTGGCAGTTTCTAAGGCTGCGGCTGTGGGGAAATCTGCAGATCCTAAACACCAGCGTTATTCACATCTATTTCTGAGAGAAGCTCTATTCATTAACCGGCCAGTAAATCTCCTTTGTTTCCTCTTGTCTCTTCTCCAATCTGAGGACTTAGGAGAATTTACAAACTGGGACCAGAACACACATCACTCAGAATGGGATGGGAATACAACGATCTCATTGTCATACCAAAATGTTTTCTAGAAAGGCTGCAGTTCGAAATGGGCAGCGGGGATGGGGATTTAGGATAGATGCCACCAGGTGACTGCTATCCTAGCTCTCTGCTAGAAAAAAATAATACAAGGGTTAATAATGATTATAATAAGATGTGGTGTAAGTGGTTTACCCTTCTTCCCAGAAACTTAGGAGTTGGGAATTAATGTCACCAAGAAACTGGGAATACAGTAATTGCATACCGGCTACTTACCAAGTTAAGGCAAGGAAAGATATAGTTAGTTATTTAGCGTAAAATAAAAGAGAGGCAAATACACTGGGCACCGAGGAAAACGGAGAATGGTGCCAGACCTGCAGGAAACAACAAGCCAAAGAACAGAAGGAAGACTGGACTGGAAGAAAGTTGTACAGAGAAGAATCTACAAATCACATAGAACTTCCTGGAAGAAACAAAACAACGGACAGAGAACAGTAGAGCTAAAAGCCATGACTGACCAGAGGCTCCAGAAACACAAAGGCTGCTGGAAGATCAGGCATAATTAAGCAGAGGCGATGCAGACACACCAGTCGTGATAGATAGCCAACTCAGGTCTCAGTAGGTCAGATTGACAGGTTCCAATAAAGTTAATGACTTCTTTTGATGATAATAAGGAATGGTGCCCCTTGAAGTGGACCACTCTCTGACCACCTGATTCTTCAATGGTTGGGAGACGCATCATTGATGAATAATATAGCACTGACAATATTCCACAGCTATTCCCCTTCCTAGACCTATGTTGTCCTCCATTGCACAGTCTTTATGTTCCTAAACTTCGTCCTCGGAGGTTCCAGTGTAAAACAGAAATAGGTTAGAGTGGACAGGATATGCCAAACTCCTGATTGGTGTTTGTGAAGAACAGAAAGAGCCTAGGCACTATCAAAGTGCTCTGCTGCTCTAATCTGAATTACAAATACTACTGATTTGCTTTGTCACATTTTGAATCTCTGTTGGGCAAACAAATCTATAAGCATAGGTCCACCTTGGTAGAAAACACTATTTTAGATGTGACTCCATTACAACAACGATGGAACAAAAATCTGTTTTCAGGCACAAAAAGGCTTTGGTGGCTTTATTTATTTGCCGTGTCCTGAATCCAGAAAACTGCAGCATGAGGCGATCCGGAACAAATCTCTTCACTCTGAAATTCATTGATTGTGGCCAACATCTGCTAGACTTCTGCCATGTGCTTGAAAACCCTCATCCCGATGGAGTCACGGGCCCAGACTATAAACCGCTCATCTCTAGATATCACCATGGTGATCTAGCTCAAAGTATTGTCGTACAAAGTAATTTTTGCCCAAAATATGACGTTTCACGAGATTTTAAGCAAATATGGGCTTTTTTAGTAAGAGAAGCATTTCAGTCAATCAAATTTTATCTTTCATGAGTTTAGACCAGTCAGAACCATAAAGGAGGCTTAGCTTATGCCTGTTTAGCGAAGATTCTGCCATTTTGAGATAATCCATCTAAATGGTGAACTCTAAAAAAAAAAAATAAAAAAAAAAAAATCATTAGCAGCTAATTTCCCTTAAAATGAGACTGTAATAGGATACTTTAAGAAATTCTAAATCCTCCATGTTTTATCTCCTGCAATCTGCACACAGAATTCTAACCAGTTTTAATCCATATAGTACAAAATGAAAACGATACTTATACCAGGACAAATACTGAAAATGAGTCTTCATGGAAACAAGTGTCACACGCTTCATTGGTCATACAGTACTGCTCACAAAATTGTTATACATACTCAGTAATTAGGTAGGTGATTCCAAGTAACTCATTCAGATGAACGCAGAGATTTAGACAAGCCAAAACTGGATGTCACTAAATGCCATTTTCATATATTGGTCATATTTGATGTGCTCTACCATGCTGACTTGCTTACTCTACCATCTCCCACAGTTAATCATCAATTACAGAACAACAGGCGCTGGCAATCAGTGGCTACAAGTACTTTTCTCACTCAGAGGGCTTTGCATAGACATAAAGTCCTTGTCTTATTACTTCACGCAGCAGGTGTCAGGCAGTTCCATGTACAGGGCAGAACGCCCAAAAAAAGCTGATTACCAGCAGTAGGGTGAGAAGGGTGGCTGAGAGACCAAAGGCAAGATGATTAACAGAAGTTGTGTAAGTCAGTTCTGCTCCCTGGATCTTTACATGTCTTTTGTTTTTAATGTTAACCGTTGAATTTAAGAAGAGGTGACCAGGACTACTGTACATGAGGTGATAATAGAGAAGAAAAGAACTGTCCCCATCCTCCCCTCACTGGCAGCACTAGTATGACCACACATAGCTTAGGAAGGAGGTATTAATGGATCAAAATTAGGGTGTTTTGATAATCGGGGCCTATTTGTATAGAGAAACGCCTTTATTTCATACTTATCCTCTATTACACTGGCCATTTTCATGGTAAAATTAAGATTGCTCCACTATCATTGTTGAGGTTGTGGTGGTGGGGGGGGGGGTTTGGATCCCTCAAACCTATTGGACTGCCCACAAGCAAACCATAGATGTTAAATTGTATTCCAGCATGTGGGGGACCTCATGCATTTTGATATCCATTCAGTTATTGCCCTAATACCTCCATCACTTCCCAGGATCCACCGCTAATTGGCTCCAGGGTAATAAAAGACCAGCCAGCCATTGCTAGATCTTCACAGGTGTTTTCCAGCTTATCAACCTCATATCATCTGTGCAGCAACTTGAGTAAGGCAGGTAGATGTGTCACTACCAATTATTACTTGGTCATCTAAATGTCTGTGACCAGCCTAATCCACTTCAAGGAGCAATAGTGCCATTTTTGGGTTATTTAACAATGAATCTGAATTCTTGCCAAAGTGTTCTACTAGGTTTTGCTATTTACACTGACTTGCCAGACTGCCTTCCCAAATCCCTGACCTCCAATATGGCAGCAGCAGCATAACTTAGTCCAATTACACCATCTGATTGCCGACCTGGACAATGACGGGGCAGCAGCATATAAATGAGGTTATCACTCTTTGTCAACGCATGTGCAATGCTGAAGAGTCTGATTAGCTACTAGTGCTGCTTCTCCTTCTCCCAGCTTGAGTGCTAAAATGTGGCTAAAATCAGGATTCTTTCAGTAAATTACACTAGCTGCACTAAAAAATGTATTTAAGAAATTAAGATTTTAATTAATTTCAGATAAAATTAGGTTTATCGGTTCAGTGTTCACTTTCAATCAGAATGATTCAGGATGTATCGAAATGTCTCTGCAGTCTACAGGGTTGTCTGTAATATTTTGGAAAGTTTGGGATTTGTTTTCCACCATCAGCGTTCTTCCTGCTGTGTTCTGAGTGGAGAAATTGTTACATTTGTTATTCTGCCCCAACCATTCACAGTTCAGCTTCTGCCTTTAGCCGGCTGCATATAGAGTCATTGCAGACTATTACCCTGTATCAGTTGTGGATATTTATAACTGATTCATGACAAATGTTCCCATACATGTGTAATATTATCTCTCACCCATAGGTTGTTTGGTGAGCTTTGACGTTGTGTGTAAAGATGTCTGCTGCATATCCAATTGATCATGTGGTTTTGGGGGGATGTTCAACCATGTCTTGCTGACATTACTCACAAAATAACCTGTGAGTGGTCAGCGGGAATATTTACATCCTGTGGGTGGTCTCTGGTCTACAGGGCTATAAATAGAGTCTCTAGCATGGGGGAAAGGGAGGTTTGTTTTGAGAGGTTCGTATTTGGAGCTGTGGAAGGAAAGCATGCAGCAAAAAACCTCCTCACTGTCCTGTTCCAGATATTGAGTGCAAGCTGTTGCCATAGTTGCCAACATTTGAAAAGAATTTTAAGGGGCAATTTGCAGCACAGCTATTAATTACTTACCACACCTACCTCCCTGAAGCTCCACCTACTCTGCATAGTTAATCTCCGCCTACTTATCATCAGATTATAGGGTCTACTCAATAAAGAGAGAGTTACTGGAAATTGAAAAGGGAATTTCAAACTTAAGTAGCAGAGTTGGAATAATTCTCCAATTCAGTTGCACTACTTCTGCCTAAAGTTTAAAATTCTCCTCACAATTCCCTGCAATTCTAATTTGTCAAATGTGCTCAGGTGTGACCATAGAAAAAATGTAATATGTAAATATAAATAAATTGCAAGGGACAATGTAAATTACCCAGGACATGCTCCTATTTGCCGGGACTGTCCCTGCAAAAACAGGACAGTTGGCAAGTATGGCTGTTGCCAGAGTTAAGTATTATTCAACCTTTTTTTGGGGATATTGGGAATAGGAGTGTATGTTTGAGTCTTGTTCATGTTTATGGTAACTTTTATGCGTAAGAAGCTTTATGTATTTTGATGTCCAGAAGTTTTGTTTTATGCTTTATATCAAAACTGCTCTTGGTGTGTCTGTTCATTTTAAATGTTCACTAGATATTTACGTGGCTGTCCAGTATACTTTCATTATAAATTTTGTTGTTCCCACCTTTGATACATACCCATGATTAGGGGTGCACCGATCCGACTTTTCTTGTCCCGATACCGATAGCTGGCATTGTGTATCTGCTGATACCAATCCGGAACTACACACATACACAATATGCATGCAGCTGCAGTACAGAGCAAAGCTGCTGCTTTATGTGTATGGCTCCTCCATTCAAAGGTGGAGTAAATCTGATATCACTCCGCCTGTGAACTGGACCTATACAGGAAGTAGTGACTCCCATCCCATACTACTACTACACCAAGTAAGGGACGGCTGAGCCGGGACTCAGCAAAACCAGATCGGCCCGTGGACCGGTGGGTCCGTGCAAGTAAGGCACGGCTGAGCCGGGACTCAACAAACCGGATCGGCCCGTGGATTGGTTAATTTTACCGATCCAGCTATTGTGGCAGTATCGGCACCGATATCCAATCCTAATATCGGATCGGTGCATCCCTACCCCATGATACTGCTGTTTCTGTTTCCTTTTCTCAGCTGCTGTCTTGAGCAGGATCATTTTGGGCTAAGAGACTGTAAACTCAGCTGTCCATCCGGTCCCAGGTAAAGCCTGGTAAATAGTAGAGTCCTTTTCTAGAATTCCCTGGAGCATAAGGATGTACCATGGCAAAGATCAGCCTGCCGGTGATGTCTTCAAGATATTCTGAGCTGCCTGGAGGCTTTATTAATGAAGATGTAGCAGCAGAACAAGAGGACCAGTGCTGAGTGTCTTCTGTAAGTGTTTCTTGTGGCCACACCCTCCTTCAATTGGCCTATCACAGAGTTGGACTATCCATTGAAGTGGGTTAGTCAGAAACAGACCTCAAGAACATGGGGGGTTGTACATGGAACCATGCCTTTCCTACAATATGTTTTGAAATTTGTTTCATTTATAACCATTTTTTTTTTTTCTTTTTAAGTATGGGATGCTTCAGTTCTGTTCTGTACAATTTTATATGACCTGAGGATGGGAAGGAATTGTGTGCTGGGACTCCTGGGAGGGAAAGAGAAGCAGCAATGGAAGAGGGTGCAGGGAGAAAATGGTGGGTGCAGAGAAGAAATTGGGTACAGGGAGAGAAGGTGGTGCTCAGCATAAAAGGTGTAGAGAAGGAAATTGTGTAGAGACAGAAGGGAATGCAAAAAACATAATTGAGTGTATGGAGGGAAGCTGTTGCAGAAGGGGGTGCAGGAACAAAATTAAGTGTAGAGAGGGAAATGGGTGCAGGGACAGAATGGAGTATAGGGAGGGAAGGGGCTGAAAAAATGTAAGTGAGTGTAGAGGGGGGGGGGTGCAGGGAAAGAAGGAAATTTAGAGAGGCAAAGGGGTGCATGGAGAGAGGTCAAGGGTATGTTGTATGGGCGCTTCCGTGGAATACAGCAGGCTTTAGGTGAGACACTGCACTTCGGCAGCACTGGAGAGGAGAAGCTGCTCTGAAAGTGATAAATATAAAAAGACAAGGCGCCTCTAAGTGCAGTAGGCTCTGAGTATTTATTAGGTTAAAAGTATAAAAGCACTCACATTTGGTAAATGTGACATGGGCATAGCAAAGATCTGTCTGGAGTCTTCCTATCCGCTGTGCTGAGCGGTTGAAATGAGGACATCCGGTGATCCGCTTCCGATAGATGCGTCTTTTCGTCTGTGTCTCAGCCTGGTCAGCATGAGATTTCCTGAAGGCAGGGTGTGGATGCAGCGGCTGGTGTCCAATAGAGCGGGTGGTGGGCGGTTACATGTTTCGGAGCTCAGCTCCTTCGTCAGACCTCCACCCGCTGGAGGTAAAAGGACATTTATGTAGGCAACTGAAATCATTATTAAATGGGACAGGTGCATTCAGGCAGAAGATAAATGGATAGGAAATTGATACCAGCATGTGCATACCCCTGAAAGCTGGTAACCATTGCACAATTATCGCACATGTGAATACTGCATTACCATGTTAAAAATATTTAAAAAATGTATTAAAATATATATAAAAAAAACATACACACATACATATACATACATATATATACATATATATATATATATATATATATATATACATACACATATAAATAAATAAATAAAAAAACGCACACGAAATAATATTCAAAGAGACCCAAAAAGATATTCTGTAATAGCGTATTAATTTCTAATTCCTCATTTATGCCCCCAGGTGACAAAACGTCAAGGGTATAAATCCAGTAGGTTTCTCTGCGGCATAAACGCACGAACCTCTCTGCTTCAGAAAAGGTGGGGGGAATGGACTCTATGACCCATACTTTTAGGCCAGCACTAGATTTATTGTGGTGTTTTGTGAAGTGTCGAGGTACACTGTGGTTGTCTTTACCGGCCTGAATTGCTCGGCGATGTTCTCCAAAGCATTGTCTTAGCGGCCGTATAGTGCGGCCCACATAATGTAGGCCACAGGGGCAGGATAGACAGTAAACCACATGTTCCGTAGAACAAGTGTAAAATTCTTTAATGGGGTAAATTTTACCCTTGACGGAAAACTCTTTTTGTCCATCTTGGACGAAACTACAAGTGAGGCACAGAGGCTTGTTGCACTAATACATTCCGATAATGGAGAATAATTTGAATGAGGGGGATGTATGTTTTCTGGAACGAAGCTTACTCGGGGCTATCTGGCTCTTAATATTTGGGGCTTTTCTGTATGAAAACCTGGGTTGATTGGATATGCAATTAGCTAGGTGAGGGTCCTGTTGAAGTATTGACTAATGTTTGCGCATAATATGTTCCATGCGTTTGTATTGGCTATGGAACTGGGTGGTAAAGCGTATGATGTTTCCCTGACTGTTGGTTTTTATAGACTTCCTCGGATCGGGGGTGTCATACAAAGCATAGGCCTCCTCTACCAAAGACGCTGGGTAGTCTTTATCCGAAAACTTATTTTTCAAGGATAGACTTTGTTCCTGGTAGTCCGCAAGCTTGACGCAATTGCGTCGTAATCTGCAGAACTAACTTTGGGTATATTATTTAGCCAGCGCGGATGGTGACAGCTATTTTAATGGAGAAAGGAGTTCCCAGAAGTAGGTTTGTAGTAGTTTCTCGAATAGATCTGACCATTTTCATGGTACAGATCCAAATCCAGAAATGCCAGGTGGTCCTTATCATGGATCGAGGTAAATGAAAGGCCCATGTCGTTGTTATTGCAATGGCTGACAAATAGAGGTATATCCTGCGTGTCACCAGCCCAGATGATAATAATGTCATCAATATATCGCCCATAAAAGGCGATATGTGACATGTAGGGGTTCTGGGTCCAGATGTATGAGGATTCCCAGTATCCCATCGTGAGGTTCGCATATGACGGGGCAAAATTGGTACCCATAGCTGTCCCGATAACTTGGAGATAAAAAAGATCTTGGAACTGAAAATAATTATAGGTCAAACAAAAAGATGTAGCGTCTAGAATGAATTGAATCTGATTGGTGGGAAGAGTATGATCATCCAATAAAGACGTTTGTACGGCTCGTATACCAACGTGATGTGGAATAGATGTATATAATGATGTGACATCTAAGGACAGCCATGAGTAGTTGGATTCCCACTTGTACGCTTCCAACAATTCCAGAAGGTGGGTCCCATCACGGATATATGATTGTAGGTCCTGTACAAGTGGTTGGAGGAAAAAATCCACATATTGCGAGAACCCGCTGGTAATACTGTCCATAGAGGCCACAATCGGTCTGCCTGGTGGTGTTGTATTGTCTTTATGGATCTTTGGCAGATGATAAAAGTATGGATTATGATGATACTTTTTTAGAAGAAAAGACGCTTCCTGGGCAATGATGATGTTTTCTTTGCGGGCCTGGTTTACCAGTGTATTAGCTTCCATAGTAAATGTTGGCAAAGGGTCCTGGTGTAATTTAATGTAGGTATCCTGGTCTCCTAACAATCTTAGAGCTTTGTTTATGTAGTCTTCTTTACTTTGTATTACAATGCCCCCTCCTTTATCGGCTGGTTTGATTGAAATATTAGCGTTAGTCTTTAAGGCCTCAAGAGCTGTCCTTTCGGCTAATGTAAGATTATGTTTTGAATGTGTGAGTAGGTCTTTGTTGCACATACTTTTAAATTCTGAATACACCACTCGATAAAAGGCTTCTATACATGGGCCCTTAGATTGAGTGGGATAAAAGTTTGATTTGGGTTTAAACGACGTGTGCTTGATGGGAGGAGAGTGATTTAAACATGTATGTGTCCGATTCTATATTATCAGGGTCTGCATGGAGATAGGTAAATGTGGGGAGGGAACGGAGTGCAGAGACAGAAGAGAGGGAAGGAGTGAAAAGACAGAAGGCAGTGCAGGGACAAAATTGAGTACAAGAAGGGAAGGGAGTGCAGGGACAGAAGAGAAGGAAGAAGTAAAGGGTAGACATGTGCAGAACGGACATTTTTTTTTCTTTTCGGATATGTTCGTTATATTATAATATTTGTTTCGGAATTAGTTTAGTTTGGTTTCAGAATTGTTTTCATTAAATTTTATTTAGTATATTAATTTTCTAACTAATTCCAAATTTTCAGACCAATTAGAATTCTGTGTGAAGATTAGCTGGTTGTTAAGCAGTGGGCCGGGAAGCCGTCCGCCGTGTCCTTAACAACCGACGACTCATCAGCTGTCAGCAGGCTTCCCCATTAGCTGAAGGGACGGAGCTTTTTTTTTGGGTCCAGCGGTGGCTCCGGGCATCGTGATTAATGATGGATCTATATCGGGAGACATTATTTTTTTATTTTTTAAAGTTTTTTTTAATAAAGGACTTGTCAAAAGCCATCTACTTTTTTTCTTTATCTTTGACACTTTTTGGTGAATGAGTAGGGCTGCAATGTACCCCATATTTATTCACATATGGGGGGACCAGGATCTGGGGACCCCTTTGTTAAAGTGGGGTTCTGGATTCTGATAAGCCCCCTGCCCGCAGACCCCCACAAACACCGCCCGAGGTTTTCGGGAAGAGGCCCTTGTCCCCGTCAACATAGGGACAAGGTGATTTGGGGGGAGCAGAGCACCCACCCCCCTCATGTTGAGGGCATGTGGCCTGGTATGGTTCAGGAGGGGGCGCTCGCTTGTCCCCTCTCTCTTTCCTGGCCTGCATGCTCGGATAAAGGTCTGGTATGGACTGGGGCGGTGGGGTGGACCCCACGCCGCTTTTTTCTTTATTTATTTTTAAATAGCCAGGCCAGCAATTGCAATCGTTAATTTTAATGTGATTTGACTCATCTTGTTTCTTTAAAAATGTCATTTTTGCTGTAGCAGGATCTATACATGGTACATATGTAATACTTTACAGGCAGACTAAGGGCCCCCCCAGGCACTATATTTAAAGGAGTTTTTCATTTGTATTGTTTCACTTAAAGGGCAAGGGCCTGACAACCCTTGGCGGTGGTTGTGTGGATCTGTGGGCAGGAGGCTTATCAAAATCTTGAAGCCCCCTCTAACAAGATCCCAGATCCTGCCCCCATGTGAAATTGTCAAAAAACTGTACTTTTTTCAATAATTTTGGAAACTTTTTTTGGTGAATGAGTAGGGGTACAATGTACCCCACTCTCATTCACATAGGGGGGCTGGGATCTTAGGTCTTCCAGATTCTAATAAGTCCCCTTGCCTGCCTGCAGACCCCCACAACCACAGCCTGGGGTTTTTCGGGAAGAGGCCCATGTCCCCATCAACATGGGGACAAGGTGCTTTGGAGTGGGGGGGGGAGCGCCCCTTGCCCCAAAGCACTCCCCTCATGTTAAGGGCATGTGACCTGGCATGGTTCAGGAGGGGGTGGGGGGGGCGCTCACTCGATCCCCATTTTCTGACCTACCAGACTGCTTGCTCGGATAAGGGTCTGTGGAGGACCCCGCGCCGTTTTTTTTTTTTTTTTTACCATTTTTGTATTGAAGGCATGGTTTTGTTTACATTTCAGCTGTCAGTGGGGAAGCCGGGTGACAGCTTATGCGTCATTGGATGTTAAGGATGTGGCAGCTGGCTTCCTGACCCGCTTCTTCACAACCAGCTATTCTCCACACAAAATTAGAATCGGTTGATCATTTTTTCTCTGATCTTTAATCAAATCATTCTAAAAACTTGGAATTTATTAGAAAACGAATAAACAAAACTCATTTTGATGAATTTCAATGGATACATCTGAATCCCTGAATAACCACAAAATGTGTTCGAATTTGTATTCAGACCGAAACGAATTACGAGAGGGACCAGAAGGATTTTTATAAATCTGTAAACATGAAGCCCCTGGTTTGGTGTTTTTTTCCAATAAATAGATAAATAGCTGTGAATATAAAGCAGACCCCCCTCTTTCTTCTAATAGCACATTCCACCATCAGATTTTACTAATGTAATCAATTGACACAAGGGGCGGAGCTTATACAACAGATCATTCAACCTGCCTAGGCAGCATGATGTCTATTTACAGCTCTGTGGGTATATTCATAGGTGTGTGCACAGGGTGTGCTAGGTGTGCCTGGGCACACCCTAATCACCCCATGTACATTAACATTATCACTTTTTGTGCTGGTAGGAAGATGGGAAAAATCTCTCTCTTACTGGCTCTGCCATAAGAGAAGTCTTTAGGCACTTGCCTTTCAATGTGCCGGCAGGAAGATAAATGTGCAGGGGTCATATATATGTAGACACACACAAACACGTGTGTTCGAGCTTTGGGGTGCACACCCTAATTTAATAGGCTGCGCACACCTATGGGTATATTTGTGTATGAAGTAATTCATGAGTAGAAATTGTCAGCATTATTGGTTGGAAGATCACTCACTAAAACATCCAGAAAGGCTTTTTCAGATCTGTGTGGTTTTTTTTTTTACTGAAATCAAGTTTTTTTTTTTTTTGTTTTAAAGGACTACAGTGGATCATTTCTGGATTGTTCACTGTGTGGGCTTCAGATGTCTTTCATAGCACCTTTTAAAGGGACCCCAAGAAAAGAATGGTAAAAACATGCTGTAATGCGCGTTTTATTGCATTGTGATGCCCGCTTCAGGTCAGTCTTTAATGCTCGTCCCACTTTGTAGGATGACAGAAAGTACAATAAATGTGCATGTTGATGCATATTAGAGATTGTTGACATGTATAAAATACCATAAATGCGTTCACATAGATGCAAGCGGACCCAAAGCTCTAACTCACTGGCAACATCCACCAAATACTATAACGCCATAATGGATCATGCAACCATTTATAAGTAAAGCATTTTCTGAATGACCTAAAAAAAAAAAATTGTAAACCCGATACCTGTATCCACCCCCCCACCAATCCTCCATGACTGCAAAAAGTCCAGGTGCACTAGCCCTGATTCAAGCTTCCCTATATTCCATTCCCTTAATCCTCCATAACAGCACACAGTTTATGTGCACAAGCCCTGATGCAAGCTTCTCTTTAATCCCCCCCCCCCCCCCATTTTCTATCATTGCATATCCAGTTGCCCAAGCCACGATGCTAGTTGCACACTATCCTTTCAGCCTCTAACTGGTCCAGAATTGATTTGGCTCCTTTGGTTTCTTAATGATCACGTTGAGATGCAAATGTAAGGAATTTGTTGCGTGGGGCTTAACAATGATCTCTATTACTTTCTGCTCCCCAGAGATCTGCAGCGTTCAGGTTGAGCTGGCTTTGCTTTCCGCAGACTTTGTCCACTTTTTATGAATCAGACACAGAGAAGATGCAGCATACAGGGCTCTGAATCCGCCCCATTAGTTAAAGGACTTGTCATTCCCAATCCCGGATTTCTACAGTGCAAGAAATGTCTCCCCTTTTAAGTGCAAAACCACAGAATTACCATTTCCCCAAGTGCTCCCTGTTTTAGGCTGCTTTCCTAATTAGAGGCATGATAACAGGCGCGCTGATTGGCATTATAAAAGCGCAAGTCTGGCTTCATCTGTCCCAGGTGTGCTCGCTAATTTTTTTTCTCTCTCCACCGTTTCAGAACTAGCTCTCCTTCATTGTTCCTTAAAGTTTTCATCTGAGGAATTAATCCACATAAAAAGACATTAGAAGAGTAGATGAGCTGCCAAGTCCCATCACTGCAATCTTTTATCACAAGTACAATCTATACAAGTTGGTTTTTTTTACCCTTTTGTTTCTGAGGGTTAAAAAGAGAAGCGATGCTGGAAAGGCGCTCGTGTCAGTGGACGGTACGCGCCATTAGAAGTGGCGTCTGTACAAAAGGTTAGGAGATCTGACTGTCAATACTGCGGGTCCAGCAAGGGGGAGACTCCAGCTTTTGTGTGAAAGAGATACTTTGATATTTTGGAATGTTAGAAGGGTGAATGTGAAAAATCGGAGGTTGGGGATCTAATTACCCAACCATAATTGGGGGCTAGGGAATAAGTTGCAGTCCTCTCAACTCACCGCAGATCAATTATGTTAAGAGAACATCTGTAAGTAGGACTTAATGAGGTCCATTAGAGCAACATGTACAGTTTCCTTAACAGCACTTGTCAGCTTCTTGGATGAGCTGAAGGAAGCTGCTAACTAGGGACCTGCTGAGGTATTTAAATAGTGAACGCTGGCCCACTCAGGTCTCTGTGTTCACTACTCGTGGAAGGAGAAGAAGGGCCATTGCTGGCAGCCGATCACAGACCTGGCACCATCGCCTCCCCCACACTCGCCACTTTGACTTGTTCTGCTCTGGAGTTCACTCAAATCATTTCATTTCTGCAGCACAAAGACGTGAAAGTGCGATTGCTTCAACCTTTACTTTTCTGGCACCTCTCATCAGATCCCGTACAGTGCCGTACTGCGGGGAGGACAAACTTTGGAAATTCTAATCTTGCACCTGAGATAAGGTGAGTCGTTCTTCTAGACGTCGCCTGTCTGAACCCAAAGGTAATGAGACCTGGCTACGCTGCCCCATTGGGAAGTCGCAGTGTCATTAAGTTTGGATTTGTCTTGGATTCTGCTGTGCCGTTGGTCCGGATGAATGAGCCACGTCCCGGTTTCTTTTTACTTCTTGTGCTGAACGCAGGGAGATTTTGAGGAGGGGGCAGGGGGGGGAGGTAAATGGTGTTTTCTCAGGGATGATTAAATTCCTGTCCGGCAGATTTACTCGCTTCTCGCAGAATGGGAAGTCTACACCGTTACTGGGAATAATTCCCATGATTAGGAAGCCGCTATTCTCTATCACAGAGAGGGAAGAAGTGTGGCTGGAAATTGCATGATTGGGGAGATGAACTGCTTTCAAATCATTTAATTCCTGACAAAACCTAATTACTGGCAGGTAATGCAGTGTCAGCTTTAATGCATTTCATCATTCAGTGTGGAAAGAGGAGCATTTTGTCACCCATCTAATTATCAGCACATTTTGGGAGGAGGGATGTCACTGTGGCTGAATGGTGGCTCGGTGTTTGCAGGACTTCTGGTAACCAAGGGGTTAATGATGTCAGGAAGTGACCTTTGCACCCTGAACATAGGTGGTTAATGTGCACAGGAATTAAGATGTGTCCCCACAGGCTTTGGCTTCTAGACAAAGTGTGCAAAGGGTTAAACAATCTAAGAATACTGCCCAGTGTGTCAGGGGTTAAATCCCATAATTTCCTGACGTCTGCACTGAAGGGGTTAACTGGTTCCAGACTGCTTCTTTGCTGCCCAGTACCGATGAGTTAACTGATCTGAGAATCTAAGCAACCCATTAACCAACCAGAGAGCAGAGCACTCGCCTCCCAGCAGGGAAGGGGTTAAGAAGCAAGAACAGTGGCCTGGCAGGCGGCACACGAGGGGTTAGCGCTTTCTGTCAGGGCTCTTATTGCCAGAGTCCAAACAGTGCTAATTAGCAGGAATGATGTCACTGTAGGAATAATCCCATCATTTAATTAGCTGAATGATTTAAACAAAGATTTGCATAGATGCTCTAATCAGCAGCGGTGAATTACGGCACGGCGGTTAGCAGCGAGGGGTAACAGATCACACGGATTTCGGGTGGGGGGGGGGGCCTCATCTCCTTCAACATAATTAATTTAATTGTCCTCATTAGCTGTTCCATTTGTTGTGATTTTATTTCTCCTCTCCCAGTCCCCCTCCTCTCTCCTCCATTCTACTGCAGATATCGAAGGAGGGGAGAGGTCATAACGAGGGGGATTTGGGGTGATGATTGATTGGGGGGGGGGGGGTTGTGGCTGTCGATCTTCAGAGCTGTTCTGTATATTTGGAGGAGGAGAACATATGGTGATGGGGCAGTTTGCATACTGGGGGGCAATTTTGTTTCTGCAGATTGTGGTGTTAATGTCCGTAGGTGGCCAGCGCAGTATATTAGGAAGGAACCGGCGATACGCAGTGTGATTAACAAGCACCACGCAGTATTGTAAGCATTGGTGCCCCATGACATGTCTGACTTTTATTTTGAAAAATTATGATTTATCAAAAAATAAAAAATAAATAAATAGGTTTAGTGCAGCCGGTGTGCATTGCCCCAGAATGTGCGCAGAAATGTATGTGTGCTACATTTTTTGTGTAATCATGCGTTCGACGGGCCAATCAAAATTAATGGTAACACGCAAAAATTCTTCATACGTGTAATTAAGAACGAGACACTAATTCTCCGAATTCCTCCCAAGTGTACACAACAGGGTTTGTGTAAAGAAGCATTAGAGCTGGTGTGATGGAGATATCGGTGTTGGTGTAAATGAATATTAGAGCTGGTGTGATGGAGATATCAATGTTTGTGTAAAGGAATATTAAAGCTGAAGTGATGGAGATATTAGTGTTGGTGTAAAGGAATATTCGAGCTGGTGTGATGGAGATATCAGTGTTGGTGTAAAGGAATATTAGAGCTGGTGTGATGTAGATATCGGTGTTGGTGTAAAGGAATATTAGAGCTGGTGTGATGGAGATATCAGTGTTGGTGTAAAGGAATATTAGAGCTGATGTGATGGAGATATCAATGTTTGTGTAAAGGAATATTAGAGCTGGTGTGATGGAGATATCAATGTTTGTGTAAAGGAATATTCAAGCTGGTGTGATGGAGATATCAATGTTTGTGTAAAGGAATATTCGAGCTGGTGTGATGGAGATATCGGTGTTGGTGTAAAGGAATATTAGCAATAGTGTGATTGAGATATTTGTGTTGGTGTAAAGCAAGGGTCTTCAAACTATGGCCCTCCAGTTGTTGAGGAACTACAATTCCCATCATGCCTAGTCATGTCTGTGAATGTAAGAGTTTAACAATCCCTTGTGGGATGTGTAGTTCTACAACAGCTGGAGGGCCGTAGTTTGAGGATCCCTGGTGTAAAGGAATATCAGAGCTGGTGTGATGGAGATATTGGTGTTGGTGTAAAGGAATATCAGAGCTGGTGTGATGGAGATATTGGTGTTGGTGTAAAGGAATAATAGAGCTGGTGTGATGGAGATATTGGTGTTGGTGTAAAGGAATAATAGAGCTGGTGTGATGGAGATATCAGTGATGGTGTAAAGGAACATTAGAGCTGGTGTGATGGAGATATCAGTGTTGGTGTAAAGGAATATTAGAGCTGGTGTGATGGAGATATCAGTGATGGTGTAAAGGAACATTAGAGCTGGTGTGATGGAGATATCAGTGTTGGTGTAAAGGAATATTAGAGCTGGTGTGATGGAGATATCGGTGTTGGTGTAAAGGAATATTAGAGCTGGTGTGATGGAGATATCGGTGTTGGTGTAAAGGAATATTAGAGCTGGTGTGATGGAGATATCGGTGTTGGTGTAAAGGAATATTAGAGCTGGTGTGATGGAGATATCGGTGCTGGTGTAAAGGAATATTAGAGCTGGTGTGATGGAGATATCAGTGTTTGTGTAAAGGAATATTAGCGCTGGTGTGATGGAGATATCAGTGTTGGTGTAAAGGAATATAATCGTTGGTGTGATAGATATATCGGTGTTGGTGTAAAGGAATATTAGAGCTGGTGTGATAGAGATATTGCTGTTGGTGTAAAGGAATATTAGAGCTGATGTGATGGAGATATTAGTGTTGGTGTAAAGGAATATTAGCGCTGGTGTGATGGAGATATTAGTGTTGGTGTAAAGTAATATTAGCACTGGTGTGATGGAGATATCAGTGTTGGTGTAAAGGAATATTAGCGCTGGTGTGATGGAGATATTAGTGTTGGTGTAAAGGAATATTAGAGCTGGTGTTATGGAGATATCGGTGTTGGTGTAAAGGAATATTAGAGCTGGTGTGATGGAGATATATCGGTGTTGGTGTAAAGGAATATTAGAGCTGGTGTGATGGAGATATCAGTGTTGGTGTAAAGGAATATTAGAGCTGGTGTGATGGAGATATTAGTGTTGGTGTAAAGGAATATTAGCGCTGGTGTGATGGAGATATTAGTGTTGGTGTAAAGGAATATTAGAGCTGGTGTGATGGAGATATCGGTGTTGGTGTAAAGGAATATTAGAGCTGGTGTGATGGAGATATCGGTGTTGGTGTAAAGGAATATTAGAGCTGGTGTGATGGAGATATCAGTGATGGTGTAAAGGAATATTAGAGCTGGTGTGATGGAGATATCAATGTTTGTGTAAAGGAATATTAGAGCTGGTGTGATGGAGATATCGGTGTTGGTGTAAAGGAATATTAGAGCTGGTGTGATGGAGATATCGGTGTTGGTGTAAAGGAATATTAGAGCTGGTGTGATGGAGATATCAGTGATGGTGTAAAGGAATATTAGAGCTGGTGTGATGGAGATATCAATGTTTGTGTAAAGGAATATTAGAAGTGATGTGATGGAGATATTAATGTTTGTGTAAAGGAATATTAGAAGTGATGTGATGGAGATATTAATGTTTGTGTAAAGGAATATTAGAAGTGATGTGATGGAGATATTAATGTTGGTGTAAAGGAATATTAGAGCTGGTGTGATGGAGATATTGGTGTTGGTGTAAAGGAATATTAGCGCTGGTGTGATTGAGATATTAGTGTTGGTGTAAAGGAATATTAGAGCTGGTGTGATGGAGATATTGGTGTTGGTGTAAAGGAATATTAGAGCTGGTGTGATGGAGATATTGGTGTTGGTGTAAAGGAATATTAGAGCTGGTGTGATGGAGATATTGGTGTTGGTGTAAAGGAATATTAGCGCTGGTGTTATGGAGATATCAGTGATGGTGTAAAGGAACATTAGAGCTGGTGTGATGGAGATATCAGTGTTGGTGTAAAGGAATATTAGAGCTGGTGTGATGGAGATATTAGTGTTGGTGTCAAGGAATATTAGCGCTGGTGTGATGGAGATATAAGTGTTGGTGTAAAGGAATATTAGAGCTGGTGTGATGGAGATATCAGTGTTGGTGTAAAGGAATATTAGCAATGGTGTGATGGAGATATTAGTGTTGGTGTAAAGGAATATTAGCACTGGTGTGATGGAGATATAAGTGTTGGTGTAAAGGAATATTAGAGTTGGTGTGATGGAGATATCAGTGTTGGTGTAAAGGAATATTAGCAATGGTGTGATGGAGATATTAGTGTTGGTGTAAAGGAATATTAGCACTGGTGTGATGGAGATATAAGTGTTGGTGTAAAGGAATATTAGCAATGGTGTGATGGAGATATCAGTGTTGGTGTAAAGGAATATTAGCGCTGGTGTGATGGAGATATCAGTGTTGGTGTAAAGGAATATTAGCAATGGTGTGATGGAGATATAAGTGTTGGTGTAAAGGAAAATTAGCGCTGGTGTGATGGAGATATCTAGTGATGGAATGTAGTGATGGCGATGAAGTGATGCAATGTTGGGTAGGGTGCAGTGATGGGGATGAAGTGATAGGATGTAGTAATAGGGTGCATTAATAGGTTGCAGCGAAGGCTGTTAGGATGGGGTGTAGTGATCAGGGATGAAGTGAATAGATGTAGATATAGGGTGCAGCAATCGGGATGGAGTAATACAATGTACTGATGGAGTGTAGTGATGAAGATGAAGTGATACCCTATAATGATGGAGTCTAGGGATTCGATGTAGTGATGGGGTGCAGTGATCAGAGTTAAAGTGCAAGCTGTATGGACAGGTAATGTTTAGTAACAGCTGCAATGCTGGGTTATAGTGATAAGGTATAGGTGGTGGGTTTTAGATAGGGGATTTAGTGATGGGGTGCTATGATGGGTAGAGTGACAGGTGCAGTGATGGGGATAAAATTATTACTGATGGGTTGTAGTGAGAAGGTGAACTGATATGCTGTGGATGAAGTGATTTAATGTAGTGATACAATGTACTGATGGGGTACAGAGATAGCAATGAACTGATAAGGTGTAGTGATGGGGTGCAGTGATTAGGGATGAAATGATATGATGCAATTATGGGGTGTAGTGATTGGGATGAAGTGACACCATGTAGTGATGAAGTAAATAAATGCAGTAATAAGGATGAAGTGATACTATGCAGTGATGGGGTGTAGTGATTCCATGCAGTGATAGGGTGTAGTGATACTATGCAGTGATGGGGTGTAGTGATTCCATGCAGTGATAGGGTGTAGTGATACTATGCAGTGATGGGGTATAGTGATACTATGCAGTGATGGGGTGTAGTGATTCCATGCAGTGATAGGGTGTAGTGATACTATGCAGTGATGGGGTGTAGTGATTCCATGCAGTGATGGGGTTTAGTGATGGGGATTCATTGATCAAATATAGAGAAAGGGTGTAGTGAAGGAGCTGAAGTTAAATCATATCGAGATGGGGTGTAGTGATGGGCATGTAGTGATTAAATCTAGGGAAGGGGTGTGAGATACCATGTGGTTAAGGGGTGTAGTGAGGGGGGGGAGTGAAGGCTGTAGTGATGGGGTGCAATGATGTGGATGAAGTGAAACATATAGCAATGAGTAGAGTGACTGGTGTAATGATGGAATGCAGTGATGGGAATGAAGTGAAGCTGTAGTGATGGGTAGACTGACGGGTGTACTGATGAAAGAAGCAGTGGGATTTATTGGCAGATGTAGTGAGGGGGTACAGTTACAGGTGTATTGTTGGGGACTAGTACAGCAACTTCTGCAGTGATGGGGTACAGAGACATAGCGATGGATGTAGGAAGGGTGTGACAGGGTACTGTGACCATTGTGTAGGGATTGGGTGCAGTGAAAGGGTACAGTAAGTAACAGTGTGTAGGGATGGCGTGCATTCAATGCTGGGACAAGATCAGCTAGAGCCCAGGGCGAACATGCAAAATTGCACCCCCCCCCCCCCCAAGATGTTTGAGCACTATGTGTCAGCCAGAATCCCCCCCCCCCCCAACAAACAAAAACAAATCGAGCACTAATCTACATGTGTGCCCAGCTCAAATCCTCTCTTTCTCCCCATATGCCACACAAAAGGTTGCCGTGTAGTTTGGGCCCTTACCCCTATTGAATGCCAACAAAAATTTAAATATAGAAAGATGGGGCTTTGCGGGCCAGTGGGAGTAGAAGGATCAGACACAGAACCAATTTATAAAACCATATAACATTTTATTAGTTGCGAAGGTAAAAAGGCATGGATTACCATGCACATGTTACAAGAACAGACTAACATAAAGCAATTGTTAAAATCAAGCAAAGTGAGTCATTAGCAGTATAGAAATAAATCCCGTAAAGGGAACAAAACCAAAAAAGCCTGTGTAGGATGGAGGATAGGTCTCAGGGTGGAATGCGGTCAATGTAGGTCCCCAGCAAGCCGACGCGTTTCGCTCAAGGCTTCCTCAGGGCCTGAGAGACCATGACAGACCGGTATTTCCTTATTGGTAATAACTCGAGAGGTGACAACGTTGTGGCGACACAGATACTGATAACCGTCACTGCTTCAGTATTAGGAATACAATCTCCATATTATATCTGCATTTATATATTCATTGAGCGGATTCAAATGTTTAGACCCTCGTCTACCATAGGAGCAAAGCTT
The DNA here is from genome assembly GCF_965119305.1 of Pelophylax lessonae. NCBI lineage: Eukaryota > Metazoa > Chordata > Amphibia > Anura > Ranidae > Pelophylax > Pelophylax lessonae. The sequence continues at coordinate 482,904,581 of NC_138771.1, read as the reverse complement.
TAGATATATACTGATGGCAATTTTTTGGGAGCTTGAATACCCAATTCCCTTTGATGTACTTGAATTATTTGAAGATATAGATACTCAGCGTTAGATATAAAGGATCTACAGAGCTGCACTTCACGTGTCAGCCTATTAGGTACACTCCCCTGGGTGTACCTAAAGAAAGAGGAGACTATAGGCTGACACGTGAAGTGCAGCTCTGTAGATCCTTTATATCTAACGCTGAGTATCTATATCTTCAAATAATTCAAGTACATCAAAGGGAATTGGGTATTCAAGCTCCCAAAAAATTGCCATCAGTATATATCTAAAGCTTTGCTCCTATGGTAAACGAGGGTCTAAACATTCAAATCCGCTCAATGACAATATAAATGCAGATATAATATGGAGATTGTATTCCTAATACTGAAGCAGTGACGGTTATCAGTATCTGTGTCGCCACAACGTTGTCACCTCTCGAGTCATTACCAATAAGGAAATACCGGTCTGTCATGGTCTCTCAGGCCCTGAGGAAGCCTTGAGCGAAACGCGTCGGCTTGCTGGGGACCTACATTGACCGCATTCCACCCTGAGACCTATCCTCCATCCTACACAGGCTTTTTTGGTTTTGTTCCCTTTACGGGATGTATTTCTATACTGCTAATGACTCACTTTGCTTGATTTTAACAATTGCTTTATGTTAGTCTGTTCTTGTAACATGTGCATGGTAATCCATGCCTTTTTACCTTCGCAACTAATAAAATGTTATATGGTTTTATAAATTGGTTCTGTGTCTGATCCTTCTACTCCCACTGGCCCGCAAAGCCCCATCTTTCTCTATTTAAATTTTGTTGGCTCCCCATATGCCATACGCCCCCAGCACGAATCCCCCTGCCCCCCCCCAAAAAAAAAAGCCTCTTCACCTTCATAGCACAAAGTCTCTACCCCTCATATTTCCCCTCTAAGCACATAACTTCCCCCCGCCTCACTCCAATCCCCCCCCCCCCCCGAAAAAAAATATTTCCCCTCCTAGCACAAATTCTCTACCCCTCAAATTTCCCCTTCAAGCACAAATCCTCTCTCTACCCACTCCAAACCCCCCCCCCCCGCCCCCGCACACAAATTTCACCTCCTAGTACAAATGCCCCCAATTATCCCTGCTAGCATCCTTCCAGCACAAATTCCTCTCCCCCATCCTAGCACAAATCCCCCCCCCCCTGAAAAAAATCTTCCCCCTCCTAACACAAGCCTTCTACCCCTCAAATTTCCCCTCCAAGCACAAATCCTCTACCCACTCCAAATCCCCCCTTCCAGCACAAATTCCTCTCCCCCATCCTAGCACAATCTCCCCCCCCCCCCCCCACACACACACAGACAGATTTCGCCACCTAGTACAAATGCCGCCAATTATCCCTACTAGCATAAATACCCCCCCTCTCCAAAAAAATATTTCCCCTCTACCATATTATTTTTATAGCACAAATCCTCTTTCCCCATCCCCCCTTCCCAACACAAATCCCCCCCAAATGAGCACTCCTAGCACACCTCCCCAAATTTGCCCTCCTAGAACAATTCTACCCCCCTGCCCCCCCAATTTCCTCTTTTTAACACATATGCCCTTAACTCCCAAGTCCCTTGTGGTGCCCCCTCACCTCTCATGATACCACAGTGCCCTAGGCGGCCGCCCACCCGTTGTCCCGGCCTCAGGTGCATTGTTAGCATGTTGGGATGGAGTTCAAGAACAGAGTGTAGGGATGGGTGTAGTGACAGAGTCAATAGATGAGGGGCGCAGGGAGGAGGTAAAGGAATAAGGTGCTGTGAAAGTGTAGGAATGGGGCCCAGTGATAAAGTGCAGGGATAGTGTGCACTGAACAGGCATAGTAATAGGGTGCTGTAAGGTGTTGTAGGGATAGGGTGCAGTAACAGAGTGCAGTGATGAGGGTGCAGTGACAGGGTGTAGGGTGGGTGCAGTAATAAGGTGCAGTGACGGGGTGTAGGGAGTGGGTAAAGTAATAAGGTGCAGTGAGGGGGTGTAGGGAGTGAGTGCAGTAATAAGGTGCGGTGACATGGTATAGGGAGCGGGTGCAGTAATAAGGTGCAGTGACGGGGTGTAGGGAGTGGGTGCAGTAATAAGGTGCAGTGATGGGGTGTAGGGAGTGGGTGCAGTAACAAGGTGAAGTGGCGGGGTGTGGGGAGTGGGTGCAGTAATAAGGTGCAGTGACATGGTGTAGGGAGTGGGTGCAGTAATAAGGTGCAGTGATGGGGTGTAGGGAGTGGGTGCAGTAATAGGGTGCAGTGACGGAGTGAAGGGAGTGGGTGCAGTAATAAGGTACAGTGACGGAGTGTAGGGAGTGGGTGCAGTGACATGGTATAGGGAGTGGGTGCAGTAATAAGGTGCAGTGACATGGTGTAGGGAGTGGGTGCAGTAATAAGGTGCAGTGACGGGGTGTAGGGAGTGGGTGCAGTAATAAGGTGCAGTGATAGGATGTAGGCAGTGGGTGCAGTAATAAGGTACAGTGATGGGGTGTAGGGATTGGGTACAGTAATAAGGTGCAGTGACAGGGTATAGGGAGTGTGTTCAGTAATAAGGTGCAGTGACAGGGTATAGGGAGTGGGTGCAGTAGTAAGGTGCAGTGATGGGGAGTAGGGAGTGGGTTCAGTAATAAGGTGCAGTGACGGCGTGTAGGGAGTGGGTGCAGTAATAAGGTGCAGTGACGGGTGTAGGGAGTGGTTGCAGTAATAAGGTACAGTGAAGGGGTGTAGGGAGTGGGTGCAGTAATAAGATGCAGTGACGGGGTGTAGGGAGTGGGTGCAGTAATAAGGTGCAGTGACGGGGTGTAGGGAGTGGGTGCAGTAATAAGGTGCAGTGATGGGGTGTAGTGATTGGGTGCAGTAATAGGGTGCAGTAAAGGGGTGTAGTAATAGTGTGCAGTGACGGGGTGTAGGGAGAGGGTGCAGAGATGGGGTGTATAGATGGGATGCACTGATAGGGTGCAGTGACGGGATGTAAGGAGTGGGTGCAGTAATAAGGTGCAGTGACTGGGTGTAGAGATGTGATGCACTGATAGTGTGCAGTGATGGGGTGTAGTGACATGGTGTAGAGATGGGATGCACTGATACGGTGCAGTTATGGGGTGTAGGGAGTGGGTGCAGTGATGTGGTGTACAGATGAGATGCACTGATAGGGTGCAGTGACAGGGTGTAGAGATGGGATGCACTGATAGGGTGCAGTGACAGGGTGTAGAGATGGGATGCACTGATAGGGTGCAGTGACAGGGTGTAGAGATGGGATGCACTGATAGGGTGCAGTGACGGGGTGTAGAGATGGGATGCACTGATACGGTGCAGTGACGGGGTGTAGGGAGTGGGTGCAGTGACTGGGTGTAGAGATGGGATGCACTAATAGGGTGCAGTAACAGGGTGTAGGATTGGCACACGGAGGGGAGCTGTAGTCCATACATCAGTTTCTTCTGCTTGCTGTGATTTTAGTAAAGAAGCCAGAGATGTGAATGTGTTTTCAGAGGGGCAGCTGTATATAGAGGTAGGTGGGGAGGGGGAGAGGGGGGGAGTGGAGGGAGGAGATGGGGGAGGAAGTACCTACCTGCTCTCATCTCTGTGACAAGTGCAGAATTTTGGCTGTGAGCTGAGTAATATCTGGGTGACCTTTCCTGTGCTGTGTGATGTCTGGCTGCTGCTGATGAGTGTGTGTGTGTGTCTGCTCTGCTCCTCTGGCTGTGATAGGTAAGTTGTGGTGTGTCTGCTCTGCTCCTCCTGTGATAGGTAAGTTGTGGTGTGTGTGTGCTCCTCCTGTGATAGGTAAGTTGTGGTGTGTGTGTCTGCTCTGCTCCTTGTGATAGGTAAGTTGTGGTGTGTGTGTGTCTGCTCCTCCTGTGATAGGTAAGTTGTGGTGTGTGTCTGCTCTGCTTCTCTGGCTGTGATAGGTAAGTTGTGGTGTGTGTGTGTGCTCCTCCTGTGATAGGTAAGTTGTGGTGTGTGTCTGCTCTGCTTCTCTGGCTGTGATAGGTAAGTTGTGGTGTGTGTGTGTGCTCCTCCTGTGATAGGTAAGTTGTGGTGTGTGTCTGCTCTGCTCCTCTGGCTGTGATAGGTAAGTTGTGGTGTGTGTCTGCTCTGCTTCTCTGGCTGTGATAGGTAAGTTGTGGTGTGTGTCTGTTCCTCCTGTGATAGGTAAGTTGTGGTGTGTGTCTGCTCTGCTCCTCCTGTGATAGGTAAGTTGTGGTGTGTGTCTGCTCTGCTTCTCTGGCTGTGATAGGTAAGTTGTGGTGTGTGTCTGCTCTGCTCCTCCTGTGATAGGTAAGTTGTGGTGTGTGTCTGCTCTGCTCCTCTGGCTGTGATAGGTAAGTTGTGGTGTCTGCTCTGCTCCTCCTGTGATAGGTAAGTTGTGGTGTGTGTCTGCTCCTCTGGCTGTGATAGGTAAGTTGTGGTGTGTGTCTGCTCCTCCTGTGATAGGTAAGTTGTGGTGTGTGTGTGTCAGCTCCTCCTGTGATAGGTAAGTTGTGGTGTGTGTGTGTGTCTGCTCCTCCTGTGATAGGTAAGTTGTGGTGTGTGTCTGCTGTGCTCCTCTGGCTGTGATAGGTAAGTTGTGGTGTGTGTCTGCTCTGCTCCTCCTGTGATAGGTAAGTTGTGGTGTCTGCTCTGCTCCTCCTGTGATAGGTAAGTTGTGGTGTGTGTCTGCTCTGCTCCTCTGGCTGTGATAGGTAAGTTGTGGTGTGTGTCTGCTCTGCTTCTCTGGCTGTGATAGGTAAGTTGTGGTGTGTGTCTGCTCTGCTTCTCTGGCTGTGATAGGTAAGTTGTGGTGTCTGCTCTGCTCCTCTGGCTGTGATAGGTAAGTTGTGGTGTCTGCTCTGCTCCTCTGGCTGTGATAGGTAAGTTGTGGTGTCTGCTCTGCTCCTCTGGCTGTGATAGGTAAGTTGTGGTGTGTGTCTGCTCTGCTTCTCTGGCTGTGATAGGTAAGTTGTGGTGTGTGTCTGCTCTGCTCCTCCTGTGATAGGTAAGTTGTGGTGTGTGTCTGCTCTGCTCCTCTGGCTGTGATAGGTAAGTTGTGGTGTCTGCTCTGCTCCTCCTGTGATAGGTAAGTTGTGGTGTGTGTGCTCCTCCTGTGATAGGTAAGTTGTGAGGAGTGTCAGTCAGTCAGTCACCTGTAGCTGCGCTGTGTGTCCTGCTGGCTGCACCTTATTTCAGGGCTCTTTTTTGCTGTTGGTGAACACATCTGCTGAGTGAGGCGCCTCAGAGGTTTGCAATGCAATGAGCGCTTCTTCCACTGTAATGTTGGCGGTAGAGTACTAATAAGGAGTCGGAACCTTCCTGGCTCTCTGCTGACCCATTCCAGTGTGAATGAGGAGTGCACCCAGGAGGGGGGGGGGGGGGGGGTATTGTGGGGAGGGTCGCCTTGTCCCCAAGTCTTCTGCCCCCAGCCCCCCCAGCCCGGAGAAGTTGGCATTTGCTGTGCCTGTGTCCTCCAGTCAGGCTGTGGCTGGGAGCTGTCCCCTCCCCCAGTGCTGAACGAGCTGCATGTGACAGACTCCTCATTTGTTAGAGGAGCCCAGCAGCCAGCAGCGGAGGGAGAGCAGGATTAGAGGATTTACTCCGGAGTTAGAGAGCAGCATGTGGCTTTGTCAGTGGCGGCCTCATCTGCACACTGTGTCGGCCTGTGTGTGACATTGTGTCAGGGGGAAACAATAGCCTCGTCCAGCTGCTCCAAGAAGGGACCCCCCCCAAGCTGCTGCCCAATGAGGGTCTGCTCTCACCGACTCATGCACAAAAGGGAGAAAAGTTTTGGTAGGTAGAAGCAGAGCGATGTGTATGATGAAGTGTCAGCTCTTTGGGTCACACTGCTTCTTTCAGGTCCTGGTGGTGACATTGAAGTGCGGTCACGGCGAAGGCTGAATGGTGGCGGGCGGCTCTTTGTGTTCCTATGAATTGTCTGTCTGTCTGTGTGTCTGTCTATCTGTGTCTGTCTGTCTGTCTGTCTATGTGTGTATTTTTGTATTTGAGCTGCGTCAAAAATTGAAGTCAGTCTTGCAAATCTCTTGTTGGCCTTTGCCAAGCACCAGCACTTTGCTGCTATGGTAACTGTAATTAAACTGATAAGAGTGGAAAAATGTCAGTATCTGTGAGCCTTGCAGCTGCATTGGAGAAAGGGGAATCAAATTGGTTCCCAGCTTCATTGCTCAAAAAGAAAATAGGGGGGGTTGTGGGGGAGGCAGAGCTGTGCGATCCGGGCATTGTTGTTCCATACTAGAGTGCAGCCTGCAGGGACGCTGAGAGAGACGGGGAGTGAAGGCCAGGGAAAAGAGGGGGCTCAGCTTTTGTTTGATGTCCCTGGGCACGTGAATGGCCACCCTAGACAAATTCTTTCCCTTCGGGATCCAAAACGCCTGTGCGCGCTCACCCCTCACCCTTCTGGCCAGGTAGGTGCTCCAGGACAGCCAGTGTGTGGCAGGGAACGAAAGACACTTTGTGTACCGCAATAGTTTGTTGTGTTAACTATCTGGCAGTGTGTGGATGAGTGACGCAGAACAAGAGGATAATGCGTGCAATCAAGCGTGCACGCCGCGCACAATACAATCTGGGCAATTAAATGAGATGCTTCTCCCAGCTTGTGAGCAGCAGCAAAGCCTCTTATTTACTTCTCGCTTTAATTATGATTTCTCTTCTTAAGCTGTCAAGTCAGTCTGAGCGGAAAGGTTAGCGGCAGCGTTTTATTCTCCCCTCAGAATCTCACCGCTGATTTCTCAAAGAATTTCCCGTTATTTGTGTTCCATCTGTTTGCCAGCCCCTCTCAGGGGTCCCGTTCTGTAGGTCTGGACTTCATGGGTAGTCCGCCATACCTGCAGGGCACCTCTGGATCTGATGATGTACAATGTCCCCATCGTTGGATTTATAACATGCTGTGTGGTCACTGCACATGAGTAACATGCGTGTCTTCTCCTTACAGGTATACAAATGCTTTCAGTTCAGCCAGACACCAAACCGAAAGGTTGTGCTGGCTGCAACCGTAAGATCAAGGACCGCTACCTGCTGAAGGCCCTGGACAAGTACTGGCATGAAGACTGTCTGAAGTGCGCATGTTGCGACTGTCGTCTCGGGGAGGTCGGATCCACCTTATACACCAAGGCCAATCTGATCTTGTGTCGGAGGGATTACCTAAGGTGATAGCATGTTCCAAATTGTTCCAATATAATTACGACTGGACTCCAGTCAGTGTCCCTGACTTTGTACCATCCATTTACATATCAGAGCTCTGTATATTTTGGTCTGTCTGTCTCTCTGTCCAGAACCTCCTATTCTTCCATCTAGGACCCCTTTTCCTACCTAAGACCCCCTGTGCTTCCACCTAAGACCCCCTGTCCTCCCACCTAAGACCCCCTTTCCTTCCAACCAGTACTCCCTGTTCTTTCATCCAGGACTCCCTTTCCCTCCATCCCGTTCCCTCTGTCCTTCCATCCAATTCTGTCCATCCAGTTCCCTCTGTTCTTCCATCCAGTTCCCTCTGTTCTTCCATCCAGTTCCCTCTGTTCTTCCATCCAGTTCCCTCTGTCCTTCCATCCAGTTCCCTCTGTTCTTCCATCCAGTTCCCTCTGTCCTTCCATCCAGTTCCCTCTATCCTTCCATCCAGTTCCCTCTGTCCTTCCATCCAGTTCCCTCTGTCCTTCCATCCAGTTCCCTCTGTCCTTTCATCCAGTTCCCTCTATCCTTCCATCCAGTTCCCTCTGTCCTTCCATCCAGTTCCCTCTGTCCTTCTATCCAGTTCCCTCTGTCCTTCCATCCAGGTCCTTCTGTTCTTCCAACCAGAGCCACCTGTCCTTCCATACCTATCCCTCTGCCTTTCTATCTAGGTTCCTCTCTCTTTCCATTCAGGTCCCTTCATCTTTCTGTTCAGGTCGCTCTGTCCTTTCACCCAGGTTTTCCTGTCCTCTCATCTAAGTCATTTCGTCCATCCTTTCTGGTCAGTCCCTCCATCCAGGTTCATAATTTATCTATTCAGGTTCCTCTATATCTTCTGTGCAGGTCCTACTCCCCTTGCATTGTGGATCCCCTCTCCTTCTATCTAGGTCCCCCATTCCTTCTGTCTAGGTCCCCCTGTCCTTCTATCTATGTCCCCGGTCCTTCTTTGTCCCCCGGTCCTTAAATCCAGGACTCCCTGTTCTACATTCATGTCCCCCTATCGTTTCATCCAGAGCCTCCTGTTCTTCCATCCTGAGCCACCTGGCCTTCCATCCAAGTCCCTCTGCTCTTCCATCTGGGTACCTGTCCTTCCAGCTGTGTGCAGCCTGAAAGGTATTATTTACCAACAGGTAAAGAGGCACCAGGAGTCAGGGGTCTCTAACAGTGATAATATACTAGCTAGCTATTACCTGGCTCGGAGTTTGCCCTGACTACTTATCCAGGGTATGCAGGGTGAAATCAGCTGACAGTAATTGTCAGAGGTCATTTTCTGCCTCTTTTGATAAGTCCGGGAACATGCCATCCATCTTTTATACCCCACACAGAATGCAACCAGGGAGCTGTTGGCAATCCACTATCTTATCTTTTATAACACTATATGGTGAGTAATATGGGAATGCAAGGGATTCTGCAGCCAAGGACAAGATAAAAGGTGAAGTTTTATGATTATTAATGTTGGGCTTGAATGCAGATAGAGTGTGGCGCCTCCCGGAGGAGAGTCCAGTAGCTGCATTTATGAAGATGTATGGATAATGAGTCTATTAAGGGTTCTGTTCTGTGTGAAGTTCTCTGTCCATCTCTGATGTTGCAGCTTGTTTATGTTGCATGCATTTAGTGTCACCACCCCACCATTTACCCCTGGTTTCAGCACAGCAGCTGAGCTGACAATCATTTCCAGCAAGTGTTACTTATTTTCCTCGTACCGCAGAACTGCGCAGATCTCTGACAGTGTTGTTTTGTTATTTTCTGTAACTGTGCAGGCAGTACCAGCAACTTTCAGAATTAAACAAAATGTATCTATTTCTTAGAGCGCAGTGTTAATATTAACAATGAATGAGCCTTTATAATTTATGGTCATCCTCTAGACGCTCTGCAATCTGTTTGTTCAGGTGGCAATTTGGACATCCTTTAGACAAGCGCTTCACTGGCCACTCACACAGAGAAAAATCCAGCTGAATTGAATTGAATGGCTTTATAAAAGTAAACCTTCGTACATTTCCATAAAATAATTAATGAAAACATACTCTGTGAGTGTAAATTAGACAATTTATTTCTTGGTATAAGAAGGGGTGCCGACTTCCACGCAGTCGCCACTTCCTTACATATCACAGCTTAACTCTACTTCTGACATATAGAGAAGTAAGACAGTATAGTATGGTATAGTAATGTCTAGTATTGTATAATATGTTACAATAATGTGTAATATGCCAAGGTTTAGTAGTATGAAGTTTGGTGTTGTACCATATGGTATGGTAATGAATATAATGGTAAAATAATGTGTACTATTTTAAAGTATGGCATTATAATGTGTAGTATGGTATGGTATAATAGTAGTGTTGTACTATATGGTATATTAAAAAAAATGTGTAGTAAGCTTTGGTAATTTGTAGCATAGTGCAGCAAAGTAATGTATGGTTTTGTGTAGTATTGTAGCATATAATATGGTAAAGGAATGTGTAGTATTGTATCGTATCATATCGTATAGTATGGTATAGTAATATATGTTAATGTATATTATCGTATGGTATAGTAATATGTAGTATGGTACAAAATGTGATATGTTATTGTAATGTGCAGTATTATATGATATGGTAAGGAGTTGTACAGTGCTGTATAATATGGTATAGAATAGCATAAGTTGATAATAGTAGTGTAGAGCATAGAAATACAATGTGGTATATCACAGTAATGTATAGTACAATAAAGTATAGTATGTTCTATTATTCTACCTTAAAGCACTGTATAGTACATTGACACATAGTAATATATAACATATCCTAGTACTGTATATACAGTAATATATAATAAAGTACTGTATAGTAATATATATAGTATAGTATGGTATAGTAACTTATAATAAGATATAATATAGTATAACAATAAATAGTATAGTAATAAATAATAAAGTATAGTTTAGTATAGTGTAGTATAAGCTATACTATAGTAATACATATTATCTAGTATAGATAGTATGGTGTAGTATAATATAGTTATTGTATAATATAGTAATATAGAGTATGGTGTTGTAATATATAATAAGATATAGTATAATAAAATATAGTACCATATGGTAAAATATAATAATGTATAATATAGTAATATATAATATGGTATAGTAGAGTACTATATAATAGGGTATAGTATGGTAATATATACTAAAGTAAGATATGATATAGTGATAAAAATGAAAGTATAATATAATACTGTATAGTAATATACAGGTATAATAGGCTTTAGTATGGTATGGTATAGTACTATATAATAAAGTATTGTGTGATATGGTGTAGAATATAATATAATATACTATAGTAATAGGGTATAGTGTAGATAGTATGATGTAGTATAATAAAGTATGGTTTGCTATAGTAATAAAAAGGTATTGCGGAATAATATATAGTACAGCATAATATAACATGGTATAGTAATATATAATAAGGAATAGTATGGTGTAGTATAGTCTAGTAAGTTATAAAAGGATTAGTATGGTATAGAAGGACAATATATATTAAGGTATGGTGTAGTAATATATAGCATAGTGTGATGTGGTATAATAATTTTTAAGGTAGAGTATGGAGTAGTAAAGTATGGTATACTGTAGTACTATAGTGTGTAGTATAGTGTATGTTTATTAGAGGTACATATACCTCTTACATTATTGAATCTTCAATGTGTACAGTATACATATGCGTATTATTTTATTATGGGGTGTTTACACATGCATAATAATATTATTCAGAGGTGTGTATACATATATATGTGTAGTAATATTATTCAAAGGTGTGTGTGCATATATATGCTTAGTGTTACTATTTATAACATTATGTGTATACTTAGCTGCATATAGTGGTATGAGAATTTCTTATCCCATTTGTATTTTGTCATGTTCATAAAATGCTGATAGGGAACATTTCTGGAGAAGTGGAAACCCCCGGTTTAGGGTGGATTGATTGTAGCACTGAGTAGGGTTCTATATGTGTGTGCGGTGCTGCTCAACTTGCTCAGGTCCTCTACTGACTGCATTATAATGTTGCAACTACTAATAATAATGTGTGGGCTCAGTGGGCTCTTTTTTTTCCTGATCAGCAGTGTTATCGGTGTCTGGCCGCTATTCTAACTCTTGTTGTGCCATCATTTGTTGTTAGTGACTACATTGGCTACAGTTCGCTGGCTCAGGGCAGGTGCAGTATTTAAATTGTACAATCTGGTTTGGTGAAGGCAATGATTGTCAAGTTGGAATCAATGTAGAAAATGCATTTACAGTGGTGATTGGTGCAGAAGATTATATAATCTAGATCGATGAAATTAATGATTGTACAATCAGGATAGGTGCAAAGAATGATTGAAGAACCAGGACTGGTGCAGAGAACGATTGTACAGTCATGATTGATGCAATAAATGAATTTCCAATTTGGATAGATTTAGAGAATAAATGTACTATCAGAATAGGTATAGATGATGATTGTACAATAGGATATGTCAGGGAATGATTGTGCAATCATAATAGGTGTAGATAATTGTACAATCAGGATAGGTGCAGAGAAAAACTGTGCAATCAGGATCAGTGCACAGAATAATCGTACAACCAGAATGGATGCAGAGAATGATTGTACAATCAGAATAGGTGTAGATGATGATTGTACAATAGGGTAGGTGCAGAGAATGATTGTACAATCAAAATTGGTGTAGATAGTGGTTGTACAATAGGATAGGTGCAGAGAATGTACAATCTGAATAGGTGTAGATGATTGTACAATAGGATAGGTGCAAATAATGATTGTACAACCAGAATAGATATAGATGAATGTTGTACAACTGGATAGTTGCAGAGAATGATTGAGATGATGGTTGTACAATAGGATATGTGCAGAGAATGATTGTACAATCAGAATAGGTGTAGGTGATGATTGTAAAATAGGATAGGTGCAGAGAAGGATTTTACAATCAGAATAGGTGTAGATGGTGGTTGTACAATAGGATAGGTGCAGAGAATGATTGTACAATGAGAATAGGTGTAGATGATGATTGTACAATAGGTTTTAATGCAGAGAAGGATTTTACAATCAGAATAGGTGTAGATGGTGGTTGTACAATAGGATAGGTGCAGAGAATGATTGTACAATCAGAATAGGTGTAGATGATGATTGTACAATAGGATAGGTGCAGAGAAAGATTTTACAATCAGAATAGGTGTAGATGATGAATGTACAATAGGATATATGCAGATAATTATTTTACAATCAGAATAGGTGTAGACGATGTTTGTACAATAGGATAGGTGCAGAGAATGATTGTACAATCAGAATAGGTGTAGACGATGATTGTACAATAGGATAGGTGCAGAGAAATATTTTACAATCAGAATAGGTGTAGACGATGATTGTACAATAGGATAGGTGCAGAGAATGATTTTACAATCAGAATAGGTGTAGACGATGATTGTACAAAAGGATAGGTGCAGAGAATGATTGTACAATCAGAATAGGTGTAGACGATGATTGTACAATAGGATAGGTGCAGAGAATGATTGTACAATCAGAATAGGTGTAGACGATGATTGTACAATAGGATAGGTGCAGAGAAAGATTTTACAATCAGAATAGGTGTAGGTGATGAATGTACAATAGGATATATGCAGATAATTATTTTACAATCAGAATAGGTGTAGACGATGATTGTACAATAGGATATATGCAGATAATTATTTCACAATCAGAATAGGTGTAGACGATGATTGTACAATAGGATAGGTGCAGAGAAAGATTTTACAATCAGAATAGGTGTAGATGATGATTGTACAATAGGATAGGTGCAGAGAATGATTTTACAATCAGAATAGGTGTAGATGATGAATGTACAATAGGATATATGCAGAGAATGATTGTACAATCAAAAACGGTGTAGATGATGAATGTGCAATCAGGATAGGTGCAGAAATATTGAACAAATGGAATCGGTGCAGGGAAAGACTGTACAATCAGGATGAATGCAGAGAATGATATTCGTGTCGGGATCGGTGCATAGAATGATCCTACAACCAGGATGGGTGCAGAGGATGACTATACAATCACTGTTATTGTGGAGAATGATTGTACATTCAGGATTAGTGCAGAGAGTGATTTTACAATCTGGATAGGTGCTCATAATAATTGTACAGTCACAGAGAATGGCAGTCAGGTGGGGATCAGCTTGGAATTTTTTTTTCTTTTCAGTGCAACATTGTGCTCATATGTATATCAGGAATGTCATCTCTGGGATATTCTATCCCCTCTCAGGTATCTTCTGTGCAGGACCATCAAAGTCCAGGAATCCTTGCAGTGGTCCCTCTATATTGGAGAAGTTTTGCACCTTCATTGTGTTAGGTCTGCCAGAGATTTGATTTTATTTGTTTGTGGTAAATTCATGACGAACCCTCCAGACGTTTCCCACAAGTATTTTCTTTCTCGTGGCTAGGAAGCGACATTTAGTAGATCTTCTAAAATGTGTGGAGGGTGCAGTACCTGCAAATGTGGAAATAACTGGCAGTGGAGTTGTTGCCCTTCACATGGTCGTAGGGGGGCGACAAGATGGCTTTCAGGAGCTAAGCACAAATTGTTTCGTATACAGATAAATCCCAACAGTAGCCAGTGTAAAACCACTAGTGTTCTTGTGTGTTCATGTGTCTTTACATGCTCAAATGTATCTCTACATGCTTATGTGTGCCTCCATCATGTTTATGTATGTCTTGCTCATGTTTTCATGGATCTGCTTGTTCTTATAAGTCTCTGCTTGCTCATGTTTTCATGGATCTGCTTATTCCTATAAGTCACAAAAGTTGACAAGCAGATTTGTGCCCACCTGTGTCACCTGGTATCAGTGATAGTCTCTGTGAATGAACTGCTGATAGCTGCACAGCAACTGTAAAGGAGCTCTCAATGGCCTTACCGTGAATATTTGCTCCTGTCAGAGGTTTGATTGCCATCAGATTGTCATGATCACCTCTATCCATATATGATGCATACCCCTGCATGTACTGTAATACCACTAAGACATCTGCTATACAACCCACCCCCCCAGTCAAAAAAAACACTTTACACCCCACTTCCATACTTACGCACACATTTCCTGCAGAACCGGGGGGAAGAGAAGTTACTGACCTACAGTGGATGTATGCTGCTTCACCTTCTCATCCTAATTGCAGAAAAAATAACATCACAAGTTACATCAGGGTTCCTGTATACTCAACCCCAGCTTGGAGAGGTTCATCTTGTTAGGTACAGCTCTACATACCCCCAAACCAATCAATATTTTTATTTTTCCTCATCCACACCCTCTTCACCCCTTTCTCTCTCCTCTCTCTTTCTCTGTATCCTCGTTTAGGCCTCTTATAGGCACACTGAGCCTAAAAAATACATAAAGAAATTGCTTCTTTTACAGGTGTTTGGCATTTTTTTATAGCCTGTACAAGAACCTCTTTGCTAGCCTATGGGGTTGATTTACTAAAGGAAAATAGGCTGTGCACTTTGCAAAGTGCAGTTGCACTCTGCAAGTGCAGTTGCTCCAGAGCTTAGTAAATGAGCTAAAGCTTCAATTTGCAAAGAATACCCAATAACGTACAAGGAAGATAAAAAAAAAAAAACATTTTTGCTTGAACATGATTGGATGATGGAAGTTAGCACAGCTTCTGCTCATTTACTAAGCTCTGGAGCAACTGCACAGTCTAGTTGCCTTTAGTAAACCAACCCCTATGTGTCCGTGCACACATAGGCATTTACAAGTGTATTAGAAGAGGAGCATTTACAGACTGGAAAAGAAAAACATCATCACATATTTAGGAGAGGAGCTTTTGAGCAGGAAAAACACTTGACATGTGTAAACGCGTTTAAACGCATCCAAACACGCTTAAATGCTAGATGTATTTAAGCACTTGAGCATTCATTCATTCCAATGGGCAGAATAAATTCATATTCTTGCTAATGTAATTAACGCTCAAACACTTGATGTGTCTAAACGTGTGCAATACACGGTGTTAGGATCAGTTCATACCTGATGTATTCCAGTGCGTTTTTTTTTTCTGCAATAAAAACACATGGACAGTAGATTATATCAAATCGCCTAGTTAACACCTGTGCGTTCAGTTCCAGTGCCAGTGCAGAAAAAAAAAAGTAGAACATGCTGCAGTATTTCTGCACAGAACTGTACTGGAACAAAATTGCACTGGAATCTAAACAGATCAAACACAGTAAAAAAAGCCCCAGAAAACTTTGGAAAAAAAGAGAGGGGAAAAACGCATTAGAAATGCATCAAACACGCACCAGAGTGCAGCAAAAACATCCAGACTGCAATACTGTGGTGTGAACCAGCCCTGAGTCTCGGGTTCACACTGATGTCGTGGCTGGTTCGCAGCGATTCCTGTGCATTTACCGCAACACTTTACAATCGCACTCCGTTCATGCCAGCCACTGTGGGTGTCAATGTTAATGACACCCCAAAAACCGGTCATAAAATGCAGTGTGATTGGCTGAATTGGATCACATGGGTGTGAACCCATGTGATCTGCTTCCAGTGCAGCAGAAAAAAAAAAAGGTGTATGCACCTTTTTCGTGCAGGTGCGGTGCGATTTGAGCTGCACAAAATGAATGGGCTCAAATCACACTGCAAAGAATCGCATGTGATTTGAACAGCAATGTGGTGCAATTCCTGTCCAAATCACATGTGTTTTCCCGCACCGCATCAATGTGAACCAGCACTTGGGCTCTGTTTTTAAGAGGCTATATTCTGCAAGGAGTAAAAGACGTTCAGGGGAGAAAATCAAATGCCCTGTGTGCACGAGGCCTTAAAATACCCTGTACTATGCTGCTGCAGGACTTTGCACCTTTTACTATCTAACTGTCTATTCCTAAAGTGAGTCCAGGTAAATTTCCAGGGTGAGAGATGATGTAATGAGGATAGGAGATGAGTTCAAGGACATTATCAGGGGTAAGGGATAAAATAAAGGGGATAGGAGATGAATCCAGGGACATTATCAGGGGTAAGGGATTAAATAAAGGGGATAGGAGATGAGTCCAGGGACATTATCAGGGGTAAGGGATAAAATAAAGGGGATAGGAGGTGAGTCCAGGGACATTATCAGGGGTAAGGGATGAAATAAAGGGGATAGGAGGTGAGTCCAGGGACATTATCAGGGGTAAGGGATGAAATAAAGGGTATAGGAGGTGTGTCCAGGGACATTATCAGGGGTAAGGGATAAAATAAAGGGGATAGGAGATGAGTCCAGGGACATTATCAGGGGTAAGGGATAAAATAAAGGGGATAGGAGGTGAGTCAAGGGACATTGTCAGGGATAAGGGATGAAATAAAGGGGATAGGAGGTGAGTCCAGGGACATTATCAGGGGTAAGGGATAAAATAAAGGGTATAGGAGGTGTGTCCAGGGACATTATCAGAGGTAAGGGATAAAATAAAGGGTATAGGAGGTGTGTCCAGGGACATTATCAGGGGTAAGGGATAAAATAAAGGGGATAGGAGGTGAGTCCAGGGACATTATCAGGGGTAAGGGATGAAATAAAGGGGATAGGAGGTGAGTCCAGGGACATTATCAGGGGTAAGGGATTAAATAAAGGGGATAGGAGATGAGTCCAGGGACATTATCAGGGGTAAGGGATAAAATAAAGGGGATAGGAGGTGAGTCAAGGGACATTGTCAGGGATAAGGGATGAAATAAAGGGGATAGGAGGTGAGTCCAGGGACATTATCAGGGGTAAGGGATAAAATAAAGGGTATAGGAGGTGTGTCCAGGGACATTATCAGAGGTAAGGGATAAAATAAAGGGTATAGGAGGTGTGTCCAGGGACATTATCAGGGGTAAGGGATAAAATAAAGGGGATAGGAGGTGAGTCCAGGGACATTATCAGGGGTAAGGGATGAAATAAAGGGGATAGGAGGTGAGTCCAGGGACATTATCAGGGGTAAGGGATAAAATAAAGGGGATAGGAGGTGAGTCCAGGGACATTATCAGGGGTAAGGGATAAAATAAAGGGGATAGGAGGTGAGTCCAGGGACATTATCAGGGGTAAGAGATAAAATAAAGGGGATAGGAGGTGAGTTCAGGGACATTATCAGGGGTAAGGGATGACATAAAGGGCATAGGAGGTGAGTCCAGGGACATTATCAGGGGTAAGGGATAAAATAAAGGGGATAGGAGGTGAGTCCAGGGACATGATCAGGGGTAAGGGATGACATAAAGGGCATAGGAGGTGAGTCCAGGGACATTATCAGGAGTAAGGGATAAAATAAAGGGGATAGGAGGTGAGTCCAGGGACATTATCAGGGGTAAGGGATGAAATAAAGAGGATAGGAGGTGAGTCCAGGGACATTATAAGGGGTAAGGGATAAAATAAAAGGAATAGGAGATGAATCCAGGGACATTATCGGGGTAAGGGATAAAATAAAGGGGATAGGAGATGAGTCCAGGGACATGTGTGTTTAGTGGGTTTTTATAACCCCGAATTTTCTCCTCTTTATCATTTAGTTTTGTCATTGTGTGTTTTTGTGCAAGGTTAGCTCCAGTTTTTGGAAACCTTTGTAGACATTTTGGATGGGGATGCTGTTTTATTGGGTCTTGAACCAAGCTGATTACTTATTTCCCAAAAATAGTTTATCTGAGAGATATCTTCCAGTGGTTGGGTTTTTTTTTTTGGAGGTTTTTTTTCAACCCAATTAACCTACCAGCAAGTCTTTGGGGTGTGGGAGGAATCCCACGCAAACACAGGGAGAACATGCAAACTCCATGCAGGTAGTCCAGACTAGGATTAAAACTGGGTCCTATTGCTGAAAAGCAGAAGTGCTAATTAAGCCACCCCAAATTTTGATAAAAATTTTGAAGATCACACTACAGGCCTGCTATGATCCTGTCGGAGCAAAGTTAATGTAGAATATAAATAACATTTAACAATGCAGAAGGAAGGACAAATGTTCAACTTGTCTACCTTCCCAGCAAAGATAATTTTTTAGACCCTGTGTGTTTTCTCACTGGACACATCAGCCTATGCGGCTGCTAGGTGTAATATTCCTACCTGGTCTCTGAGACAAATGTGTGTATTTCAGTCCTTGAAAGTTTGGAAAAGTTAATTAACCCAAAAGTCCCATACTATCCAATGCACAATTCTAGAACCTTCCGAAAAAGTCTGATTGCAAAGGGAAAACATATTAGACTCCAAATAAGCCAGTTTTGTTGTAGAATATGGGAAAGTTATTAATCACTTCTTTTCATGTTGGAACTGGTTCTGCTAGGTGTAAATTCTTCCTGTTTGGTCTCTACACTTAGGAGAACAACAGCCGAGGCCATTTGGCTTAATTTCAGCTTCATAATTCATAACACTTAACGGTTATTAGGGTTTGGAGATTATTAACGAAAATCCTAACTGTGCTAAAAATTAAACAGCCAGTTTTTTCCATCCCATTGGATAGTCCAGGCGAGTGGTAGCTTCACTTTGATCTCACTGGTATCATTTGAAATTCACAATAAAATCTTCATTATATGAGATGGGTCCCATCAATTTTGGGGGTATGATTCTGTGTGTTCCATCCAACCCACAGAGCAGGAGAAATACCTTATCTTTAGGTTTTTATTCATTTTATTTTTAATGCTTATTGCACAAGTATTTCTTTGTAACTTCTATATTTGTTTTTTACTTTTTGTAAGTGTCTTTACAATACCCATTTTGAGGATATTAAATATAAAATGATTAGGCTGTTTTTTTAATTCTCTAAAGAATACACAAATCTGAAGTGACTGTTAAGTGTTTAGTTGTATTGTATCATGAGTGCCTACAAATTTGATTGTAAATTCAGTGCTAATCTGTGTGAGATGGCATTGCGTGGCTGCGTCCTTGTGTTTCTATTATTGCTTGGCTGAGAGCGAGACAGCCAATCCGACTGATGCAGATTATTGTCAGTAAAGAGACTATAATTTAGTGTTTTCACTAACTAAGATATTACCTCATTTAGCTAACCTGGAACTAGGGATGAGGTTAGGAACAAAGTAGAACTGGGTCCAAACTTTGCCTGTTCAGCATTCGGCAAACAAGCAAACGGAAAGCTCATCGTCTTCTAAGCAACACCAGCTGCAGTGGGAAGTAATACATTAAAAGAGAAATAAACATTTAGGCACACGGGGCGTTAGAAAAAACGTACGTCAAAGTTAGTTCTGACGCCGGAAAAAGCAGCTGTAAAAACGTGCTTTCAGTAGCTTTTTCCATTGGCGTTATTGCACGTTTTGCCACGTTGCTTTTAGCAGCGTTTTTTTTTCTTCCATTCAAAATCAATGGTTCCCTATGGGAGCCTATTGATTTGAATGGAGGTCGCACCGCAACACCGCAAGTCGGATCCGACTTGCGGGGTGACTTGCGCTGTGGGAATCTTGAGGGGGAACTCCACGCCAAAATGGGATGACGTCATCTGTGACATGAGGGGGCGGGGCCTCCAGATGACGTCATCGGGGCCACGCCCCTAATGGCTATATAATAAGCTGAAGAGACCGGAGATAGGCATAATCAGCGGAGACGTCGTCGGAGGAGGACCGGAGGAAGAAGACAGCCGACAGCCGACAGCAAAAGAGCAGAAGACCGGAGAAGAAAAGAAGAGAGGACAGCAGAAGAGGGGACAGCAGAAGACCCCGGAGAGAAGAACACAAGAAGAGGGGGACAGCAAAAGAGCAGAAGACCCCGGAGAGGAGAAGACAAGAAGGGCGGACAGCAAAAGAGCAGAAGACCCTGGAGAGGAGAAGACCCCGGAGAGGAGAAGACAAGAAGGGCGGACAGCAAAAGAGCAGAAGACCCCGGAGAAGACCCCGGAGAGGAGAAGACAAGAAGGGCGGACAGCAAAAGAGCAGAAGACCCCGGAGAGGAGAAGACAAGAAGAGTCGGATGAAGATTTTTAATAAACTTTCCAAAACGTCTCTTGTCGTTATTTCCATACACTGCCTTTTATGGGGTGAATGGGTAGGGGTACAGTGTACCCCATACCCATTCACATAGGGAGGGGGTCCGGGATCTGGGGGGCCCCCTTGTTAAAGGGGGCTTCCAGATTCCGATGAGCCCCCTGCCCGCAGACCCCCACAACCACCGGCCAGGGTTGTGGGGATGAGGCCCTTGTCCTCATCAACATGGGGGCAAGGTGCTTTGAGGTGGGGGGTGCAGAGCTCCCCCTGCCCCAAAGCACCAACACCCCCCCCATGTTGAGGGCATGTGGCCTGGTGTGGTCCAGGGGGGGTGGGGCCGCTCGCTCGTCCCCTCCCCTTTCCTGGCCTGCCGGGCTGCATGCTCGGATAAGGGTCTGATATGGATTTTGGGGGGGACCCCACGCCGTTTTTTCGGCATGGGGCTACCCTCAAATTCCATAACAGACCCGAAGGGCCTGGTTTGGAACCTTGGGGGGGACCCCACGCCGTTTTTTTCCCATTTTGGCGTGGAGTTCCCCCTCAAGATTCCCACAGCGCAAGTCACCCCGCAAGTCGGATCCGACTTGCGGTGTTGCGGTGCGACCTCCATTCAAATCAATAGGCTCCCATAGGGAACCATTGATTTTGAATGGAAGAAAAAAAAACGTATAACGTGGCTTAACGCACGTTAAGCAACGTTATAGCAAAGTTATTCAGCTTTTAGCAGCGTCAGGCGTTTTTAACGCTGTAACGCTGGTCCTCAGAACGCGCAGGTGGTGGGTTCTTGTTGCAGCCTAAAAACGCCTAAGCCACTTACAGCTCAAAAACGTCTGAGTGTGCATGAGGCCATAGAATAACATGGAGGGGCGTTTTTAGGCTGCAAAAAGAAAACGCCTGACGCTGCTTACAGTGGCGTTAAAAACGTCCCGTGTGCATGGGGCCTTATACTCCCGTAGGTGAATGCATCATCGATCCGATGCTGCATGTGTCCCCCACCGACTCTGTGATGAGGACTTAGCCATCAAACACTGCTGATTGCTCAGTTCTCCCCTCCACTCTGAGAAGAGAGCTGGGGCGGTCAGTCTCTAGCTCTGTACTCTTCCCCTCCAGCGTTCAGGAAAGCGTTGGGCACTGGAGGGGATGAGAGGGGCTGACTCAGGCAGATCGCTCAACAGATCGCTGAGAGGATGAGCCAGATGCCCATCCAGGCTTCTGGGTGGATCTCGACCATATGGTAGGGATACTTTCCACTCAGGCTGGTTGTTTCAGGCCAGAAGCTAGCATCAATTGACACCTCCTTACCCAGCCCATTCAGCTGTCATCCGTGTAAACTGTGGGGCAGAAATGGTGGGTGACATCACTGACCAAATATGGCCATGGTCATATTTGGTCAGTGACCATAGATATATTTGGTCATTGTCATCAACCACCATACCCGCCCCTGTCATTCAGCAATTGGTAGCGACAGGAACAAACATGTGTGGTGGGTCAGCGTGTTTTTCCTTTTAGTGGGTCGGTGGGTGTTGTTCATCATAATAGACAAGGATCTGCTTTGCTCAATGATGTGATTGACACGTGTGAGATTTATTTTTTTTTTTATAGTAGGTTTGTCAAAGAGTTTTTTTTTTTTTTGCTGTGTACTGTTTTTTTGTGAATGAGTCGGGGTACTATTTACCTTTAAACCATTCTCGTATCTGAGGCTCCCCCTAATTTTTAATGGGGACTTCCAGAGTCAGATAAGCCCCCGTCTACAGAACCCTGCAACCACTGATGGGGCACTTGTCCTCATCATCATGGTGACAAGGTTGCTGACCCCCTGACAAAGTACCCTGCCACTGTTTAGGGGGCCGGGTATAATTCAGGAGGGGGGGGGCACATGCTTGCCCCTCTTCCATATTCTATCCAGGCTGCATGCTCAGATGCGGGTTTGAATGCTGTTCCCCCTAAACATCCATAAAAGACTCCCTCCACAATTTTTTTGGCATTCCTGATGTAGGGTGTACTACAGCAAAATTGACATTTTAGAAATTAAAAAAAAAAAGAAATGTGCTGGCCATTTACATTTTCCTGCCTGCTTCTTTTTTTTTTTTTAAATGGCATGGGGACAATCCCCCCAAATGCCCCAAAATAAAAACCAGACCCTTAAGCCCTGTACACACATTGACAGGTTCAATAGAAACCGGCCAACATTCGGCCCGTGTGTATGGCAGCCAATCTGATAGACCTGTCAAAGGGGCATGACTGAAAAAGGTCTGCTGACCGACTCCCCACCGACCAGAGTGTTCTGGTAGGGAGGCCGCCCCCCTGTCAGAACACAATAGAACAGCAGGGGAGTACTAACATTTGATTGTTAGTACAGCGGTTCCTTCTGAGCTGTCAGGTTTTTTTAATTCAGCCTGCTGGGTTGAACGAAAAGAAAACTACTAGTGTATACTAGGCTTAACAGAAATGGTAAGTATTTTGGGAGGGGGAGTTCCCATTTCATTTATTTAGAAAGAAAAATCAAGCTGGCAGGGTATTTTTTTTCCTAAATATCACATTTGAATATGTAAAAAAGGGAATAAATGCCACAGAAATTCAAAATAAATGACACGGTTCAAAAGAGAGTAGGACAAACCCCCCCAAAATTCTTGAAATATATTAACAGTTTAACAGTAAAAATATTAACAGTAAAAAGGTCAGGTCTGAGCATGTAGTCTACAAAATTATTACAAAATAATTTAGAGTTGGGGACTGGGGACAAAGAAAAGACAAATTTATGAAATACCTTCTTCTGCTCTGTGTATACAAAAGAAAACAGGGCAGTTCAAGTCCATAATGGGAATAGTATTGACATAGCCTCAAATCAATCACTATGGCTTAAAAGTGATATGGTCCAGAAACATTTAGACGGAATAAAGGTGAATAAAGCACCTGGACCAGATGGCATCCACCCACGCATCCTAAAAGAATTGAGCTCTGTCATTTAAAGGCGAGTGTATCTGATTTTTAGGGACTCTTTAATGACTGTATTGTTACCACTGGATTGGCGTAAGGCCAATGTGGTGCCTATTTTTAAAAAAGGGATCAAAGTTTTTACCACGTAACTACAGACCTGTTCGTTTAAATTCTCTAAATGGGAAGTCTCGACAGTTCAGTAAAAGACCACATAGAAGAGTTTTTGCAAGAAAAGAATATTTGAAGCAGCTGACAGCATGGATTCATGAAAGACAGAAGTTGTCAAAAAAATGTTATTTCTTTTTATGCGGAAGTAAGCAAAGTCTTAAGCTGGCCATACAATTTTCTTCTTATTATTATTATACAGGATTTATATAGTGCCAACAGTTTGCGCAGCGCTTTAATGTTCTTATTTCATTTCCTTTACATATACCTTAACTATGTAGTGCAGGGGCCTGGCTGGTTGCATACAAATTGAAAGTGTTTAGGTTTGACCTCATCTTATATGGTCTTGGTAAATCTAAAGGAAAATGTTACAAGAACATTGTATAATGTATGACCAGCCTTAGACAAAGGATTGGCTGTGGATATAGTATATTTGGATTTTGCAAAAGCATTTGACACAGTTCCCCACACACTGTTAATGTGTAAGTTAAATCTACAGGCTTAGAAAATTAATTTTGAAAATGGATAGAAGACTGGTTAAAAGACCATATTCATAGAAAAGTGATTTATTATTCAGACTCTGAATGGTCCAAGGTTATTAGTGGTGTACCCCAGAGGAATAGCTTGTGGATCACAATGCAAAAGTTGGTGTGGGGCCCACCCACTATCACCTACTGCTTCCACTTGAGGAAGCACACACTACTTGAGGAAACTCAGAGGGTCCAGCCTGGGCCCTGCTCAGGATGGACGGGCCTTCTGACTTTTAGATTCACATACAAGCCCACTGCTTTCAACTAGGGATCGACTGATTATCGGCAAAGCCGATATATCGAGGGCTGATACGCACTTTCCCCGATATATCGGAATTGGCCACCAAGGTGACCAATATTGCCGATATTTCGGGAAATTGCTTGTACCGGAGTGATGCCTGCAGCTAGAGGCATCACCCCGGTACCGGCGTCCATAGCCAACGGTCGGCTGTCTTGTAATGACAACTGATGCGGCCTTCCGCGGCTCGCCCGGGTCTCCCATCCCACCTTGGCGTTTTGAATGCTTTTAAGTGCTGAGGAGGGGTTTGGGGTCTTTTAGACCCCCAGATCCCTCCACAACAGTACCTGTCAAAAAAATAAAAAATAATAATTTAATGTACGAAAATATCGGCCGATACCGATATGTGATGACCAAAATATCTGTATCGGCAATAAAAAAACGATATCGGTCGATCACTACTTTCAACTACCAGTTCAGAGTGGGGCATCCTTGCCACATATTGACATATTTACCAGCTCTTTCCCCCAGTCTCCACCCTGAAACATTCTTCACAGCAGCCATTGGCAGCAAAGGAAGAAGAATCTTGACAGGAGGGTCAGCATTTACTGGAACCGATCCCCTTTCCTCCTGCAGCAGCTGAATGCCAGTGGGAGGCAGAGGAGGAAAAGCAGGCTTTTAGCTGCTGCTAGAGGGAAAGGGAATCGGTTCTTCTAAATGCCACCCCTGCTCCTGTCCAGGGTCTGTAAAACCTAATCTGACAGGGAGGCCGCAGGAGGCCCCTGGAGCATGGGCAGGGTCACCATTGCGACCCCTGTAGCTACACCCATCATGTACCCTAAGGTTTTGTGTGGGAGCACTTATTTTTTAATATATTTATAAATGATCTAGAGTGTGGAATTAAAAGTACCATTTCAGCCTTTGCAGATGACACCAAGTTATGTAGTCAAATAGCATCCATACAGAATGCCTGCTACTTACAAGCAGACCTTAATGCACTATTTAATTGAGCAACATTGTGGCAAATGAGGTTTCATGTTGATAAATATAAAGTAATGCTAACATGCATGCATGCAGCATGCATCATACATACTAGGAGGAGTACAACTAGGGGAATCAATGGTGGAGAAGTATCTGGCTGTTCTGGAAGACCATAGACCTAATAATAGCATGCAGTGCCAAGCTGCAGTTTCTTCTAAAGCTAGAAAAATACTTATTTTTTTAGTATTTTAATACTTAATATTAAAATAGGTATTGACCTCTGTACCAATCATAAGTAAGAGCCTGTTCACATTTCTGCGGCTGCGGCGTTCGCATGTAATGTCGGAGCGCACTGCTCCTTCATTACATGCGATCTGCTGTGCGGTGCGAGTTTAGCCATACACTTTGTATGGCTAAATTCGCACCGCACCCGCAGCAAACACGCACAGGACCCTTTTTTGCAGCCGCATCAGGATCGGATCGCACATCGGTTCACACTTGTGCGATCCGATCCTGTGCGAACGGCATGATCGCACTGCGATATGCGATCAAACTGGGGGTGTCGTTAAGATTACATTGACACCCCCAGCGTATCGCATATGGCAGTGTGAACTGCCGGGGGTGCGTTTGCGATGCGGGAACAGGCTGCAAAATCGCAGCCTTCCCGCATCGCATAAGTGTGAACTGGGGCTAAGACCTTTTCTGCAATATGCAGTTCAGTTTTGGTCACCAGTTTACAAAAAGGATATAGGAGAAATAATGAAAGTGCGGAGAAGGGCAACAAAACTGATAAGAGGAATGGAAGAGCTCAGCCATGAGCAAAGATTAGATGAACTGAATTTGTTCTCTCTTGAGAAAAGGCAATTAAGGGGGGATATGATCAACATGTATAAATACATAAGTGGTTCATTGGTTCATATAGTGGTCATCACAAAGTACAAGAGGGTACTCTTTACGTCTAGAGGAAAATAGATTTGCCTCCACATACAGAAAGACTTCTTTACAGTAAGAGCTGTGAAAATGGGGAATATTCTCTCTTAACCTCCCTGGCGGTATCCCCGAGCGTGACTCGGGGTGTATTTTTTAGTCCAGGATCGGTATCCCCGAGTCACGCTCGGGGTAGATGTGCAGAGAGCGCAGCGGTGTCTCTTACCTTCTCCTGGCGATCCAGCGATGATCTCTCATTGCTGTGACCGCCAGCCGAGATCCCCGCCGCTCGTCTGTCGGTGTGATGACTTCCTAGTTCCGTTCCCTGCAGCAGCAATGCTGCATGGGATCGGAACTGGGAGGGAAATTCAAACGTTGCACAAACACAAAAACATAACACATTTTATATTATATACCGTATTTATCGGCGTATAACACGCGCCGGCGTATAACACGCACCCCAATATTTGGAGAGAAATTTCAGGAAAAAAGCTTAAATTTAACATAAACAGCTTTGAACTCAGAACATTTTTTTTTTTAAATCAAATGACATCACCAGTGCCCATGAATGCATCCTCATCAGCAGTGTCCATAAATGCAGCCCACCAGCAGTGTCCATAAATGCAGCCCACCAGCAGTGTCCATACATGCAGCCCACCAGCAGTGTCCATAAATGCAGCCCACCAGCAGTGTCCATAAATGCAGCCCACCAGCAGTGTCCATAAATGCAGCCCACCAGCAGTGTCCATATATCCAGCCTCAATATATGCAGCCCACCAGCAGTGTCAATGAATGCAGCCCACCAGCAGTGTCCATACATGCAGCCCACCACCAGTGTCAATGAATGCAGCCCACCAGCAGTGTCCATAAATGCAGCCCACCAGCAGTGTCCATATATGCAGCCCACCAGCAGTGTCAATGAATGCAGCCCACCAGCAGTGTCCATAAATGCAGCCCACCAGCAGTGTCCATATATGCAGCCCACCAGCAGTGTCAATGAATGCAGCCCACCAGCAGTGTCCATACATGCAGCCCACAAGCAGTGTCAATGAATGCAGCCCACCAAGTGTCCATACATGCAGCCCACCAAGTGTCCATACATGCAGCCTAGCAAGCGCAATGTCCAAATATGCAGCATCGCAAGTGCCATTGGAACTAACCTCATTTTGTTTTAAAAAAGACCGGGAAGCAGCGCCGAGAGCAGAAGGGGCGGGCCGAGCCGAGAAGGAAGGACGAGCTGTCATACCGTAAGAGCAGAAGGGGGCGGGCCGAGGAGAAGGGAGAACGAGCGAGCGCAGTCATCGGAAGTCCCGCCTCCTCTGCCGAGACGTGTGACGTCTGTCATAGGCGGGACTTCCGATGACTGCGCTCGCTCGTTCTCTCTTCTCCTCGGCTCGGCCCGCCCCCTTCTGCTCTAATGACAGCTAGTCCTTCCTTCTCCTCGGCCGGGCCCGCCCCTTCTGCTCTCGGCGATGCTTCCTGGCCATTTTTTTTTTTAATATCGGCGTATAACACGCACTGCTGCTTTTTCCTCCATTTTTAGGAGGAAAAAGTGCGTGTTATACGCCGATAAATACGGTATATACTATATATATATATATATATGCATATATATATATATATATATATATATATATATATATATATATATATATGCATATATATATATATATGTATATATGTGTATATATGTATATATATATAAAATGATATTATTGATTCGATTATAATTCATGCGTTATATATTATATATATATACACACATATATAAATAATATATAACGCATGAATTATAATCCAATCAATAATATAATTTTATTATATATATTATATAATAAAATTATATTATTGATTTGATTATAATTCATGCGTTTGTGTTTCAAATTTATCACATCTGGGATGTCTACTAGACTCTTGTTTTGTCAGGTTTAAGTCAGTAATTACTAAGAATTGTAGGTCCATAATACATAACGCCAAATTTCCATGCAAAAAATTGTACCGCTTTTGGTACATAATTCCTGACATAATCATACCGCCAGGGAGGTTAAGAACTAGTTCTGGCCAGCTCAGTAGTAAAAAGGACTTGGATTATTTCATAAATGAACAAAATATAACTGGATACTAATACTTATAGATAATAACACTAGGGATGGTTTACCCAATGAATATCTGATTGCCTCCTGGGAAAAATAGAAGGAATTTTTTCCCCACAGGAGAAAATTAGATAATGTTTTATAAGGGGTTTTTTTGCCTTTCATTAGATAAACTATGGATATAGGATTTTGTATATGAAGGTTTGCTAGTT
Organism: Pelophylax lessonae; assembly: GCF_965119305.1. Lineage (NCBI taxonomy): Eukaryota > Metazoa > Chordata > Amphibia > Anura > Ranidae > Pelophylax > Pelophylax lessonae. Next base: position 482,876,416 of record NC_138771.1, on the reverse strand, counting down.
GTGTGTGTTTTTTTTTCTGTTGGATAAACTAGATGGATTTTTGTCTTTTTTTTCAACCACACTAACTAACTACCTCTGTAACATTTGCTGTAGTACATTGTATACATCTGCTGTTTAGAGGAGAAAAGTTCTGTGTGGATGAGGCCTTGGGGCATCCCCAAAGCACATTAGTCCAATGAGAGTGAGTCCATTAGTCCAATGAGAGTGCCGAAGTTTTTAATTATAAAATCAATAGCAGAAAAAAAAATGTAAAAAGTAATAAAATAATTATATAAGTAAAAAATATCAAATGGGCTATAGTGAGCAGATACGAAATCTTGCAAATGAAGCGTTATGATCTTTGGTATTTGTATGTAAGCCGGCAATATACTGGAATCCGGTATTATAGGCAAATGGATATTTACACTTTGACTTTTATATTTATGTTTAACTTGTATATTTGTTTATATACTTGTGACTTTTTACTTTTATATCTTTATAACTTTTATATTGTTTTGTAGGCCTGATGAAGGGGTCTGTTTGGCCCCCAAAATGGGCTGGATTTTTTTCTGCTAGGTTTATCAATAAAATTTTGTACTCTAGAACAATTGTTTGACACTCTCATTGGACTGTATTTGTGGAGTGCTGCTGAATCAGAGCCAGTGATCCATTTAAAATCTGTATGCAGTGCCCCTTTTCTACTTGAATTTAATGAAATTAGCATTTTTACTGTTTCATTTTAAGCATTATTAAAACTGATATATTTTAAAGGTTTTTTTTTTTTTTTTTTTTGCAATAGTACATGTTCCAAAGGGCAGTGCCCAGCTCCCATGCCATTTTTGGGGAATCTCTTGCCTATTAGTCTTGAAAATGGCCAGAAATAATTTTAATGATTCAGCACTTCAGCACAGTTTAGCGGTTCTCTTGTGTACAGAACCCAGGTAAGTTCAGCTTATCCCTACCTGTAAATACTAGAGAGTGCAATGAGTGTGGTCTGTGATGCCCGTATGGCAGAGTGTAGTGACTCGAGGTGTCACGCACAAGGTTTCTCACAAGCCTGTATAAGTTGTGAGTGGTGGCAGCTTGGATATTCATGTGTACATGCGGTTTTCAGTTGTTTCCTTCGTTCGAATTTCAGAATTTGAGATTTTTGTGATAAATTGCCAGTGAGATGGTCAATTTCTGAGGAAAAGTGATGGATAGCGATGCGCTGTAAATCTTCTGGCCTACCTTGTCCTTGTACCCTCTGTACCCCAGTCCATGACACAGAGGTATAGTTAAATGGGTCAGTTTCTAAACCTGTGAAAGAAAAGGCTTGAACAATGATGCTGGGATCATAGGATGCAGGACTGCAGAGATTAGACAATGTAGTTCTAGTGGAAATTTGTAGATATTAGTGTTATGGAACTACAGTAAGTATTTGGCTGTGGTCTCATGGGTGTATCAATTGAATGATTTAAAAAAGGCATCTGTGTGTGCAACACCCATATCTGTGATGGAATAGTCCATCACACTGCTGCCTATATGGAATTTTATTGTATATATTTCCGGAGAGTCTCCTTTGCTGTGGCCATTGAGTGTTAACCTAGAAACATAGAAAAGTGACAGCAGAAAAAAAGTGGTTCATTAAGTCAAGTTTTGAACCCTAGACTTCGAGCATGTTCCTCTTGATCCCTAATATTATTATTATCTTGATTATTGTTTCTTGGTATATTCATGACAGTAGTTTGCAGATCAGAAGATGCCTAGTCCTTCTCTATGCCTGTTCCCTGTGCCTGTTTTGCCATCGAGGTCCCAGTTGATGATTCGGCCCCATGGAATAGAAGGGAGAGGCCTCTGTAGAACCTCATAGCTGTCTGGACTGAAGTAGGGGGATGTATGCTGTATGCAGGTAAAGGAAAGACAGAGAGGTAAGGGTGGAGCCAATTTGCATCTATCTAGATATGGCTTTTTCTCTAATGAGCTTCTTCAAACTATTGGCCGATATTTTCGTACATTAAAATTTTTTTTTTTTTTTGACAGGTACTCTTGTGTAGGGATCTGGGGGTCTAAAAGACCCCAAACCCCTCCTCTGCACTTAAAAGCATTCAAAAAGTTTGGCTGTTTTGAATGCTCTAATTTTTTTTAATTTGGCGTAGAGTACCCGGAAGTGATGTCATGACATCACTTCCGGGTATTTACATGGAGACCTGATCAGAGCCGCATGCGGCTTTGATCGTGTCTTCTCTTCGGCGGCCATGCAGGCTGGTTGCCCGGGTCTCCTAGTGGGACGGGAGCATCGGGCGAGCCGCGGAAGGCTGTGCGGGGGGGGGACGTCACCTCCTTGTAATGACAGCCGAGCGGCTTCTCAGCCATATCAGTTGTCATTACAAGACAGCCGACCATCGGCTATGGACACCGGTACCGGGGTGATGCCTCTAGCTGCAGGCATCACTCCAGTACATGCACTTTCCCGAAATATCGGTAACCTCAGGGGCCGATTACGATATCGGGGAAAGTGCATATCGGCTCCTGATATATCGGCTTTGCCGATAATCGGTCGATCCCTACTTTGAATCCAACGGGCTGAAGAATTCAGGCCTTGGATGTTCCAGGTGCTGATATCAGCTCTCTCTCTCTCCTTGCAACTCTGTGCTTAGTGACTCAGTTACTAGTAGAGATACATACAGTATATCTGTATGGTCTTTCTGCATTTTTGTTTCTGTTTGCTACCCTGATTTTCTTTCACAGTCCAAATACTAGTATGTGGCTGTGGTGGGATGATAGTGTAAGCGATAAGTTCCAGATCCATACACTCTACTGAAAACAGAGAGATCTACTTGTTTTACCACATAAAGAGATATATTCGCTGTACTCTATTTAGAGTGATCAATGCACTGCACTGTAGACACAGAGATCCATGCTCTGTATTGTATACACAGAGGTCCATACATGGAAGGACAGAGGGAGAAAGGAAAGAGTGACTGCTATTGTCACCAGTAGGAATGAGATTCACATTCCTCACTACTATGGGTTTGAAGCAAATCCTGTGTGTTCGAGGTTCACAATCCCATAGAATTTTTGGTGGAATTTGGCAGGATGAATTCTTTATAACCATAATGCACAGCTGTCCAATAATGGGGGGGGGGGGGGGCTTCACTATAAAAGCCATTTGTCTGTGTGTGTTGCAGTAGCTTAGGGACAGCTGACAGCCTGTGTGTAGGGAGAGCTAGTTGCAATATTGTACTAAATTACAGTGGATTGCAGTGTGGTGGGCTCCATATTTTTCTGTACCCCCCTATTGCCCTTTGCAGCACATCATTGCATACTTGTGTAGTCGTGTACACCAAAGCACTGCATCCTTACTCCCCTGTTGCCTTGCCTGCCTTTCAATTTAGGCAGCCATCTGTTTAAAAATATCAGGCGCGTTTAAAATGGAAATCAGAGTTTCTGCATATGGAGGTAGCAGGTACCAAGCATGTTCTGCAAACCAAGGCAGTGATCCTGCCAGACCATCTAGAAGCTGGGCACGTCTGCTTTTTCTTTCTTTCAGGGTGGATATGCTATAAAGCTACAGCATGTGCAGGAGGAAGTTAAGTGGCTCACAAAGCCTTCCTCTTCTTCCAGGAGCAGTGCAGCCAGTTGTCTTCAAGTGCTGCTAATGCGACCTCTTCTTCCCTCTCTTCTGTAAATCCTGCCACAGCCCCATAAGCTTGCAACAAGCAGCCAGTTATCACCGACTTGCTACAGGAAGATGAGCTTGATCATGCGCAAGCATTCTTCCTTCTAGGATGAGAAAGATAGCAACAGGACCATGGAGGGTGGGAACTTCAGACGGGGAGCAGCAAGACACAGTGATGCTCCAGGAGCTGAAGCCTACTGCCAAGTGATAAGAAAAGGGAAATGATAAGGTGGCAGACCTAATGTGGGTGCTAATGATTGGACAAGAAAATTATGGGAGAGAGGTAGAACAGCAGCTAGAAGGTTTTGTCCAGTGGCAGTGGCAGCTTTCCAAGGACTGGAGGAAGCAGCCATACTACCATACTAATCCATCTGATGGCTTTGCCACACAGGTATGGCCACTGCTATCTCCAGTGCTGGCCCATAGAGGTGTATGCACCACCCCCTCCACAAGATTCTTGTGCTGTGTCTGCAGTATTATTTGTGGCCTCTAGTGAAAGGGAGGGAGGTCTCACAAGGGGTTTTCGATTGCTTAGGGTATGCCATATCAAGCAGAGAAGAGGGACATGGGACTGCACTGTGCGGGGTTAAAATGAAGATTTAAACTTCTGCAGATTTTTCCTAAACTCATACTGTCTAGCAGCATCCTTCCTAAGTCAGGTTTTTCTTGGGGGCTGGGGGTGAAGAGGTGGAGGAAATAAGGCAGACTTTAAGGGGAATGCTTTGCCTCTCTAAAACCCTATACATGGGTGGGTTGAGATTGTTGCAGACAATGCTGTACCATCAACACCAAAGACTCAGAGTCCTCTGCTAAAAGCAATTTGTGGCAAAGGGGGTCTATCCTACTGGGTACAAGGGTAAACTGGCTAATCGACTGCCACCATCTCAGAGGTAGCCCAAAATATGGCACTTGGAGGCAGTGCTGTGTAAGAACCTCTTTGCCACATTTCCTGACGGTGACAAGTTCCACTGTGGTGATTGATGTGCCTCCAATTCTCTGATCCCTGACAGAAGGAGTAGAAGTTGCGTTGACTACCTCAGAAAGATTTTCAAACCACAGTGACCAGGCCTGGTTGCAGGCCACTAACAACTGAATATGCATGACTGCTGACTACATTTGATCTAGGGCTGATGGGGATGCTCTCAGAATTGAAGATTTTTTCATTTACTTTTGGGTATACACCGGCCAGAACTTGCTCAACATGCACTGGAACTTCTAGCTTGCCCTGCAGCCAGTGGGCTCCATGAGAGAATCCAATATGCCTGTCCCCTGACAGTGTAACCTGACTCACTTTTATTACATTGAACAAGTCTTGGATAGCCAATGACTGCAAAACCCTTGTTGCTGATGCTAAAGACTAAACGGTAAAGTGTAATCCTTGCCTCGTCTCTCCCTCTTACATTGCGATCTAACCAAGCTACATGCTTACTGTCCAGCCACTGAACAATATTTGTGGCTATTTGTGACTTCGTATAGGAGATTGAAAGGGGTTTAGGAAATAAGGGGTTGTGGTTTTGAATTGTTTTTGTGCTTTCTGGCATGACTTTGCATTAAAGTATTAAGACAATGCAGTGTGGTACTGTAAAAGAGAACCAGCCAAACTTTACTATTAAACCTTACCTCCCAACTTTGTAACTTGAGAATGAGGGACAGCTTGGAATGGAGAGCACATACGCTCTGTGTACCTTGCTGAAAATGAGCATAGCTAAGTTGTGCTGAATATTGGGTGTGGCTTAAAGAACCATGGTCAGACCATATATACTGTGTACACTGTATGATATTAATGGTATAAACTCTTAATGCTAAACAGCAGATGTCCTTTTGCCATTTAGAGTTTATACCATTAGTATTGACTATTTAGCCATCATGTTTTAGTGAGTTTTGTATTGAAATTGCTAAGTGCTACTATTGGCAAGGTCAAACTGGAGCTCCCAAGGGATTTACACATGAGATGTCACCTTAGTCCATTGACTATTAATCATTTCATTTCATAATAATGGCTTTTTGCTGTGGTGCAACACAGTTTTTTCTAATACTTGGCATCCAGACAGTATTAATATTTGTGTCTTGTGGTTGTTTGTCTGTCATGCACTGTCCCGTGTGCCCTTTTAACTTATGTGATGTCCTCTAATGCTGGGGGGTTCATTGTTTAGTACCCATCATTTTTGGTAAATTTGAAATTTCAATATAATAATTTAATAAAAAATGTTTTTTATGATTAAACCCAGCCACGACTATTGTCATTGAAGTAACTGCTTTTTACCCAGGTAATTTTATTACTAGGGGTTCTATTTTTTCTGTGACTGTTTTTTGGTTACAGTGACAACACCTAATAGGTGAGTGGACACTTGGGTTACTTGACATTTTTTCCATGCCTTGTTTTGTTGTTTCTTGATAGAACAGGAGTTAAGCGCTGACACACAACTCGGATCCATGAGACATTTGGGTTGATTTACTAAACGCAACTTCACTGTGCACTGCAAGTGCACTTGGAAGTGCAGTTGCTGTAGATCTGGAGGGTCAATTCAAATAAAATTAAAAAAAAACATTTTTGCTTGTACATGATTGGATGATAGAAATCAGCAGAGCTTCCCCTCATTTCAGATCTTCCCCTCAGATCTACAGGGACTGCACTTCCAAGTGCACTTCCATTGCAGAGTGGATTTGCCTTTAGTAAATAAACCCAATTGGTATTGTGTTTAAATCCCAGTCAGACAGTCCCATGAAATCTCATATGTTTGGGAGGTATGCGCACACAATACCACATACAAACTAACCAAACGTATACACTAAGGGGTTGATTTACGAAAGGTAAATAGACTGTGTAGTTTGCAAAGTACAATTGCCCTCTGCAAGTGCAGTTGCTCCAAAGCTTAGTAAATGAGTAAGGTTTCACCTGCAAGAGTACCCAATCATGTGCAAGGAAAATAAAAAAACAGCGTTTTTGCTTGCACATAATTGGCTGATGGAAGTCAGCAGAGCTTCTGCACATTTACTAATCTCTTGAGCAACTGCACATGCAGAGTGCAACTTCACTTCGCAAACTGCGCAGTCTTTTTGCTTTTAGTAACTCAACCCATAAAACCTTTGCAAACACTAATCACATACACCCAAACACAGGCACTCTAACACACCACATTAAAATAAGCTCTCACAAACACTTACCTAAGTATTCCCAAATGTTGTTGCAGCAGTCTGCTCTGTTGCCTCCCATCTGGAGTTTTGAGTGTCCTGTTCTTCTCCTTGGGTTTTTGATGGATCCATTTAGCAACTATCACTGCTACTGCCTGTCCTGAGCCCTTGGTGTCTTTACCACTGCCTGGGTAACATGCATCCCGCACCAACATACCTCCTGTGCACAGGTCATGTTGTGAGCAGGTTACAGTCTTGATCTGCAGGGCACCAGGACTTTGTTAAGATTCAGGGACTGTTGGAGGGCATCATTAAAGTGCCATTGGCCAATTTGTATGAGGGCTTTAGCTTTATTTTAATGTATTTATTTTTAATAGACTGTCCTCAATCTGAAAACACATCTTTTCAATTATAGGATGTTCTGGGTATTAGTGTAGGTGTCATGTTTTTTTTGTGTATCAGTGTCACTCACTTCCTACTCTTCCATCTCTGCAGCTGGTCCTAGTTTAATCAGTGTCACACACCCCTGCTCTTCTTTTTTCTCTCATTTCTACAGCAAGTCCTTGTTATATCAGTGTCATTCACCCCCCTCTTTCCCTTCTCTCAGATTCCAACAGTTGCTGGTCCTTGTTTTTTCAGTGTCGCTCACCCCCCGATCTTCCCCTTCTCTCACATTGCAACAACTAGCTCTTGTTCTGTCAGTGTCACTTATACTGGAAGTCAGAGCAGCGGTGCCAGCACTGAGTCCCCCTCTGTGCCAGCAGCACCAGTCCTCTGTGAACTCTCAGTTACCTATGAGACGTATATTTCTGTCCTGGGATGGCTGCAGGTGTGTGCAGTTGACGGTCTAGTACGTCACGGTATACATGGTGGTGAGAGTGATAAGATTGATGTGATTAGTACTCGGGATGGATGTCCAGCCGAGGAGGGAAATGTGCACGTCTCACGATGAATGAGGTTTCCGCATGTGCGCACTCTGAGCCCTGGCACTTCACTGAAATGTTCAGTTCTCTCACAACCCCAACCCCCCCCCCCCCCCCCCGCAGCATGGCAATAATTCATCATTAGCTCTTCAGAGTCCGTCACAAGATGAAAAGTGATGGAGCCGCCAGCCAGGCGCAGACAGCGTGCCACGCAAGAACCTTCTGTGTCCGTGCAATCCCCCCGATGCCGCATACAGTAATTAGCACAAAGCCGCTTTGGGAGTCCCTCAATTGTTCCTGGATCATACATGCAGAATCTACAAACCATCAGAAGGAAGTTGGAGGCCACGGAGGGTCTCCCACTCCGGAACGTTCCTCCGGCAGGCCGCTGTTCGCTGACATCCACCGGCCTATTCCAAGGACTTTGTTTAGCTGCAACAAATCATTTGTCTGTTATTAACCCGCAGCTTGTAATTATGCAGATTGCCATAGATTTCCCGGCCCTGCCGGTGAGACGGAGCCGCGTTGTGCGGCCGCCGGCGCTGAGCTGGACATGGATTACTGAGCGCGATTCATTTATCATAGTGAGTGATGGCAGGCGGGCAGGGCTCAGGTCCCAGCGGTTAATGTACTGGGTAATTAACTGTCATTTGCCTAGTAATAGGCCCATGATCAATGGTTTGTGTAGAAACAAATTCTAATCAGGCAGCTGATAAATGCGCTCAGCGAAAGCAACTGAAATTGGGGGACAAATGGAAACCACAGCCCCTTCTGGCTTGTCTGACACTCCAACGCCATTTCTCTTTGTCTTCTGCTTCACGAGTGAAGAATTTACCTGGAGAAGACCTGCAGTACCCCAAACACATGATGATATTATTATTGTTAATATAATTATTAATATTGTTGTTATTATTATTATTTCATTAAGGATTTATTCTTGTTATATTTATGATGTTCTTGGTAAATAATACTAATACTTCTTTACCTAATATTATTCTTAGGCCCCATTCACACATATACTTTTTTATCTGATATTATTCTTAAGCCCTTTTCGCACTATCGCATTAGAAAATGCACACCCGTTTTCCTCAAAGCTCATAGTATGTTTTTAGTGCAATTTTAATGCGTCGTATTAAATGTAGCATATTGCAAGAGGCATTTTTCAGGCATTTTACATGCATTTTCTACGTGGGAAATTTGACCTGTGACTTGAAAAACACGCTAATTAAATTACCTAGTGTTTCTAGTGCATTCTCACTGATTTTTCCCTTGCTCTTGACTATATTGTAACTATAATGTCACTTGCATTTTTCCCAAAATACACAAAAATTGCAGCAAACAGGATTTTTCAGAAATGTAACACATTGCCGCCTAATGCAAAAAAACTGATGTAAAGAGTTTAATAAATTAAAATAGTAAATAATTTTCATGCTTCTTTAGCATGCTGTGATCTTGTGTTGTAACGCTTAGAAAATGATGGTGTGAACAGGCCCTTACTTAAGAGGTTACTGTAAATAGGTCACTCTTCTTATCTTATAATAATTTCCTTTTATGAATTGGTGTGTCCTCATCTTGCAGCCCCTTATTTGCCCTTCACTGGTACTCGTGTCTATTTTCTGCTGGAGGTGCCTTCTCTTGTGGCCCTTATATACAGACAAAGCTTTTTACAGCACTGTTACTTTCATGTTGGATGTGAATATCATTATGGGGCCTGCCACAATAACAAGAGCAACAGAGTAGTACATGTGATTTAAGTGGTTGATCAAATAATGTTCTGTGAGCAGGCTGAGGAGACTATATTCTACATATATTCTACATGTATATTCTACAGAGAATATTCTACAGGGGTGTTTTGGGCCCATACACAGAGGGTTCATTTCCACAAAAAGTTATGAGCTAGACTTGAACAATTGCATGGCATTTCAGTTTGGATTTGGGGTTGGGTGAAGATATCAATTTTGCATAAATCCAAAGATTGACATCAACATTGGCTGATAGTGAGAAACTCACAGTGCTATATTGAATACATGTACAATTATTGTCACATTGGGGGCCCTACCCATATCCCTAAACATCTCCTCTGACCCAGGACACAACTGCCTCCTGACACAGCCAAACCTAGGGAGTGTGGCCAGCAGCGGCAGGTCATACATAGTCAATACTTTTTGTAGATTGAGAAATTAAATAATTATAATTATTATACTTTAGACAGACCAATTGTGGACTTCCTGCAGTACAGTAAAACTATTTCCAAATTCTATGTATACTTCATGCACTGACCGGTACTGTTCAAGATGCCACTAAAATAGAAGATTGCTGGCTGTGGATATATGCAGTATCAATGGCATTCCCTACACAAGGTGGCAGCATCTGGGGAGGTGTGGAGAGAACAGCAGCCATAGCAGCGAACACACTGATCCCTACAGCACATGCCAGCCATTCAGTCTGCTTTCCATAAATACCCTTTCAGCGATGATCAAGCAACGACTTGGCCGTCTCCACTCACAGTGAGATTTTACTGCACAAGATCCAGCCGCCTCCATTAATAGTGAGATTTGTCCACACACGACTCACAGCAATATCTGACTACACACTGACCTACACTTATGTGTAGCTGAAACCTGTTTTGTTTTGGAGGCCCTTCCACCATCCAGGTGTTGTCATCTTGCTACAGACAGAAGAGACATCATCACACATACCTGTCTAATAATGTTTCTGGCACAGAAAGTTTAAGGGGTTAAACCTGGAAATCTCTGGCAGAGCCCTCGCTTTCCTCCAATTCCCACAATTGGTAAAGAAAGGTAACTGAGAAGTGCAGGTCAGTCCCATGTCCTGGATTAAACCCACACATGATCAAATAAGCAGTGAAAGGGATGACAGAGCTAGTCAAGCAGCTGACACTCGCCAATGCTGTACAACAAGAGGCAGACCATTTGCTGGCCAGACAGATTGAGGTCCCACAAAATGCAGTAACCCAGTAAGCTACAAGGCTCCAAGATGGTTTCCATACACAAACTGACCCACAGAAAGCCCTACAAAAAATTACCATGGTGGGGAGTTTTATGCCTGACACTATTTGAGTGGATTGCACACATGTGCTAGCCACAGCAGGCATACTTTGACATGGCATGTGACTACAAGCTGTTGAAGGCTAAAATATTGGGAGTGACTTTTACCTCAAAGAGTGAGCCATATTTGTTCTTTAACCTGCCTGTGCACCCCTTTATACCCCGATGCATCAGTTTCAGACTGGCTGCAACTTTAAGTGACTCACTAAGGCCTTTTGTGTATGGTCTTCCAAAGGAAGATAATCCATGCAGAACCCCAATTCCTGGATGAGATGGTTGGTGAGGTGGAACCAAACACCTACATGGAGGACTTTTTAGGGGATGCTTTATCAATAATAGAGCCACTTCAGAGGAAGGAAGCGCACCCCAGGACCAAGGTATGAGCAAATGTTCACAATATTTCTACCTGAGGGAGTAATACTCCTGCCAAAAGCACCCGAACACCTAAACCTCCTTAGAACTGGTGGGTTGATAGAAAATCCTACAAGGTTCATTGCTAAAGTTAGGGCCAGAGTGATGTCGGGTTGACCTGTTGTTGGGTTTGAGACTGCTCCATATTGTGGGAACTATATGAACAAAAATGTAATGTCCTAGAAGCCTCCCAAGGTAATCAGGAACCCTAGGATAAAATAACTAATGCCACACATCAGCAGCTATTTGAACCTTTAGAGACTCACTGTTCACTGGCGGCCATATCTGAGACCTCCTCTCTTAAGCTAGACCTGCTGGATTTGGAGGTTTTTTTTTAGTACTGTGATGAGGGACTCCAGTCTGATCCTTGCCAGGCCAGATCACAGTGTTAATATAGATGATTTTTTTTATGGGATGGAAAGTGGCTGAAAAAGATGGTTGTGATTATTTTCTGCCCCATTTGTTGTTTGCCACATATGAGGTTCTCCAGGCATCCATGGGCTTCTTGCTCTTTGTGTTAATTTATTGGTGACACACCCAGGGACTATTGGATGCAGTTAAAAAGACGTGGGGACAAGATACTATGCTCAATGGGAGCACCGTGGAACACATTGCTCAAATGCAGGAAGGAATGGTACATGCGATGTCCATAGTCATTGAACATTTCCAGGATGCATAAGAGGCTCAATGCCAATTGTAAAACTGGTCCACCAAAGTGAGAAAGTTTCAACCTGGTGATCGAGTTCTTGTGCTGTTGCCAACTGTGGACAGCAAATTCCTAGCAAAATGACAGGGAAATTTTGAAATAGTTGAAAAGGTGGGAAAGGAAAACTAAGGTCTACCAGCCCACAAAGAGAAAGCCCTACAAAATCTATTATGTTGATCAAACCCAGGAAGGAAAGAGAACCTTTGACAGTGAACCAGAGAATTCAGGAAGATCCCCACACCCAACACTACTTGAGTTGCATTGAACACATTTGAGAGAGCAAAGGAAATTTCAGTGACTTACTTGGATGATATCATCATCTGTAGCTGGGGCTGGAAAAGACATTTTAAAAATGTCAAATTAGTCCTAATGCCCTATGGAAGGTGACGTTCACAGTGAACCGTGAGAAACGCCTCATTGGACCAGAAGAAGCCCATATTTCTGGTACATGTTAGGCAGAGGCATCAAAATACAGGAGAACAAGGTGGAAGCCACCCAAAAATGACCCCATTCCCACAGAAAAAAAGCAGGCATGCTCCTTTCTTGTCATTGTGGGATAATATAGACTATTTATTCCCAACTTTGCTTGCTTGGTCACGCTTTTGACAGACCTCACAAATGTAAAAACCTTCACAATGATCCACTAGAGTTTACAAACAGAAGCAGCATTCTGCCAATTGAAGCGTGATTCATGTCAGGAACCAGCCTTAGTAGCCCCATACTTTCAGAAAGAGTCTCCAGTACAAATGGATGCTTCAAATCTGAGTCTGGGTTTGGTCTTATCCAAGCTAGTTAGGGGAAAGGAGCACCATGTTGTGTATTGGAACCGGAAGCCTAAAAAATGATTCAATTGTAGAAAGGCAGTGTCTTGCAATAAGGTGGACATTGGAGACATTCCGGCAAAATGCCTGAACACTAGGGTGCATTCATTTTGACGGAGTGGAAAGTAAAATCTTATTGGACCTCTCCAGAGCTACTCTGCAAAGAAGAGCGATGATGCAACCTTTTCTTGACAATATTCATCAGTTTGTCTTCCATAGTGCTGGGGGTTCCATTTCAACCTGGTCGTTAGAAAAGGTCCCGCTTCCTTCTCTCTCCGGCAGCATGCAGACCTTTCTGAAATTGTTTGCCTTCCTAGTGACTGAACCCCTCCACCTGCAGCTGCTTCCTAGATGGAATCAATGCTTATCCTCACAACCATCACAATGGAGTGACGAGTTTCCCGACATTATGTGAGTTAAACTATTCTCTTTAAAAAGCCAAATAGTTCTACTTCATGCACCTCCTGCTGTTTAGATTCCTAGTCGATGGACTTCCAGTTGTACTTTTACTATTATTTGATCTTACCTCTGTGCCAAAGGAGGTCTTATTCAGGGCTGTGCCACTTGTGACTCTTACAGCAGTGACATTATTCTGCAAATTTGGTTTTCGGTTATAATCCATGATATATGTCTCTGTTGATATATTTTTCTAGCACACATGGGCACACACCACTGCTCATTTCTCTGATGCAACCCCCTTACTCTGGGGGTTCCTGTGTCTTTCTTTGTTCCCATCTCCTGAAACCCTTTTCCTATAGACCACCCTTCCCCTCCGATTTTTCTCTAACGACCCTATCCATACAACCAAGAATGCCTACCTTTTCAGCGCAGTTGCTCCAACTTGTCTTACTTAATAATCATGATAAAAATCTATTATCCTTTTTAGATATGAAACATACATGATATTGATATGATATAAGATCCCGCAACTTTAAAATAGAGACTACCGAAAGCTGCATCATGGATGCTCACACGACTTGCGATCTAAGGGAGACAATACAGTATTGTGCTCCACAATTTTGTTCCATGGACTTTCCGGGATTCCTGTTCCTGAAAGAAGCTTTTGGCCATGTGGTCTACATGCTGGTAAACCTGTATCTCCTTAATTCAAACCAAATTACCTTTCTAAAGTCCATTTTCGAAAAACTGTACATTCGCAGAAGGTTCTGTAATCATGGGCGGTGACTTCAATCATACCCTTGAACCAATCCTGGACCTTATTCACGCCTCTTCCCATCTTTCTTACTCTGCCCCTAGATGCATAAAGAAAAACCTACGTGCTCTTTATTTGGTTAATGTGTGGTGAATCCTCCATCTTGATTGCAGAGATTACATGTTTCATTCCCTCCCACACAAATTCTACACAAGGATTGACTTCTTCCTAATCCACCAATTACTATTGTCAAGAGTTTAGCAGGCCTCCATAGGTATGATAGCCACCTGAGATTATACTCCCATCTCTTTGAAAAAACCTTAATTTCTTCACCGGCCAGACCTTGGCTTTGTAATCTTATTAGATCTCTTTTACAAAACTCTTCAGTTTATGAGGAGGTAGCTAAAGAATTACAATTCTTTTTCTCCACAAATGTCACACTGGACTTTGACCATGTGGTTGTGTGGGAAACCCATAAAACCTACATTAGAGGTGCTCTGATCAAGCTGGGAACCCAGCTCAAAAAAGAGAGTGAAACAAATCAACACCTTCCTCCACGATATACGGAACCTAGAACCAGCGCACAAAAGAACCATGGCGGGCTCATGGCTTGCAATATACATGACCCTACGGGATTGTCTGAATTCCCTTGTTCATGATACAGCGAATACCATCATTGTACAAACATGGCATGGTATGGACACAAACCAATGTAAAACACACACTACTGAAGACATTGCTGCTGGTCTACAGTGGTACTATCACTCTTATACAATATCTCAGCTTCCCAATCGACACAACCAGGGTCTTTACTGGTGGAAGATATTAAAAATTATCTGGAAGTGGCTGGCACACCCTGCCTCCCAGCCTTTGAGAAGCTGTATGCCCAAATCACTGATGAGGAACTAGAAAAAGCTCTGTTACAAATGCATGCCGGTAACGCCTCAGGGCCAGACGACTGCTCTTTTTTTGTACTATAAAACCTTTGCAAACCTATTGTCACCACACTTTTTGAACACATATAACACTGTAGGGTCCAGAACCTGTTTCCCGGTGGACACAATCAGAGCACATATTTCGGTAATTACTAAAGAGGAGAAGGACCCTTTATTATGACATAATTACAGGCCTATTTCACTGTTAAATATGGATCTCCAGGAAGATTCCTCTCTTACTCCTATCCACTGATGCTGAAATGGCTTTTGATAGGGTAAGTTGGGCCTTCTTGACAGTGGCCTTGCACCATCTGGGCATAGGGCTAAGAATGCCACATTGGATCATAGCCATATATTCAAACCCCTCTGCCCAAGTGAAAGCAAATGGTCACTTCTTTTCCCTGTTCCTATAACAAATGGAACTCGGCAGGGATGCCCCCTCCTTCTTTTGATTTTCATACTAACATTAAAACTTTTCCTTCTTAAAATTTGAAATGATTCTGATATTACTGGCCCTTTAGTCCTTTCAAGGTAACAGGTAATGCGGATAATCTTCTGTTTTTTTCACAAATTCTGTAATCTGCTTCCTGAATCTTCTAGCCAAACTGGCTAATATGGATCCCTCTCCAACCTCCTTATCAGCTTCCAGAAAACATCTTTCTGCCAGACTCCTTAAACATCTCAAGATCAACTTTCCATTTAAATGGATGAGCTGCCATAATAGGTACTTGGGAACTAACTTCCCCAGGCTGTTAGAGGACACTTTCCAGTTCAGGACTTTCCAGCTTTGGTTTTAGGCAGTGAAACACAGAGAATTGTTACAGGCATTTTGTGACCGCAGATCACTGGCCCTTTAGATCACAGCTATTTTCGAACCCTGCCCTTGCCTATTTCTCTTTCTGGAACAAACTCCAGCTGTCACGTTTTCTGGCATCCTTACCCAGGGCACCTTTTTTTACTCACAATCTCACCCCTTTAGAACAGTTTTGTAATGACCAAACTCCTTTACATAACACTGTTTCACTGACATATTGATTACTTCTTTCTCTTTCGGAAGGTTTCAGAATAGATTGCCTTAATCTCCAAATGGGACAGAGAGCTCATTGTTCTCCAGCAAGCAGATTGAGAGGATACTCTTCTCATACAAAATCTCCATATGCTCCAAATATCTAGGGGATAACTGGGATTTAAAATCTTGAAAAGATGGTACAATACTGCCAGTCGACGAGACGTTTCCACTCTGCATGGAGATTTGGGGAGGAGGTTGGAGACATGCTCCATATCTTTTGGACATGCAGTAGACTTCAGGACTTTTTATCGGAAGTACGCCGCATAACCCAGAAATTTACAGATTACAAACTCACTTGGGAGCCTTTGATATGTACACACTAAATGCTACTGAAGAATAAAATAAGGGACATGCGATTCAACAATATGTTTTTAATGTATTTTTATTGTATATTTTATTGGCTTTACTCTTTAGGATTTTGGCAGTTGTTTTTTAGCTGTATTTATTATGTATCTAGCGTTAATTTTTGTATACAAACCGAGCATAGGTAGTAGGATACAAGAGCAATGCGGGGCAATTATGAGAAAGTCATGTACACCCATTAGGAAATTATGTAAAATCATTGGGAGGAAGTAGGTGTAAGAGAAATTGATGGATATAGTGGGCGGCAAATAGCATATATAAGGAGTAACAACTGAACCAGAAACACCTGTTTCTAAGGACTCACATTGGTCAGGTTGAAACGTGTTGGGCAGGGCTTCCTATATTGTCATTTCTGGCCCATGGAGCACATGACAATAGGAAAAAGAGAGAAGCCGCTTCAGATAAGTAGATCCAGGGAAATTAATTGGATGGATGGGACTCTTCTCACAGGTGCACGCCTTGGCTTGCCAGCCATAGAGCATATGTGAGAAAATAGGAAGATGCACACAGGAATGCCAAAAGTCCATTTATTGAATTTTCCAAACAAAGTGCATGACAAATACCACAGGACAGTAGCCGATACAGAGGTTGACGTGTTTCACACGATTACATTGTGCTTATTCAGAACCATGGAGCACATGCTATGCCAGTGCTTGCAGGTCGGTTTGCCATTACTTGTATACATGAAAGTGAGTCAGATGGAAAGCTTTTTATTTATTAAAGGTAAAAACTGTTATTGCACTATAGTTTTTCCCTTTTGTCCCCTTGATGTTATTTGAGTTGAGGAGTACTAGCTGCCACTGGATTTTGAGGAGAATCCTAGATAAGAAGGAGCACAATTAATGTTGAAAAGCCCGGGAGGGGGATTTTCAAAAGTGAGGCAGACCCTTTTGATATACTACAAGAGGTCAATAATCTCTGATGAGTGTGGGAACATTGGGGTCATGAGAGTTGTACTGGATACACTTTGTTGGATGAATGACAGAAGAAACTGCACTGGTAGACTATGATATAATATTGTGCACACGGCACTGGAAAACTGGGGCTTTTAACATTGATTTGGAGCGATTTAATGTATATACAGTGGATATAAAATGTCTACACACCCCTGGTAAAATGTCAGGTTTCTTTGACGTAAAAAAAATGAGACAAAGATAAATAGTTTCAGAACTTTTCCCACCTTTAATGTGACCTATAAACTGTACAACTTAATTTAAAAACAAACTGAAATCCTTTGGAGAAGGGGGGGGGGGGGGACACCCTTATAACTGGGGATGTAGCTGTGTTCAGAATTACTGTAGGCAATCACATTTAAACTCATGTTAAAGGGAGTCAGTACAGTGGAGAACATATGGCACAACAGTTACATTATCAAGTACTGGACGTCCAGTAAATGTATGAAAAGATGAGAAGAAAACCGGTAAAGGAGGCTTCCAAGAGGCCTACAGCAACATTAACCACTTAAGCCCCGGAAGATTTTACCCCCATTCCGACCAGGGGGTATTTTGCGATTCGGCACTGCGTGAATTTAACGCACAATTGCGCGGTCGTGCGACGCTGTACCTAAACGAATTTGACGTCCTTTTTTTCCCACAAACAGAGCTTTCTTTTGGTGGTATTTGATCACCTGTGCGATTTTTTGATCACGCGCTATAAACAAAAAAAGAGCGTCAATTTTGCAAAAATAGCAATATTTTTCACATTTTTTTATATAAAATTCCCCCAAAAAAAAATGTAAAAATCAAAATTTTTAAAAATTTTCGGCCAATTTATTTTATGCTACCTATGTTTGGTAAAAAAAATCGCAAAAAGCGTATTTTGATTGGTTTGCGCAAAAGTTATCGCGTTTACTAACAAAGGGAAAGATTTTTGTCATTTTTGTTGTTTTTTTTTTTAACGCGTAATGGCGGCGATCTGCGATTTTTTTTGCGGTACTGCGACATTGCGGCGGACAGATCGGACCCTTGACTGACATTTTTGACACTTTTGGGGTTACCAGTGACATTTCTACAGTAATCAGTGCTATATATATGCACTGTTACTGTAAAAATACACTGGTAGTGAAGGGGTTAACTTTATTTGGAAGGGAGGGGCTGTGTGTGTCCCTAGGGGCGTGGTTTCTACTGTGATTGGCTGTGGCTCTAGCTGTAAGGACACTGATCAACGGATCTACATACCAGATCCGTTTTATCAGTGTCTTTGCAGCGAGGAGAATGACAGGCAGTTTGTTTACACAAGCTGCCTGACATTCTCCCTCTCCCCCGCCGATCGCCGAGTGACCGGCGGACATCGGGTCCGCTGGTCACACGCGCGGGGGGGTCCGTGACCACGCGGGAGCGGGAGCGCGCCCCGGGGGGCGCGCGCTCGCTCCCTAGACCCTCACAAGCAAGCAACGTAGCCCTACGTTAGTTTGCCTGTGAGGGGCTGACCGCCGACGTAGATAGTCGTGCGGCGGTCGGCAAGTGGTTAAAGGAGCTGTAGAAACATCTGGCAAGTACTGGCTGTGTGGTACATGTGCCTACAATCTCCCATATTCTTCATATGTCTGGGCAATGGGGTTATGTGGCAAGATGGAAGCCTTTTCTTACAAAGAAAAACATCCAAGCCCTGCTAAATTTTGCAAAAACACATCTGAAGTCTCCCAAAAGCATGTGGGAAAATGTGTTATAGTCTAATGAAACCAAGGTTGAAATTTTTGGCCATAATTCCAAAAGATATGTTTGGCGCAAAAACAACACTGCACATCACCAAAAGAACACCATACCCACAGTGAAGCATGGTGGTAAACAGTTCCACATACCAGTCAATATTGGCACAAAACCTTCAGGCTTCTGCTGGAAAGCTAAACATAAAGAGAAACTTCCTCTTTCAGCATGACAATGAGCCAAAGCATACATCCAAATCAACAAAGGAAAGGCTTCACTAGAAAAAATGTAAGTTTTGGAATGGCCCAGCCAGAGTCAAGACCTGAATCCGATTGAAAATCTGTGGGGTGATCTGAAGAGGGCTGTGCACAGGAGATGCCCTCGGAATCTGACAGATTTGGAGTGTTTTTGCAAAGAAGAGTGGGCAAATATTGCCAAGTCAAGATGTGCCATGCTGATAGATTCATACCCAAAAAGACTGAGTGCTGTAATAAAATCAAAAGGTCCTTCAACAAAGTATTAGTTTAAGGGTGTACACACTTATGCAACCATATTATTTTCGTTTTTTATTTTTACTTCCCTCCACCTAAAAGATTTCAGTTTGTTGTTCAACTGAGTTGTACAGTTTATAGGTCACAACAAAGGTGGAAAAAGTTCTGAAATGATTTATCTTTGTCTCATTTTTTTACATCACGGAAACCTGACATTTGACCAGGGGTGTGTAGACTTTGTATATCCACTGTATGTAACTATTGTGATAAAATGTTCATATTGTTTGTTTTTTCCCATATAGGGGGAGATAGAGGGACAGCGCTGTGAGTGAGTGGTACAGTATATTGGGGTAATAGAGCAAGAGGGCAACCTTTGAAAAGGTGCAGTCTTAATATTATACACTGACATAGTGCAGGTGTTTCTTAAAATTCTTTTGGTTTTCCCTTGGGTCCCTTGGGCCCTGCCTTCCTACTGCTACATCATCATGATGTCCTTGGTAAGATGCTCTATTTTTTCCATTTCTGGTGATAGCAGCAAAAAGTTGCATATCTATTTTCTGCAAACAATGGCAACTACCCTCAATCGCTTTATATCTAGCAAAAATCAGGAAAAACAATGAAATGGAAAACTTCATTGCAACAGAGAGGTAACATTTTGAAAAGAATGGTTCTACTGGCATGCTTTTATCTTCTCCTCAGAGTATACAGCTCTAAAAAACTTGATCTGATACCCATAATGTTAGCGGGACACCTTTGGATTGGACTTTTTGTACTGAGAACCGGACCTACCCCTTTCCAGCCCACAGCATCACTTGGGCCAGCCACCTGCTGTGTGGGGCCCCTTACCACATGACCAGCATTTACCC
Source organism: Pelophylax lessonae (assembly GCF_965119305.1). NCBI lineage: Eukaryota > Metazoa > Chordata > Amphibia > Anura > Ranidae > Pelophylax > Pelophylax lessonae. The sequence continues at coordinate 482,856,193 of NC_138771.1, read as the reverse complement.
TATCCTTTCCATTTCCTGTTCTTCCTTTCTCCACCCCCTCCCCTTTTTTCCCCTACCTTTCTAGTTTAGGTGAGTAAACCCCCCACCCCCCATTTTTAGGTTTTTTTATGAGTACTGAGACACATGCGTAATATGGTATATATGGTAACGGATTTTACTTCCTTCAGTCTGTACAGCTTTATTGAGCCAGGTCATTAGACAAGCTCATAATTTTATTTACCGTGTTTTACAAAGCCCACACTTTGTATAGTTGACATTGAAATTTCTTTTTTTTTTTTAAATCTTTCCTTAATTGCTATTTTTAGAATAGAAAAACAATACAGTGTCAAAACACACAAGTAGTATCAAAACAGTGTGAATTCACGTCTCTATATACCTTCTGTATCTATAGTATCTCACAAAAGTGAGTAAACCCCTTACATTTTTGTAAATATTTTATTATATCTTTTCATGTGACAACACTGAAGAAATGATACTTTGCTACAATGTAAAGTAGTGAGTGTCCCCTCAAAATAACCCAACACAGAGCCTTTAATGTCTAAACCGCTGGCAACAAAAGTGAGTACACCCCACAAGTTGGGTCCCAATTAGCCATTTTCCCTCCCCGGTGTCATGTGACTCGTATTCAATTTGGTGTTATCGCTCTCACTCTCTCATACTGGTCCCTGGAAGTTCAACATGGCACCTCATGGCAAAAAACTCTCTGAGGATCTGAAAAAAGAATTGTTGCTCTACATAAAGATGGCCTAGGCTATAGGAAAATTGCCAAGACCCTGAAACTGAACTGCAGCACGGTGGCCAAGTGGTTTAACAGGACAGGTTCCACTCAGAACAGGCCTCGCCATGGTCGACCAAAGACGTTGAGTGCAAGTGCTCAGCGTCATATACAGAGGTTGTCTTTGGGAAACAGACGTATGAGTGCTTCCAGCACTACTTTTTTTTTGTAGCAAAGTGTAATTTCTTCAGTGTTGTCACTTGAAAAGATATAATAAAATATTTACAAAAAAGTGAGGGGTGTAATCACTTTTTTGAGATACTGTATACCCCAATTCAAATGTAGTAAAAAGTATCAACCTATTTTTATCCAGTGAAATTGCACTCTATGTATATGTCAAATTCACCCTTTATGCACAATGTAGAAGCCGAGCAACATAAGATAACATGCCCTAAGATTGGTCCGTATTGGGAGGAAGTGGGAAAATGATCTCTTTGATACAAGGGGAAGTAATCAGACCTGAACCATTGGCATTCCTATTATAGTATGGGCATAGAAAAACAAGAGAAGGCGCACCGACCTAGTGCAATATCATAAGACATTTATTGGAAAATGGAATGGAAAAAGGAATGGTTCTGATGAAGAGGGTTCTCCCTTGAAACGCGCCAGCCCCATCAGCACGGACAACTTCCAGTCCTCCTGCATCACTGAAAAGCATCCCTGTCCTGGAGGTCTCCTGATTGCAAAAGGAGTTTTTGTATGCATATTTTAGGCATATTTTTGTGAGTATAATGTATGGCATTCCTTTCAATTTTCCAATAAATGTCTTATGATATTGCACTAGGTCGGTGCGCCTTTCTCTTGTTTTTCTATGTTTCTAGTCCATGTGGATACCCATCGTCCTGAGAAGGCAGCAAGAGCCTAGATGCCAGCAACACAGCCTTCTCTATAATGCAGCACCTGAGTGCGGGACATTTTACTTGTTTTTTGATTCCTATTATACTGTACGAAAGAGTCAATAGGTCAATATAGGGCGCCCATAATCCCACAATTATTAAATGCAGGCAAATCCCTAATTCCATCTTATTGGGGAAAACGATCGATACCTACCATTTACCAATGGCTACGTAAGGTTAAAGATCTCCATTTAATGGAAGAGTTAACGTAGGAATAGGGGGCTGATCAGGAGACAATTTTTTTTTTTTTTTTGTATACAAACTTTTTTATTTGGGTGAAAAAATTGTGGTATATTAACAGTGAGGTGAACAACAAACAATAGTCATTGTTAAAGAAAGTATGTATAAGTTCTTATGTCAGATATAATTAAACAACAGGATCAAGAAAAAATAAGACTTTGTATGAGTGGTACCGAGTAGCGGACCTATGACAATTTCAATAATACTGCATAAAGCAGTAAATATTCAAGAGTATATAGAGAATAGGAAATCCTCTTCGTTCCCCCAGACCCAATCAGGAGATATTTTAAGACATGGGCAAAATGGTTTTAATTGAAAACGACTTCACTGTATTACGATTTCATTTCAGACTCCTAGTAAAGTATGGTAGAATACGATATGCTAGATATATTAAATACCTATTTTTCGCAGGACTTTCACCATAATCCTCCTCCCTTTTTTTTTTCTCATGTGTTTTTCTTTCTTTTTTTTCTTCTTTAGTCTTGTTTCCCCTCCCTCCCCCTTCTTTTTTTTTTTCTGAAGGGAAAAAAACAAAAAAGGAAGGGAATCAAAAGTTAAGCGTTTGTGTTAGAAACAAAATAGGTTGAATTGCAAGACATTGGGAATATGGCATTGTACTTGGAAATCCCTGTATGCTTCTGTTTTTAAAAATTGTTGCGTATGGTCTATGTACTATCAACTAAAAACAAAAAAAAAAAAAGAACATATGGATTTGACATCCTCAAACCTCAAAACAACTGGATTCAAACATGCTTGGGGCAAACATAGATCTATGCTTGGCCAAAAAAAATATATATATATATATCACAAAAAAATGGGGCAGACTCGATAGACCTCTTGGTCTTTTTTTGCCATCATGGGCAGCAGCAAGAGCCATTGGCTACCATTAGTCAAATCCTGTGAGGGGGGACGGGGCCGAGTCATGTTGTGTGTGTCTTTGGACATGCAAACCCCAGCTTGGGAGCGAGCCTGCAAGTCTGCTGCCACCATAGCAAGCGCCTTGCTATGGGGGCAGACACAGAAGAGGAGGGGCCAAAATCGCTGACAGTGGACCCCAGAAGAGAAAGTTTGGGGCACTCTGTGCAATACTATTGCAGAGAGCAGGTAAGTATAACATATTTATTATTTTATTTTTAAAAAAATTGCTTTTAGAAATTCTTTAATTGCTATTAGTATTACCCTGTTCTGTTCCTTTACTTCTAGGATTCTGTTTTAGAGGCTCCATTTCCGTAGACTGTGTGCAATCTATTTCTCAGTGAAAAGTCTCTCTGTTGTGGCAGACTTATTTTGTACTCAATCTTCTGTTGGAGGTTAGCATCTCCATCCATGTTCAGCTGTCCAGAATAGAGTTTATTTTTCGTGTTGGTAACCAACAGTTCTTAGCTTTCTGGATTCATACAATCATTTGCAATTTTGTACTTTGAAAATCGTTTTAGTGCTTTGGTTTTTGCTTCCGGTTTTCCTGGCATAGGCAGGGAATTACCCATAGCAGTTGGTTTCTGCCTTTGTATCCTGTTTGAATTTAGACCTGCTTCACACCAGACGTCAGCAGTGTGAACAGCAAGCTTTTACAAGGCATTTGCAGACCCTTCAGCAAGCTTTGTTGAAGCTGTTAAAGTATCATTCATCTCGAATTTGTAAATGTTGAAGATCCTAACAGAAAGATTGCCACTTTAAACAAGCTGCTAGCAAGATTCAGCACTACTAGAAGCTTGTTGAAAGTCTGCTGAAGCCTGCTAGCAACTTTTTTAAAGTGATAACCAGCACTTCCGTTAAGATCTTTGTAGAACATTCACAAACCGGAGCGGGAGGGCACTTTAAAGGCTTAGAGAAAGCCTCTTGAAACTTGCCAAAGGCCTTGCACAAGCTTGATGAAAGTTTCATTAAAGCCTGATGTTCACACTGCTCGTATACAAGCTGAAGGCTGTGTGAATCAGGTCTTAAGAAGTGTGTTTTCATCTTTGCAGTCAAATTTGAAAAATCCTTACTACATGATTGCTTTTTGTTCCCTTTCACCATACTTAAAAATAATTTTAAAAATATTTCTTACCTTTTCTAGTTGTTTCCTTGGAGTGGGTTTATACAGGACACTATAGACATTTTTGGATTGCTTTCAATGTGCAATTAGGGGACGGAATGATGGACAGTTTTGTTTTTTAAAGTGTATTAACCCAAGCTTTAACATCTTTATCCCTTTAACCATGAGGACAGGCAGTGTTTGCATAAAGTTTACAATTGATTATGAAGATTTGCCAGCTCAGTACAGACAGGGTAAGTTATGATAAACATAACTCACTAGCCCTCACCTTAACACCCAACTATAGGTGAGTTTTTAGCCAAGCTGGACCAAACAAACGTTTACTTATTGATATGGCCTCTGTCAGCACTGTATACAGCGCTGTACGGAGACTTCCCATCTCCTGCTGGAACAAAATAGAGTCGGGCTGAGTGTGTCTCAACCATTCACAGGAAGCCTTGTAGTTATATGAATTAATACAAGTCTTCCTCTGATTTTCCAAAATGGAAAAATGGGCAGATTACATCATGATCTCCATCTCAGCCAATCATTGATTAAAATACAAGGCTCCCTGTAAATGGGAGAAACACTACATAGCAACAGCCATGTCATGGTGTCACTGTCGCTGCAGCCATTGCAGAAGACATGTCCAAGGCTCTTCATTGAGACAGGTTCTGGTTCTGATGGTAGGATTTTTAAAAAAATCCCTTTTATTGGAAGGCGAGGAAAAGGTATCCCTGACATCTGCAGCATCTCGCACAGGTTAGTGTCTCCTTAGGCGGCGTTTCTTATTACTATATACAAAACTCAAAACAACCTTTGTCTCACCTAGAGACAAAGGTAAAGCTATATTTTAAAACATGGCTGAACAGAGAGAACAGTTCCTATGACTTATGCACATACTGTACATATCATTGTGCTTTTACAAAGCTCTACATCAGTGGTCTCCAAACTGTGGCCCAGGGGCTAGATGTGGCTCTCTGCTTCCCTTTCTCCAGCCCTTGGGACACGTTTTCTCCATCTGATACCAATGATGGGGCACCATTCTTCTCAATGACACCATCGATGGGACATTATTCCTCCCACTCATACCAACAATGAGCCACTATTCCTCCCACTAAAACCAATGATGGGGCATTGTTTACTCCGACTGACACTAGAGTATTTTCTATTCCTGTGGCCACATTCTGGCCCCCCTAAAGCCTGAAAGACCGTAAACTGGCCCTTTGTTTAGAAAGTTTGAAGACCCCCTGCTCTACATGTTGATTTTTTTCAGCTTACTTATGATGCGTTCCCCATAAGCTAGCCACTATTGTCTTTGGGTGGGGTTTTTTTTTGCCACCTGTTACTGACTTACATTAGGTGTTTACAGGTCAGTGTTCTGTGTACATTGCACCTGCCTAACAGCTTGTTACACATGAAAATGTCTGAAACATTTTTCAAATTTGTTGTAACAGCTTCCTGCATTGTGTTGCATTACTGCATACGCTAGTGCATTTTTCATCTCTGCTCTCTTTGGGATGAATGTGTTTCCTGTCAGGCCACACCTGGAGAAAAAAGTAACGTGCTCTGTATCTTAATATGACACATAATTACACATTACCATACACTGTATTTTGGTAAAATGCAAAGTGTCCTCTCAGCACATCACAATTCAGCATATTGCTGTGAATGACCCCCAGTGTTTTCTACTGCCCCTTGCATTATGACAGTGTAGGAAAATACAATGAAATGCACACAGTGTGAACAAACCCTTGTTTACACAGACACAGGCTGTGCCGGTCTTGCAGAGCTCCCAGCTTCAGGCTTGGAGTTTCTGTACAGGGATACACTACACACCGACACACTGTTGTCTAATACTAGATAAGGATCAACCTGAAAGCCAAATCACTAAAGCCAGCCATACAGTCGGAAAAATAATTATTTGACCCCCCCTGCAGATTTTGTAAGTTTGCCCACTTACAATGAAATGAAGGGTCTATACTTAATCTAGGTGTATTTTAAATGATAGAGACAGAATAATAACCAAAAATTGAGAAAAACCATGATACAAATGTTATAAATCGAGTTGCAAATCACTGAGTATTGCAAAACACTGAGCAAAATAAGTATTTAATCCCCAAAACATTACTTAATAATTGATGGAGAAACCCTTGTTGGCAAGCACAAAGATAAGACATTTTTTGTAGTTGGTAACCAGGTTTGCACACATCTCAGGGGAAATTTTGGTCCACTCTTCTTTACAGATCTTCTCTAAATCCTTAAGGTTTCTGGGCTGTCGCTTGGCAACTAAAAGTTTCAGCTTCTTCCATAAATTTTCTATAGGATTAGGGTCTAGAGACTGGCTAGGCTACTCCATGACCTTAATGTGCTTCTTCCTGAGCCACTCCTTTGTTGCCTTGGCGGAATGTTTTGGGTCCTTGTCATGCTTGAAGACCCATCCACGACCCATCTTCAGTGTTACGACTGAGGGAAGAAGGTTCTCATCCAAGATTTTAGAATATGCCCCTCAGTGCAGAAAAGTTGGCCTGCACCTTTAGCAGAGAAACAACCCCAAGGCATAATGTTTTCACCTCGGTGTTTGACTGTGGGGATGGTGTTCTTAGTGTCATAGTCAGCATTTTTCTTCCTCCAAACACTACGAGTCGAGGTAATGCCATAGAGCTCAATTTTGGTTTCATCTGGCCATAGCACTTTCCCCAAATCCTTCTCTAAATCATTTAGATGTTCATTGGCAAACTTTAAACAGGCCTTTACATGTGCCTTCTTGAGGAGGGAGACCTTGAGGGCGCTGCAAGATTTCAACCCATGATGGCATATTGTGTTACCAATGGTTTGTTTGGTGACTGTGGTCCCACTGCCTTGAGATCATTCACAAGCTCCTCCCATGTAGTTCTGGGTGGATTCCTCACTTTTCTTATGATCATCCTTACCCCATGAGGCAAAACATTGCTTGGAGCTCCAGACCGAGGGTGATTGATGGTTATTTTGTATTTCTTGCATTTGCGAATAATCGCTCCAACAGTTGTCTCCTTCTCCCAAGCTTCTTGCTGATGGTATTGTAGCCCATTCCAGCCTTGTGTAGGTCTACAATCTTGTCCCTGACTTCCTTTGTCAGCTCTTTGGTCTTGCCCACGATGGTGAGGATTAAATGGAAGAAAGAGATGCTGTGGACTGTATGTTTATACACATAACGAGTTGTCGTTAGGAGCACCTTCCTATATTGACAGGACTAATCTGTGTACCACATGAGCACATTCTGTAGGTGCCAGAATTATTGTTGATTGGTAGGGGATAAAATACTTGTTTCACGCACTGAACTGCAACTCAGTTCATAACATTTGTTTCATGTGTTTTTTCTGGTTTTTCGTTTGAAATTCTGCCTCGTTTAAAATACACCAATGAAAAAAATATATTGACCCTTCTTTTCTTTGTAAGTGAGCAAACTTACAAAATCTGCAGGGGGTCAAATAATTGTTTTCCCCACTGTATATGGTGCATTTTTTTCCAAGGTTGCAGGAAAGAAAAACGCTTGATTCCCCTATCAACACAGTCACTGTTGACGGGGGAATTGCTCCTGCGGAGCCTATGGGGTCTATTCACTAAAGGCTACCACATGTGATATGAAGGTCACATGACTCATTTTTGGAAATATTGCATGAGATAATAAAAGAGTCAATTCATTAAAGTAAAATACAAATGTAGGGAACATACTGCACATTTGTTAAAATAGTGAGATAAATACTGCAAAAAAACATGAGATAAATCAATAAAGTCACTTCACTAGAAAACACACACATTCATTATTTATCACCTGGTGTTTGCAAGTGGTATTTTAGAAATGTACAAAATAACAATTAGAGGAACTCTGCACTGGCCATGAAGTGAAAAGTATACAATATATCGGTGTGCAAAATGTTCTCCTCTGAACTCAGGAATGAAAATAAATTGTAACATTTCATCAGAGGGAGATAGTTTTGTGAATGAAAGCACACTAGAATGTTTTTATATTTTCACAATATTGCTGTGCGCCTTCTAGTGCAGTGTTAGCCTGCAAAAAATAGCGAAAAAATGTGAAAAATAATGCAAATTTTAAGCGCTTAATATCGCAAAACATAAATATTTAACACATTCGGTAAATAACGCAAGTTTTTTAGTGAATTGACTACTTTTGAGCTAAATACCGCATGAGTTATTTTAACTAAAAATCCAATGCAGTATTGATCTCTTAGTGAATCTACTTATTGTTTTCTCCAGACGGGGGGGGGGGGGGGGGTGGGGGTGAAAACACAGTGATTATTGCTAGCAGCTATAGCTGCTGGCATTATTCACATGAAAAATCGAACATGCTGGCTGTACCCAAGTCGATCGCCAGCCAAGATTTGCACCATGTATGTCCAGCTTAAAGCTGAACATAGATAGATTCTAACAAAAGGTCTTAGGAAAAGTCTAAAGCCTAGTACACATTTCTAGAAATCAGAAGAAAATATCTGTATTCGGAATGATTGTTCGATTTTCTGTTCGTTAGTATACTGCTTTCGAGAGCGGAGGTCAACAGTTAAGACAAAAAATTCTAAAGTGACATGCTTAAAAATTAGGGAACAGGCCTTTGTTGTAAAAATCTGTATTTAAAAAAAAAAATACTTAGAACCTGCAAACATTATATATTTTTTTAGCAGAGACTCTAGAGAATAAAATGTCGTTGCAATTTTTTTTGTCACACGGTTTTTGCACAGCGGTTTTTCAAATGGAATTTTTTTGGAAATAGTACACTTTAATGAATTTAAAAAAAAAACATAACATACCATATATCCCAATTTTTTTGTATACTATGAAAGATAATATTACACCAAGTAAATAGATACCTAGCATGACATACTTTAAAATTGCGTGGAATGGCGCCAAACTACAGTGCTTATAAATCTCCATAGGCAGCTTTAAAAATTTCTACAGGTTACCAGTTTATAGTTACAGAGATGGTCCTGTTCTAGAATTATTAATTTTACTCAGACGTTCATGGCAATACCTCACATGTGTGGTGGAAACACTATATGTGGATGTGACCTACGTTTGCGTTCACTACTGCACATGGGGACAAGGGTGCTTTAGAAAAAAAAAAATATTTATTTTTTTACATTATTTAAATTTTTACACTATGCCAGGAGCGCTGGCGGGGGACCCAAGAAGAGGAAGTTCGGGACCGCTCTGTGCAATTCTATTTTAAGTATAGGCATGTTTGTTTTTTGTTTTTATTTGTACCTTTATAATTGCTTTAATAGTTGTTATTATTATTATTATTAATACTATTTTCGATTTTACTCATTATTATTATTATTATTGATATTATTATATTATTGTTACTATGATTAGAAGGGTCACATGCACATTACATCACTTCCGATCCTACACTGTATCATAGCTACGTACATGGGAAGTTTTCCAGTGTCATTTAAAATTTTTTTCGAGCAATTAATGGCATTCTTATTTTCAGCATTATATGAACATTCTGAAAAAACTCTGCAAAAAACGAACAATTGTTCATCTGATTTTCCATTAATGTGTACTAGGCTTTAGGAAAATTCGTCCAAACATTCTCAGAATATTGGAATGTCATTTGAAAGATTTCATTTACTTTGAGTTTGGAATTAATGGACTTTAGCCACTTAACCCTGGAGGATTTGGCTGCTCAAAGACCAGGCCCTATTTTGCGATTCGGCACTGCGTGACTTTAACGGAAAATTTTGCGGTTGTGCAAAGCTGTACCCAAGTACAAGTGAAATTGACGTCCTTTTTTCCCCACAAATAGAGCTTTCTTTTGGTGGTATTTGATCACCTGTGCGATTTTTATTTATTGCGCTATAAACAAAAAAGAGCGACAATTTTGAAAAAATAACAATATTTTTCACATTTTTCTATATGAAATTCTCAAAAAAAAAATGTAAAAATCAAAATTTTTTAACATTTCAGGCCAATTTGTTTTCTGCTACATATTTTTGGTAAAAAAAATCGCAATAAGCGTATTTTGATTGATTTGCGCAAAAGTTATTGCGTTTACTAACTATGGGAAAGATTTATGTCATTTTTAGTGTATTTTTTTTTAACTAGTAATGGCGGCGATCTTCGATTTTTTTTTTTTTGCGGGACTGCGACTTTGCGGCGGACAGATCGGACCCCTGACTAACATTTTTTACACTTTTGGGGGTACCAGTGACATTGCTACAGTAATCGGTGCTATAAATATGCACTGTTACTGTAAAAATGACACTGGCAGGGAAGGGGTTAACTTTACTGGTGATCAAGGGGTTAAGTATGTCTCTAGGGGTGTGATTCTAACTGTGGGGGGGCGTGGCTTGGGATGTAATCACAGAGACATACGATCCTACATAGCAGGATCGGAGCCGGCGATCACACGCGCTGGCTCCTCTGGAAATGAGCAGGGGCAGGAGCGCGCCGGTGGCGGCTCACGCTCGCCCCCTACAGGCTCATGGGCGAGCGACGTAGGGCTACGTCACTTTGCCTGTAAGCGGCTAAGTGCCGCAGTAAATAGTCGTTAGGCAGTCGGCAAGTGGTTAATAAACAAAAAACACATACAATGTTAAAATGCATTCATTCGAGAAAAATGTTTCCAGCCTGCTCCTTCGAATTTTCTTCTCACTGTGGTCTAAAACGAACATCAATCTGACCTACTATCAATAAAAACAATTGAACTTTTTAGAACATTCTTCTGCTAAGAATTTTCTTTTGGAAATTCTACCAATCTATGACTAGCTTAATACTGTGTTATATATAATTCTATACTCTATACACATCGTTATATACGCTCTATACTACATAGAAACATGGAAAAGTGACGGCAGAAAAAGACTGAGTAGTCCATCGAGTCTGCCCATTTTTTTTTTTTTTTGTTTTTGTTTTTTTTTCATTAACTTTAGGCTTCATTCACACTTGAGCGTAGCATTTTCACGCGATTTTTACCATGATTTTCAGGCGTTTTTTTTCAGGCGTTTTTGGAGGCAGGCATTGACATCTATTAAAAACGCTGGTAATCAGCCCAAAAAGAAGGTCATGTACTTTTTTCAGCTACAGGCGTTTTGCTTCAGGCGTTAAAACGCTCAGATGTGAACAGGGGCCATTAAAATGAATGGGGTTTTACTTGTTGGGCGTTTTGGAACGTTTTTTTTTTTTTAGCGTTTTTGGAGCTGAAAAACGCTCAAAAATGCCCAGGTGTGAATGGACCCTTAGGGTCCATGTACACGGGACGCTGGAAATGGCCGTTTAGGAGCAGTTGGGCGTTTTTTTCAGAAGCCCCTGAACGCAGCTCCATGTTATCTTATCTGTCCATGTACACATGGTCGTTTACAGTCATTTGCAGGCAGTTGCGTTCAGGGACTTTTTTTAGAACGCAATTATTTGCGTTTGAACGTGTGTTTTCCGGCGTTTCAAACGCAGAAACGCGGCCGAACGTGACTAAACGTGACTGAACGTGATGAGTTTTTTTTCTTCCATTCAAAATCAATGGTTCCCTATGGGAGCGTATTGATTTGAATGGAAGTCGCACCGCAAGTCGGATCCGACTTGCGGTGCGACAGTGACCTGCACTGTGAGAATCTTGAGGGGGAACTCCACGCCAAAAATGGGAAAAAAACTGCGTGGGGGTCCCCCCCAGGTTCCAAACCAGGCCCTTCGGGTCCGGTATGGAATTTGAGGGTAGCCCCACGCCGAAAAAAAACCTCTCCGGGGTCTTCTGCTATTCTGCTGTCCTCTCTTCTTTTCTTCTCCTCTCCGGTCTTCTGCTCTTTTGCTGTCGGCTCTTCTTCTTCCTCCTCCGACGACGTCTCCGCTGATTATGCCGGTCTCTGCAGCTTATTATATAGCCATTAGGGGCGTGGCCCCCAATGACGTCATTGGGGGCCACGCCCCTAATGGCTATATAATAAGCTGCGGAGACCGGCATAATCAGCGGAGACGTCGTCGTCGGAGGACCGGAGGAAGAAGAAGAGCCGACAGCAAAAGAGCAGAAGACCGGAGAGGAGAAGAAAAGAAGAGAGGAGCGGACAGCAGAATAGTGGACAGCAAAAGAGCAGAAGACCCCGGAGAGGAGAACACAAGAAGAGCGGACAGCAGAAGACCCCAGAGAGGAGAACATAAGAAGAGCCGGATGAAGATTTTTTAATAAACTTTCCAAAACGTCTCCTGTTGTTATTTCCATACACTGCCTTTTATGTGGTGAATGAGTAGGGGTACAGTGTACCCCATACCCATTCACATAGGGAGGGGGTCTGGGGGCCCCCTTGTTAAAGGAGGCTTCCAGATTCTGATGAGCCCCCTGCCCGCAGACCCCCACAACCACCGGCCAGGGTTGTGGGGATGAGGCCCTTGTCCTCATCAACATGGGGGCAAGGTGCTTTGAGGTGGGGGGTGCAGAGCTCCCCCTGCCCCAAAGCACCAACACCCCCCCATGTTGAGGGCATGTGGCCTGGTGTGGTCCAGGGGGGGTGGGTCCGCTCGCTCGTTCCCTCCCCTTTCCTGGGCTGTATGCTCGGATAAGGGTCTGGTATGGATTTTGGGGGGGACCCCACGCCGTTTTTTCGGCGTGGGGCTACCCTCAAATTCCATACCGGGCCTGGTTTGGAACCTGGGGGGGACCCCCACGCAGTTTTTTTCCCATTTTTGGCGTGGAGTTCCCCCTCAAGATTCTCACAGTGCAGGTCGCGCCGCAAGTCTGATCCCACTTGCGGTGCGACTTCCATTCAAATCAATAGGCTCCCATAGGGAACCATTGATTTTGAATGGAGGCAGAAAAACGCTGCTAAAAGCAACGTGGCCAAACGTGCAATAACGCAAATGGAAAAAGCTACTGAAAGCACGTTTAACAGCTGCTTTTTCCCGGCGTCAGAAATAGCTTTGCAGGACGTTTTTTCTAACGTCCCGTGTACATGGAGCCTTATTGTCTTGTTATGTTTGTCCCACCCATGTTTGAAGCCATTTAGTGTTGACTGTCTCACTACCTCTGCTGATAGTTTATTCCAAGCATCAGCTACCCTTTCAGTAAAATAATACTTTCGAAGATTAGTTTGGAAATTCCCTCCAGTTAGTTTGAGGTCATGTCCCCGTGTTTTTGATTTTGGTTTCATATTGAAAAAACTGCCCTCCCGAACCTTATTCACCCCCTTGATGTATTTAAAGGTTTCAGTCATGTCTCCCTTTTCCCTTCTTTCCTCCAGACTGGATGTATTAGGTTCCTCGAAGTTGCTCACGATGTGTTTTATCACCCAGGACCCCGTCTCTGGGCTCGTTCTATTTTATTTTATTTTATTTGATCAATATCTTTCTGTATTTTATCAATATCTTTCTGTATTTTCCTGTGTTATATGTTATACTATACTCTCAATACAGTGTTATATACTCTCTATAATGTGTTCTATGTCATACTATACTCTGTGTACGGTGTTACATATAATACTATACACTCGATATACTGTGTTATATATAATACTATATTCTCTATACTGTATTCTCTATTATACAGTATTCTCCATAGTGTATTATAAATCATATTTATATGTTCTCCACACTGTTATATATCATACTAAATTCTATACTGTGTTGTATACTCTTTAAACTGTGTTCTATATCATATGGAATACTATACTCTCTATACAGTGTTCTATATTCTCTATATCATATTCTCTATCATACTATACTCTGTAAACTGTGTTCTATATCATACTATACTATACTATGTTATATGGAATACTATACTCTCTAAACAGTGTTCTATATTCTCTATATCATATTCTCGTTCATACTATACTATGTAAACTGTGTTCTATATCATACTATACTATGTTATATGGAATACTATACTCTCTATACAGTGTTGTATAATCTCTATATCATATTCTCTATCATACTATACTCTGTAAACTTTGCATTCTATGCTTTTATAAAACATACTTTATTCTATACTGCATTACATATTCTCTCTACTGAGTTCTACATCATACTATATTCGACTGTATTATAGATCATACTATATTCATACTATATTCTCTATACAATGTAAATACTATATACTGTGTAATATGTCACTATACTCTCTATACATGTATATATGCTCCTTATTCTGAGTTCTGTATCCTACTATATTCACTGTACTGTGTTATATCTTGTTATATATCATACTATACTGTCTAAATATTGTTATCCACTTTCTACACTGTTATATGTCATACAATAGTCACGGTACAGTGTTATATACTCTCTCTATACCATGTTCAAAATCATACTATATTTTCTATACATTGTTATATACTCTTTATACCATGTTGAATATCATATTATGCTCTGACTATTGTTATATATCATAATATAATATATACTGTGTTAAATACTTTCTACAATGTGTTCTATATCATACTATATTCTACTGTGTTATACATCATACTATATGCTTCACATTGTAAAGCGCTGCGCAAACTGTTGGCGCTATATAAATCCTGTATAATAAATAATAATATGCTGTATACAATGTTATGTCCTAGCTATACAGTAGTATATGCCAAAATATACTCTCTATACATTGTATATACCATTTATAGAGATAAATACAGTACTGTGCTAAAGTTTTAGGCAGGTGTAGATAAAATATTGTAAATTAAGAATGCTTTCAGAAATAAAAAATGTTAATAGTTTATTTTTATCAATTAGCAAAATAGAAATACATGTACAGAAGAGAAATCCAAATCAAATCAATACCAAAAAAAATCAAACCGCCCACTTGCACGCAGTTTTTTAAGGAACTCGGCAGGTAGGTTGTTCCAAACATCTTGAAGAACTAATCACACATTTTCTGTGGATGTAGACTGCCACAAATCCTTCTGTCTCTTCGTGCAATCCCAGACAGACTTGGTGATGTTGAGATCAGGGCTCTGTGAGGGCCAAACCATCACTTCAAGGACTCCTTGTTCTTCTTTACCCTGAACATAGTTCCTAATGATATTGGCTGTATGTTTGGAGTTGTTGTCCTACTGCAAAATAAATTTGGGGCCAATCACACGCCTTCCTGATGGCATGGCATATTGGATAAGTATCTGTATTTCTCAGCACTTCTATTTCAAATATTGATTTGATTTCAATTTGTCTTTTTTTTTCTCACTTTGCATTTTGTAAATTGATAAAAATTACCAATTAAAGTATATATTTTTGAAAGCATTCTTACTTTACAACATTTCTTTACACCTGCCTGAAAATTTTGCACAGTACTGTATATTATACGATACTCTTTATACTTTGAGATATACTTTGTATACTGTGTTCTTCATCCTACTATATGCTCTGTACTGTGTTGCATATCATAAAGTACTCTCTATACATTGTTTTATATTCTCAATACTATGCTACATATCATCTATACTCTCTATCTTTACATTGTTATATAATCTCTGTACCATGTTACATACCATACTATACTCTCTATACTGTGCTCTATATCATACTATACTCTCTACAGTATATTGTGTTATATCATGTTAAATATCATACTATACCTTTTATACATTGTTACCTACATACTTGCTATACTGTGTATTATGTCAAACTATAGCCTCTCTCTAAACAGTGTTGTATACTCTTAATACTTTGTTCTAGATCATACTACAGTAAACCCCCGCTCCATCGCGGTTCAGTTTTTGCGGTCCCGGTATATTGCGTTTTTTTTTTTTAATGTTATTTTACTATATAAATCATTAAAAATGAAATATTTTTGTGTTTTCCATAGCTCTTGCTATGTCTCTCAGTATCTTTTATGTGTATAAATGAGTTTCTATTGTTTTAAAAGTGTGTTTAAAGACCTTAAAATGCTTTTACACGTACAGTGACAGTAAAAAAAAACATGCCTACAATGCATTTTAATAGGGTTTTTCTATTTCGAGGATTTTCACTTTTCGTGGCTGGGTCCGGAACGTAACCCCCGCAATGGAGGGGGGTTTACTGTATACTCTCTGTATATGGTTATATAATCTCTGTACCATGTTACACATCATACTATAATCTCTATATTGTATTCTATATCATAATATACTCTCTATACATTGTTATATATTATACTAAACTCTATATACAGTGTTCTATGTCATACTATGCTCTTTATACTGTATTTCATTCTATATATCATGCAACGTATTGTACTTTATTCCATGACTCCCCAGCCCCTGCTCACATACTAGTTTAAAAGTCTGATGACATATTTTGAACTGAGCATTGTGTCAGATCTGGACTTCTTCACTGACCTCCTCCTTTTCTCCTTCAGGTTATTTGGGGTGACGGGAAATTGCGCAGCGTGCAGTAAACTAATTCCAGCCTTCGAGATGGTGATGCGAGCGAAGGACAATGTCTACCACCTGGACTGCTTTGCCTGTCAGCTGTGTAATCAGAGGTTGGTGCTCTTTATAAACTTTGATAAACTCCCAGTAACTGCCCCTAACCCCTGGAAATCTGGGGGATGGGGGCAGACATACCAGGCAAGCCCTACAATTCATCTAAAAAAAAGGGGATGATCATGCGATCTAAAATATATCAACGGATGGGATTAGGTAATTGAGAGACAGTATGGCAGAGAACATAAATACACAATATCTTATACAGGGGGAACATATACAACTCCATAAAGTATTTACAACCTTTTCCATAGAGACTATTCTCTTTCTCAGCTCCTGAGAGAATCCCATTATCGGAGAATGTGAGTAGCTTATAGTAGGCATGATGTGGCGCTCCAGTCACCTCTGCTGGGGAAATACTGACAGCCCAATCAGATTCCAGATCTAGCATTAAATTGTGGACCGGAGATGTATGACTCTCATTAGAACAAATCCTTCCCTGGCACTGTGTAATGGAGCTGAGGCTCTTGTTGGTTCTGCACAATTAGCATCTGCTCATCGTCTGTCTGTTTCATTATTGGTGGCCAGACACTGCAGAGCAAAAAAAATAATCAAATAATGAGGCTCAATGCTCAGCCATTTAAATCTGGGGAGCTATCTCATTACGTGACCCCTGGATAGCCAACTTTTGTTGGGCTCCACTATGTTGAGAGCTGCACACTGCATAGTTTGCTGTGTGCCTGAAACCCCTGTGCGCTGTATGGTCAGGTATGGGTAGGGGCCTAAGCATACCTCTCCAGTTTAGCTTCTAAGGGCCAACTAGCTTAGAAGCATCAATCTCACCTCTGCCTAGTGCCAACCTTACCCAATGTCACCCTTACCTAGTGCCATCCCTACCCAGTATCACCCCTAATTACTGTCATGTCTGTCCAGCACCAACCTTACACAGTGTCACCCGTAACCAATGTCACCCCTACCCAATGCCAACCCAACCACTGTCATCTCTACTCTGCACTAACCTTACCCAGTGTCACCTGTACTGTAACCAATGTTATCCCTATCTAGCAGCAAACCAGTATCACCCCTAACCAAAATTATCTATACCTGGCACAAAACTTACTCAGTGTCACCCCTAAAAACTTTAATCTCTATCAAGGGCCAGCCTTACCCAGTGTCACCCCTATCTGCTACCACCCTACCCAAGCCATTCTGTAGGTGAAGTGGGGGCATGGTGTTTGTCTTCACCCATAGACATAGATGATTCATTAGAAGCAACTTGAACACTCTTTATGTATACGATATGTATTGAAGTGTTTGTAGGGATCTTCTGTACCAATCTGTAGAGAAAGTGGAATATAGCGGGGGAAGATATTTAACGAACACGTCTGTCTTCCTGTCTCATAACCCCATTGAAGAGCACTAACAATTGTCACTGCAGAACAGCTATTAGCTTAAGTAGCAGCTAATGTAGACCGTTTGGCGGCTCATGAATCAGTAAAAAGCAGGAAATGCCTCTGTTCTGCACACAGAATTCTGGGATTTGGCTTTTCTATTTGTTGGCAGATTTTATTTCTCATTTCAACGTTACATCTGGCAGTTTGTGTTGCGATATTTGGGATTTGCTGCAGCCCAATTGAAGGTAATCAGGACGAGTTTCTGAGCTTCACATCATACAATAAAGATGAACAATTGAAATCCTTTTCAGTTCTTTTCCAGCACGCCGTTCTCTGCTGTCTTCATCGAAGCTCCGTTGGAAAGCAAATGGCGCCATTGTTCGCCCCTTTAGAAATGTAAATCTCCCTCTGAAGGATCCATAAAAGCCAATTTCCAAACTCTCTGTATTCTGTGTGACAATTCCCTGATTGCAGCCCCAGCACCGCCAATCCACTGTGCGTTAGTGAGCCACCACCATGAAAGTCCACATGGTGCAATTACGTGTGTTCCCTGCAGGTCAGCTGCGGTCACTCTGAGGTTAATCTGTTACAATTAAGACAGATGCAGCCCTGTCTGTGTCGGCAATCACTGTAAATGCAGCCAGTTTTAAGGCTGCCAAATATCTGTGAAATGATTGTTTGTGTGGTTTCACTTAATTATCTGACCATGAGCATAGCGTATTGTGAGCATCTTTATGCGGAGCTCCGTCACCTCTCACTTTAGGGTTTATTTGCAGAAAATACTTTTCCATCCACTGCCAGCTAAACGGGCTTGTAGTGGGATCTGCCATTATTAGTGCTGTGCACAAACACAAACTCATTCCTACAAAAGAAGGCAGAAATACCATCCAGAACAAACGTTTAATACCTGGGAAACATTCTGTAAGCCAACTTTCCTGAATGTGTGAGCCATCATTTGGCAAATACCCCCTAAAGGGGTCCTAGATCCAGAGAGCTCCATAACATGGTCTGGAAAGCTTCTCTATATAGCCATTTATTGCTACTAGCCCCCAGATGTGTCCAGACTATCTGAACCACAGTTTGCTCAGCCCGGTCCACACAGATGATCCCTTCTGCTTTGCATTAAACCTTATACACAAATTCTGTGGTAAATGCGCTGCCCTTCCGACATCCACTGCCATATCACAACTTAATCTGCAGTAAAAAAAAATCTGCCTTTGACATTCCAGGGAGCGCCTGCTCTGGCTACTGAATTAACAGCAGACGTAGAGGACAAATGAGAGTCACAAAAAGTCAAGTTTCCATCTGATACCATTATATTTCGCAGATCAAACTTGTGGGACAAGTGGAAGGCAGGAGATAAATAATTCAGCTGAAGAAAATGGGAGTCTTAGTCCACCCACTAAAGCAGCATTATAGCATTGTAAACATGAGGGAGACGGGGGAGAACGGTGTAAGTGATGCTGATTGTACAAGGATCGACCAGCAATATGGTCTAGGAAATTAATGTGTGCTTTAGATTGTATATATATATATATATATATATATATATATATATATATTATGGCGCAGCGAGATACAAGTCATCGGTGCTCCTGGCATCCTGGTAGTGTCTGTCCTGCTAGCAATGTGTCTGGAGTACCGTGTGTCTTGGAGGAAGTTATATGTCCTCACCCATCTGCACTGCTCCCGCATTTCTCCCAGCATTCCATTCACTGCTCAGGATGCGGTAGTTCTTATTGTAGGAATTTTCCAATTTCTCTGTATTTTCTGTTGATTAATTTCTTGTCACTTTATTATCACTCATCGAATGTTCTTCTCTTTCAGGTTTTGCGTTGGGGACAAATTTTTTCTAAAGAATAACATGATTCTGTGCCAGACAGACTACGAGGAGGGGCTGCTGAAGGAGGGCTACGTGGCGCAGGTGCGCTGAGAAATGGCAGGAGCCCTAATTGGACGCTGGGTGTGCTCCGCCCACAATCCTGTACAGACTTTCTTGTTTGCGGTTTTCTTTCGCTTTCGCCCGTTGTGTGATCGGCATGAGACGATGTGTACATAGCGAACCTGACACAAACGGGATACAGTTTTATTGTGTTACCGTTTGTGCCGTCGTGGCTTTCTTTGTATCGTTGCTGTTGGTACAATCAGTGTTGATGATGTATATTCCGCCTGACAGATTTTTCAGCAATTTTACAGAGCTGGAACTTTCTAGAACAAAGAATTAAAGAGCACAACATGTTGGTTATATAAAAGGGCCTCCGCTTCCCGTGTTTGTCACCAGTCTGCAATCAGAGGACATGGGTGTCCATTTCTGAAGGTTTTCATGGTATCACTCACTGTCACTGAGCCCCCCTCCTTCTCAGTGCCACATCTCAGACCACTTAACAGCTCTCCAGTCACAATGCTATCTCTCCCACACTGCTTATAGATCAGCACTGCTGAATGCTCAGTAACTTTTACAGTTTTACATGGGATCAGGCTATGGGTTGGAGGTGGATGGTTCAAGGCTGCAGATTAGAATAAGAAATGGATTCTCAGTGTGTAATTCATCCCGTATATGCTTTCACTGACTGAGCCCTGTGTGTTTCCCTGACTCATTCTTTTCCACTCCCGGAATTACTGCAGGTTTTGTGGGTGTCGCTATCAGTGCCCCCAGACACCAGAAAATGTGGCCTGGTGCTAAGAACTGAGGACTTAAAAGTCACACATTCCGTGAGTCACCAAAAACGAAATAGTCGCAGAGTGTGACAGTGCGGCAGTTGGGGATCACAGGAGGCAAGTTAGGGAGTCCACAGACTTTGGTCAGAGTATAGACAGGTCTTCATTTTCTCTTGGTGGGTGGCACATATAGTGAGGATGTTAGATTCTGCCTTCACTGGCCAAACTGCCCTGGGCCATCCTTCTAATTCAGTGACTAGCCAGCCATTATAACCAGACTGGACTGCACACATGGCCCTCCAAAGAGACTAGCTTGTCTGAACTGGGGGTGTAGTGAAAAAAGTTAGGGGACATTTGTCGACATACCATTCTTTTATTCTTTCCAGCTAGCTCTCCCTGTCTTTCTGTCTCTCCAGGTCTCTCTGCTGGTAATGGCTGTGTATGAATAAATGACAGTCTGGCAAAGATACAGGGAGCCAGTATTCCCTATTTTAGCAGCATGCTTCTGTACTACAAGTCATGGTCCCAAAGTAATGCCTGTCTTTACTTCTGGGTAGTACACAGGTGCAGGAGTGAACAGGAAATACTAGTTCCCTGCATTTCTTTGTGACTTTGACAAAAAGTACATGTATTAGCCTTCTTTACCTTTTTTCTGTTACAACACTTGTAAAAAGTATGCAAAGTTTCATGGCACCCAAATCCTGAACTGTAGTTTTTGGGCTAAAGGACACTTGACATCTGCACTGGATAAAAATGTCACCCTCTCCCTGTTGCCATGTGGGGGAGTTCCCCCTTCATACCAGAGTTCCCCAATTACAGCCCCTTTCACATCACAGATTCCCTCCTTAACATCAGTTTCACTATAAAGTCCCCCCATTCACATCAAAAATCCCCCATCACATCATGCAATAGGTGGGAAGCACTGAAAGTCACTCTCTCAAATGTCATCTGGGGCCCTAAAAACCACTAAACCTTCCATTTCTATATGAGGGGATAGCTGGAGCTCTGCTTTTAAAATAAAAGTACATATTAGGACCCCCCCCCCCCCTTGCCAAGTAACCCCAAAGTGGCAACGCGGCTTAACTAATTCAGTTATATACGTTATAGTGTTTAGTTTCCAAAAAATCATACGGTTCAATATATAAACCCCTTCCCAAAACAAAATATACAACTGCATCTATATATATATATATATATATATATTTATATATATATATATATATATATATATATATATATATATATATATATATATATATATACAGTATATATATATAGTATCTCACAAAAGTGAGTACACCCCTCACATTTTTGTAAATATTTTATTATATCTTTTCATGTGACAACACTGAAGAAATGACACTGCTACAATGTAAAGTAGTGAGTGTACAGCTTGTATAACAGTGAAAACTTGCTGTCCCCTCAAAATAACTCAAAACATAGCCATTAATGTCTAAACCGCTGGCAACAAAAGTGAATACACCCCCTAAGTGGAAATATCCAAACTGGGCCAAAGTTTTAATATTTTGTGTGGCCACCATTATTTTCCAGCACTGCCTTAACCCTCTTGGGTATGGAGTTCACCAGGGCTTCATAGGTTGCCACTGGAGTCCTCTTCCACTCCTCCATGACGACATCCGTATGAGGATGCCCCACAGATACTCAATAGGGTTTAGGTCTGGAGACATGCTTGGCCAGTCAATATCCTTTACCCTCAGCTTCTTTAGCAAGGCAATGGTCCTCTTGGAGATGTGTTTGGGGTTGTTATCATGTTGGAATACTACCCTGCGGCCCAGTTTCTGAAGGGAGGGGGATCATGCTCTGCTTCAGTATGTCACAGTACATGTTAGCATTCATGGTTCCCTCAATGAACTGTAGCTCCCCAGTGCCGGCAGCACTCATGCAGCCCCAGACCATGACACCACTATGCTTGACTGTAGGCAAGACGCACTTGTCTTTGTACTCCTCACCCGGTTGCCGCCACACACGCTTGACACCATCTGAACCAAATAAGTTCATCTTGGTCTCATCAGACCACAGGACATGGTTCCAGTAATCCATGTCCTTAGTCTGCTTGTCCTAAGCAAACTGTTTGCAGGCTTTCTGGTGCATCATCTTTAGAAGAGGCTTCCTTCTGGGACGACAGCCATGCAGACCAATTTGATGCAGTGTGCGGCATATGGTCTGAGCACTGACAGGCTACCCCCCCACACACACACACCTCTTCAACCTATGCAGCAATGCTAGCAGCACTCATATGTCTATTTCCCAAAGACAACCTCTGGATATGACGCTGAGCACGTGCATTCAACCTCTTTGGTCAACCATGGCGAGGCTTGTTGTGAGTGGAACCTGTCCTGTTAAACTGCTGTATGGTCTTGGCCACCATGCTGCAGCTCAGTTTCAGGGTCTTGGCAATCCTCTTATAGCCTATGCCAGTGATGGCGAACCTTGGCACCCCAGATGTTTTGGAACTACATTTCCCATGATGCTCAACTACAATGCAGAGTGCATGAGCATCATGGGAAATGTAGTTCCAAAACATCTGGGGTGCCAAGGTTCGCCATCACTGGCCTAGGCCATCTTTATGTAGATCAACAATCTACATAATCCTACAGATCCTCAGAGAGTTATTTGCCATGAGGTGCTATGTTGAACCAGTGCCCAGTATGAGAGATTGAGAGTGATAACACTAAATTTAACACACCTGCTCCCCATTCACACCTGAGACCTTGTAACACTAACGAGTCACATGACACCTTGGAGGGAAAATGGCTAATTGTGCCCAGTTTTACTTAGGGGTGTACTCATTTTTGTTGCCAGCAGTTTAGACATTAATGGCTGTGTGTTGAGTTATTTTGAGGGGACAGGAAATTTACACCGTTATACAAGCTGTACACTCACGACATTACATTGTAGCAAAGTGTAATTTTTTCAGTGTTGTCACATGAAAAGATATAATAAAATATTTACAAAAATGTGAGGGGTGTACTCACTTTTGTGAGATATTGTATATATATCTTTTAACCTCCAAAACATTACAAAATCGACACCCCCCTCGCTGTATTAGGATAGCATATACAGCTCTCTGTGTAGGAGAATATGTTTTTATAAGGGACAGAGCATTCAAAATATGCACGAATAGGCATATCAATAATCTACTATACAATTTAATTTTAAAATACTGTATATACAGGAAGATTCACCATTATAAGGACAGAAACAGCCAATAAGATATTGTTCAATAGTAAAATGATTTATGTATTAGTTTAACTAGACTCAACTTTTAGTCTGTACAGTCTATTATAATTGCAGCACCTCAACAGCTCTAGCAGAGAATACAGTGATAAGTTACAATGCAATCACACTTGCATTTGACACTGACCTGCTGATGAGTACTACAACACCTGTTGTGGCTGCTCATAGGTTAAAGGCTAGTGTAGATGGGAAAAATTGTTTGTAATAAAACTAGTTAGGACTCTGTCACCTAGCTCACTATAGCGTACAAAATAGGGTAGCACAGGGGTCAGGAGCAAAATGTACAACAGAGCATATACACTACATGGGTCAGGAGTATAATATACAGCACGGTGTATACAGTACATGGGGTCAGGAGTATAATGTACAACACAATGTATACATTACAGGGCTCAGGACTATAACATAGCAAACACAGTGTATACAGTACAAGGTTCAGGAGTATAACATAGCAAACAGTGCATGGGTTAGGAGTATAAGGTGCAACATTGCGTATACACTGCAGGGGTCAGAAATATAATGCACAACATAGTGTATACAGTGCAGGGGTCAGTAATATAATGCACAATATAGTGTATACAGTGCAGGGGTCAGGAGTATACCATAGCATATACAGTGAAGGGGTCAGGTGTATAATGTACAGTGCAGAGAATGCAACATAGGGAAGGAGTAAAATATACAACATATCGTATACATTGCAGGGGCCAGGAGTATCAAGTACAGCAAAGCATATACAATGCTAGGGTCAGGAGTATAATGTACAAAATTGTGGATAAAGTGCAGTGGTCAGGAGTATCATGTACACCGTAGTGTACATAGTGCAGGTGTCAAGACTATAATGTAAAACAGAGCATATACAGTGCAGGGGTCAGAGGTATATGGTAAAACATACCATTAATAGTGCAGGAGTCAGGAGTATAAAGTACAGAATAGCACAAACAGTGCAGAGTTCATAAGTATAACATCTAACAAAGCGTATACAGTGAAGGGATTAGGAGTATAATAGGAGTATAATGCACAACATTGCATATAAACCGCAGGGGTCAAAGAATAAAGTAAAACGTCAGGTAGTATGATTTACTACATAGTTATTGCAGTGCAGGAGTTTATCAGTATAATGCACAACATAGCAAATGCAGTGCAGGGATCAGGGTTATATCATACAACACAGCATATTTATAGAGTGAAGGGATCAGAAGTATAATGTACAACATAGCGTATACACTGCAGGGGTCAGAAGTATAATGTACAATGTAGTGTACACAATACATTGGTCAGGAGTATAACATAGCATATACAGTGCAGGGGTCAAGAGTATAAAGCACAACATAGTGTATACAGTGCAGGGTTTGGAAGTACTGTATAATGTAAAACAATACATATACAGTGTTGGGGTTAGAAGTATAATGTACAACATAGCATACACAGTGCAGGGGTCAGGAGTATAGAGTACAGCATAGCATATACAGTGCAGGGGTCAGGAGTAGAGAGTACAGCATAGCACATGCAGTGCAGGGATCAGGAGTATAATGTACAACATAGGTAATGCAGTGCAGGGATTATGAGTATAAAGTACAACATAGAAAATGCAGTACAGGAGTACAACATTTAACACAGCTTATACCGTGCAGGGGTCAGAAGTATCATTTAAAAAATAGCTTAAACATTGTCAGAGTCAGGAGCATGATGTACAACATACCAAATATGGTGCAGGGGTCAGGAGTATATTGTACAACATAGGTAATGCAGTACAGGGATTATGAGTTTAATATACAACATATTGAATGCAGTGAAAGCCTAAAAAAGAAAACAAATGCAGCCGTCACATTTAAGAATTGGTAAGCTGCAATATGATAAATGTTTGCTTAGGTTTAATACTGCTTTAAAGGGTAAGGAAATTTTCCCACAAAGTTTCTCTACCCTTTTGCCCTCACCCGCACAAATAGGTCTAGCCCACCCCCTAAATCCTTGTCATGTCATTGTTTACATCCCTCCACTGGAAGGACTTATTTGGGGCTTGTAAATGGATAGGAGGCGATCTGTCTATCTCTACCAAAGAATTCAATGGGGCTGAACTGTGCGCTCGGAGATGTCAGATTGAGAAGCCAGGGGAGAGATGTAAACAACGCCATAGTACAGCGACTGGGGCATAGTTCCTTACCCTTTAAAGAAACATTTCTATTACTTCAAATCTGACAATATACGTTTAAAAACACTATAATCTTTTTCTAACGTGGCCTGTGCACCCAGTGCAGGCTGTACATCTAACTTGGTTACACAATGCCTCTTCAGTATCCTTCTGGCAGGAAAGTGCGGGTCCCTCACTTGGTTTTGTTTCTGCAGATTCCGCCTCCTAATGCTTTCTGCGACTAAAGTTACTGCTGAGGACGTTGGGCCGATGGGCACGGCACAAATCTGCCGGCTGAACCTTCTGAGAGGGATATTCCAATATTTTATTCAGCCTTTGCACTAACTAGAAGGATGTGAGCTGGCGGACTATTGTGGCTGCTTGACGGGAGAAAAACCAATGAGGAACAGTAAAGATAACGCTTGCCATCCTGCCAGTGGGTGCAGATTGCACTAATCAGGGAGTATCTGCTGATGTCAGTGTGGTTCTGCAGCCAATAACTTTACAGGGAAGTGATCACATGACATTTTCCAGCCACAATTCTGAGACATAAAACTAGAGGGGAAAAGCTCATGTTACCCTAAGCAACCAATCATGGGCATCCACAGAACTTTTTTCAGGGGGGGGGGGCATCATTTTAAGGTCGACCATGCTCCGCCCCTTTTTAACAATGTCATGAAGGGGAGGGGCTTAGTCATTATACTTATTTTGAGTATTTATTTTTAAAAGGCAAACAGCAGCATTTATTTTTAAAGCATTTGTTACCTAAAAAAAATGATCCTGTTCCCTTAAAGCATGTTATACAGCACAGTGCTTATGCTGTGTAATTTGGCCCCCCAGTATCACCTAAATACCTGGCTGATCCTGCCTGGCTATGTCCTCCCCTCTGTAAACTGACCACGGTATACCACAGCTGCGGAGCCCTGACTTTGTGGTCAGTTTACGTGCCTCCGTCATCCGCAGCTCACCTGTCTTCCTCTGTCCTCTCTCTCCCCCCTCCCTCCCTGCCTGTCTGCTCCTGTGTCAGTGCCCCTCCTGTTGCTGTAGTTTCATTTAAAGTTTCATACCCTGTCCACAGTCTGTTTAATAATCCTGTGTGCCCCTGTGTCTGTGTTTTATAAAAATAAGCCGTTCTTTACAAGTTTTCAGAGCGCCAATCGCTGCTCACATGACCCGCTGCCTCTCTCCTCCCCTCCTCTTCCCCTCCCGACTGACGACAGCGAGGAATCCTCGGCCCCACCCGCTGCAGGCAGCTGTCAGACAGGGAGAGGAGAGACTCGACAGGGCATGTGAGCGGTGCTCGGCACTCTGAAAACTGGAAAAGAATGCCTTATTTTTTTTAAACACAGACACAGGGGCACACAGGATTATTAAACAGACCAGAAAGGATGGTATAAAGTGGCTTAACAACCACTTTAAAGAGGTGGTTGAGATTCCAATGGGGGGGGGCATTTTCCCCCCCTTGCCCCTACCTGCGGACGCCCATGCAACCAATCAGATTTTAGCTTTTCTTTTTCTAGCTAAGGTTGCAAATTTACAGTAGCATGTGGATGGCTGATCTGGGGACCAGTCTGATTTCTTCAGGACCAATTTAATGAAGGAGCACAAGGGGTCACGACAGAAGACCACCTCGGGGTTTGCAGGTCATAGAACCTGAAACACTAGGCAGTAAGGCTGGGTTCACACAAGCTTTGGCCGTGGCCGCAGAAGGGAGTCTGGTGCTTCCCTGTTCACCGTTTAAGATGCGAATCAGGTCTGAATTTTGCCTGAATTAAGACCTGAAATGAAGTCAAAGACGCACAGGATCCTTTTCCAGTGCAAACCATGGCCACCCCGGAGCTGTGTGCACCGGCTCTATTGAGAGCCGGTCACACTCGTATGTCATGCGAATTGAATGTAATTTAATCGTGACCAGTGCAATCAACCTGGCGATGTCCTGATATCGACCTTCTATCATTCCCCTGTACAGCACTTTTTTGACTAGGAGAGGGAGAGGCAGGATATGGGAAAACAGATGTCCTATATTCATACATGCTGACAGAGGAAAGAGCATAACGTTGAGTTCTTCAGTCTGCTGCTGCTCCTCCATTGCCCAATTACAGCCACAAGAAGAGAAAAGTCTGCTCATCAGGCTGGCTGTGCTATATGAATCTTTATGGCTTCTCGCTTATATGCTCAGAGGTTGATCTACTAAAGGCAAATAGACTTTCCACTTTGCAAAATACAGTTGCACTCTGCAAGTACAGTTGCTCCAAAGCTTAGTAAATGAGGTAAAGCTTCCCTATGCAATACCCAATCATGTACAAGGAAAATAAAAAAAAAAAAACTGCATTTTTGCTTGCACATGATTGGATGATGGAAGTCAGCAGAGCTTCTGCTAATTTACTAAGCCCTGGCGCAACTGCACTTGCAGGGCGCACCTGCAAAGTGCACAGTCTATTTGCCTTTAGTAAATCAACCCCTATGTACTTCATATGTGTATTTAGCTGTTTGCCTGGAGTTCATCTTTAAAGTGTTTGCTACCCCAACATTTTATATTCCTGATATGTGCCTGTGGTACCATGATCTTGTGTTGAAAAATATCTGTTCTGTTTGCATTGCTTGCTTTGTGTAAAATACCTGGCAATCCTGCCAGTCCCCCTGCTTTTCTATTTTAAACTGGCCACACTAGGCATAGTAGCATAGCTTTCCCAGCGTGGTCAGTTTTCTGGCTGTGCTGCCTGTCCTCTAATGGTCAGACTTGTGCTGGCACACAGCCCTGCACAGTCATTGAATGGGAAGATCAGTATATGCTGTTTCTCTGCCTCCTGCTGACATGCCCTATTGCACTCTCCACTCCCACCTCTCTGTATATATCTATATCTATCTATATATACACTATATTGTCAAAAGTATTGGGACATCTTCCTTTACACGCACATGAACTTTAATGACATCCCAGTCTTAGTCTGTAGGGTTCACTATTAAGTTGGCCCACTCTTTGCAACTATAACAGTTTCAACTCTTCTGGGAAGGCTGTCCACAAGGTTGGTCAAACAACAACGTTTGACCATTCTTCCAAAAGCGCATGTTTGAGTTCAGGCACTGATGTTGGATGAGAAGTCCTGGCTCGCAGTCTCCACTCTAATTCATCCCAAAGGTGTTCTATCGGGTTTAGGTCAGGGTTTAGGCAGGCCAGTCAAATTCCTTCACCCCAAACTTGCTTATCCATGTGTTTTTGGACCTTGCTTTGTGCACTAGTCCAAATCATTTAGTGCAGAGGGGATTAGGGTATGGGGTTGTTTTTCAGGGTTTTTTTTTTTTTTTACATTTTGGACAGTTTCATGCTCCCAACTTTGTAGGAGTGAGTCCTGACCTCAACCAGATAGAACACCTTTAGGATGAATTAGAGTGAAGACTGCGAGCCAGGCCTTCTCGTCCAACATCAGTGCCTGACCTTAATGCACTTCTGGAAGAATGATAATGGTCACACATTCCCATAAACACACTCCTAAACCTTGTGGACAGCCTTCCCAGAAGAGTTGAAGCTGCAAAGGGTGGGCCAGCTCAATGTTGAACCCTACGGACTAAGACTGGGATGCCATTAAAATTCATGTGCGTGTAAAGGCAGGTGTCCCAATACTTTTGGCAAGATAGTGTATATACACTACTCAAAACAAATTAAAGGAACACTTTAAAAACACATCAGATCTCAATGGGGAAAATTATCATGCTGGATAGCTATACTGATATGGACTGGGTAATGTGTTAGGATCAAAAGGATGCTATAACGTTTGATGGAAATGAAAATTATCAACCTACAGCGGGCTGAAGACACCCCGCAGTCAAAGTGAAAAAATGATGCAGCAGACTAGTCCCTTTTGCTGAAATTTCATTGCAGCAACTCAAAATGGTACTCAGTAGTTTGTATGGCCCCCATGTGCTTGTATTTATGCCTGACAACGTTAGGGCATACTACTAATGAGACGACGGATGGTGTCCTGGGGTATTTCCTCCCAGATCTGGACCAGGGCATCACTGAGCTCCTGAACAGACTGAGATGCAACCTGATGGACTGAAACATAATGTCCCAGAGGTGTTCTATTGCATTTATGTCAGGCGAGCGTGAGGGCCATTCAATGGTATCAATTCCTTCATCCTCCAGGAACTGGCTGCATACTCTCACCACATGAGGCTGAGCATTATTGTGCACCAGTAGGAACCCAGGACCCACTTCACTAGCATAGGCTCGGACAATGGGTTCAAGGATTTCATCCCAATACCTAATGGAAGTCTAGCCTGTAGAGGTCTGTGCGTCCCTCCATGGTAATGTCTCCCCAGACCATCACTGGCCCACCACCAAACTGGTCATGCTGAACGATGTTACAGGCAGCATAACATTCTCCACGGCTTCTCCAGACCCTTTCACGTCTGTCACATGTGCTCAGGGTGAACCTGCTCTCATCTGTGAAAAGCACAGGGCGTGAGTGGCAGACCTGCCAATTTTGGTGTTTAGTGCCAAATGCCAATCGAGCTCCATGGTGCCAGGCAGTGATCACAGGGCCCACTAGAGGATGTCTGGCCCTCAGGCCACCCTCATGCAGGGCCATCTTACTGAATGGGCATGCTGGGAAGTTGCCCGGGGGCCCCACTTGCCCAGGGGGCCCCACCAGCCCAGTGACCCAGCCCCAGCCAAACATTAGTTCCATTTCCCGTGTGCATCCCGCAGCTGAACTTAGCAGGGGGCAAGCGATTGTCGGCCCTGCGCTGCTGTCAGGCCACTTGGGCCGTGGAGGGGAGCCTACAACTGCAGGAATGACTGTCCACCTCCACGGGAACGGGCACACACACAGGACAGTCGAGTCTGACTCCCGTCTGTGTTTGTGTTCACTGGACCCAGCCGTCGAACTTGAAAGCTTTCATTAGCCTGGCACTGCTGTACCAATAAATATCACCTTATCGATAATTTGCATTTTTATTCTCGTGGGTGATTGTGTAGACGGGGCCCCAGTGCACGGCATTGCCCGGGGGCCTATAATGCTCTTAAGATGGCACTGCCCTCATGAGGTCTGTTTCTGATTGTTTGGTCAGAGATATTCACACCAGTGGCCTGCTGGAGGTCAGTTTGTAGGGCTATGGCAGTGCTCATCCTGTTTCTCCTTGCACAAAGGAGCAGATACCGGTCCTGCTGATGGGTTAAGTACTTTCAACGGCCCTGTCCAGCTCACCTACAGTAACTACCTGTCTCCTGGAATCTCCTCCATGCTTTTACCTTCTGGCAATGCCACATATTAATGCGCCATCCTGGAGGAGTTGGGCTGCCTGGGCAACGTCTATAGGGTCCAGGTATCGCCTCATTCTACCAGTAGTGACACTGACCCTAACCAAATGCAAAACTAGTGAAAAACAGTCAGAAAAGATATGTAGGGAAACAAAAATGTCAGTGGCCTCCACCTGTTTTGGAGGCCATCTAATTGTTGCCCATTCAGTGCACCTGTTGTAAATTTAATTAACACCAAAGCAGCTGAAACAGATTAACAACCCCCTCTGCTACTTAACTGACCAGATCAATATCCCAGGAGTTTACTTGACTTGATGCTAAACTCTGATTAAATATTACATTTTTTGAGCAGTGTATTTGTGTATGTAAATCTGTATACACAAACATTTTGCCTAATTCATCCAATCCTACTAACAAACGTAAATTAAAGACTAAATGAATATTGGCCATTATAAAAAAAGTATTTTGTTCCCTGACAACATGTGTTTTTTAATGACTAAGGCCTCGTTGTGCTGCCATTTTCTGGTAGCCTGTTGTGCTTGGATGGGAATATTGCGTCTTTTCTTCCTGCGCTTTCACATTAATAATCGCCTATCGGAGCCGCAGAAGCTTCAGAGAGCAGAGTTCGCGCCTCAATGCTTGTCATGTGCCGGACACGGCGGGAGACACCACAGCTAACGATACAACTAACGATGACGAGTTCTGATTTCCCCAGAGATCAGCTGATCTACGGCCGCAAGCAACGAGCAAGTACTCCAAAGTGCGCTAACATCACCCTGGAGGCCTCGACACAGGCTCAGTGTCAGCGCGAAGCCCATCTGGCTGATCGCCGCAGCCCGAAGACTTATGCGCTGCGACAGGAGGGAGCGCTAAAACTCACATTTTAAATTAAAGAGCTGAAAGGTATGATTTAACAATTCTCCCAACTCAATAAGCCAAAGATAAACAGCAAATTACACGATTCAGTGTGGAGAGGAGAAACATCTTCCATCGATTCTTGCGTCAAAAATTAATCTGCCTTCGAATGACCTCTGCTCTGGTCCGCCGGCACTGATAGACAGCGCCTTGGTGTCGGCTCTTCACCTCCAGGCCAGGCCCTGATTATGGCTTCCTCTGAGACGCCACTCATGCTAGGATCACTAAATTAAATTGGAATCAATACTTTCCCAAAATAATTGGGAGAACATAGTCAGAAGTTGGCAGTGTGCATGGGGAGGCGCAAGGCCGTCCTGAGGTGAGACCAAGGGGGGAATCAGTTCAAAGGTGTCTCTTGGTACTCCCGCTTTCAGAGTATTTGGTTCACCTCATACAGTGGGTATTAACCAGTCACTGAACATCTCTTCATACTGTGAGTATTTACTAGTTGCTGAGCATCTCCTAGGCAGAATACAGTGTTCTAAAAACTGTTTTCTTGTCTTAACCCCTTTCTATCTCACCTGCAAAAAGATCTCTGCATCTCTGTTTGCAGGTGATCGTCTGTGACTCCATTTCAGAGATCTGGTAATGAACATCATCCATGTAGTTAGACCCTCTCTGGCTCTAGTAAGTTGATGGCTGATTGGTTGCCACCTTGCATATTGCTGTTATACTTTATATGAGCTAAAATAAACCCATTGTAACCCTCCTGCCATTGTACAGAGAGGGACCTCCATCATCTGCTGCTCAAAATTCAAAGCCTGGAAAGTCATTGTAGGACCCCCAGTCATGAATATGCCCATAGACTGAACGATTTGGTAGCTCAGATTAACCTGTTGCCATGTTATGTTTAAAATACTTTGGAGATCTATGAAATAGAGTTGGAGAGAGAGCGGAGAGACATGGGGAGTTGTGAGACTGGCAAGTGCAGGACTGCTAATAGAAATCATGGGGTCCCTGTACAGCCAATGCGGCAGGCTGTATGGAGAGGTCTAGTTGCACAGTCACTTCAGTGAGTGACTGTGCAAGTGGTTGCCATTCATTAATGCACCTTGCATATTGCTGTTATACTACATATGAGCTAAAATAAACCCATTGTAACCCTCCTGCCATTTTACAGAGAGGGACCTCCATTATCTGCTGCTCAAAATTCAAAGCCTGGAAAGTCATTGTAGGAACCCCAGTCATGAATACATCCATATTAAATATAAAAATGTAGGTACTCATATATGATAAGTTTGTATACAGCGTGGATAATCCAAGATGGCCGCGGCGGTGGCGTGCTTGCGTGCGTCAAACGTGTCTGACGCGTTTCGTCATCATAGACGTTATCAATAGATGCCTTTGATTCAAAATTCATAAACCATAAAGTGCATATATGAGTAAAGTGCATTCATGAAATGTCCATGGTGCAAACAATGCAAATGGTGCAAAGATTACTGAATAGTAGTGCAGTACAAAGTAAATGGTTCCCTTGACTGGAACTAAAGTGCTGGAAAGGTGCTCAAAGTATTCCACATAGGTGCCAAAGTGCTCTCAAGGAAGAAACCCTTATGGGGATGCACTCACCAGACCTGGGATATAAACAAGCCTTAAACTGTGACAATATTCCCTGGATGGATGGGTCCAGCACAGC
This sequence comes from Pelophylax lessonae, assembly GCF_965119305.1. Taxonomy (NCBI): domain Eukaryota; kingdom Metazoa; phylum Chordata; class Amphibia; order Anura; family Ranidae; genus Pelophylax; species Pelophylax lessonae. The sequence goes on along the minus strand of NC_138771.1, from coordinate 482,822,639 downwards.
CTCCAGGCACTTCTGTTCCTGTTCCTCTATGCTCTCTCCTCAATCATGTATTAAAAAGAAGGGGAAGGAGCCAAACATAGTGAAGCCCGTAGGGTGTATTTATTCAATAAAATATAATAAAACTACTCACAAAAGTGCAGTAATAATCAGCATTGGAAAATAGCAGTATCACAACGAATCATCCCACTTCCGCGTACGCTGCCGGCATGCGTTCCACGGTGGTTTCAGGAAGTGACGTCGTGTGATGTTCCTCTGCCCGGAAGTGCGTCTAGTTGCACAGTCTCTCCAGTCACTCATAAAAGCTGCTACAGATCCCTGGAAACAAAGTGGACGTGCTTACAGCAAACTTCAAAGCAATCACGCTCAGGGCAGCCCCTAAGGATCCTGGGTAGATGCCCAATGATGTTGAAAGTTGAAGCATATTTACTAGACTTGGAATGAGTGAAAACACAGAATCAGGTGGGTGTAGGTATGGGATATATGGGGAGCATGAGCAGTATATATGAAGGAGCTCATAGAGCCAGCAGACACTGGGTAGTGGAGAGAGAGGAGTGTGCGCCACTGAGCGATGTTGCTGCACTTGACCTACAGGCAGCCCCTGCCAGACCTGGGCTCCTCTGCTGACCTTATGGGGTCCAATACATGGGTACTGTGTGTATCTCTAAATATCTATAGCCCTGAAAGACATCAGAGGAGGCACAGACAGAAGAAACATAACAGAGATAATGGAGGGAATGGGAGAGGAGAGAGGGAAGTAGAGGGAGTATAGAAGAGGGGAGGGAATGATTGAGAAAGGGAGAGAAAGAGGGCAAGGAAAAGAGAGATTGGAGGGGCAGGAGGGGGGAAGAAACAGGAAAGAAAGCAGAAGTAGGAAAGGGAGAGGGAAGATAAGGAGTGAGGAGGTAAAGCAGGTATAGCAAGGAGCAAGAAAAAGAGAGAAAGAAGGATTAAGAAGAAAGATTAATGGGGGGAATTGGGCAGGGGTGACAGGAGAGCGGGAGGGAGTAAGAAAAAAAGGGAAGAGGGAAGAGCAGGAGAGAGGAGGTAGAGTATGGGGGAAAAGAGGTGTAGCACCCTTCTAACAAAGGTGACTGGGTAAATTGAGCTTTGGCTCCTTCTGTTATTAAGGGATCAGTGATTGTTTGGTCTGGCCTGTTGAGTGTCTCACAGTTGGGAGTTTTATTACCTTCTGCCACTGGAAGAAGCTTCCAGAGCTTAGGGTGGGAGATTCAAACTGACCAGCCTGAACATTTATCAGTGTCTAGTAAATTTCCTGGAGGGAACTGCAGAACCACACCACAGGCTCAGTCCTGGGACCAACCTTGTTCAATTTATTCATAATAAAGCATTGAGGTCGGGGTCAGTAGTTCTATATCAGTTTTTGCAGATGACACAAAATTGGGCAGGGCAATAACTGCACAGCATGAAGCAGATATCCTACAGGATGACCTGGACAAAATAACGGAGTGGGCAACGACTTGGCAAATGAGGTTTAACGTAGAGAAGTGTAAGGTTCTGCACTTGGGGACTAGAAACATAAAATCACAATACACGTTAGGAGGGGAATCAAAAATGGAGAAAGATCTGGGAGTCTTGGTTGATAATAGACTAGGCAACAGCATGCAATGTCAAGCGGCAGCTGCCAAAGCTAGCAGAATATTAGCATGCATAAAGAAAGGGATGTATTCCAGAGATAAGACTATAATCCTTCCACTTTATAAAACTCTGGTCCGACCACATCTGGAGTATTCTGTCCAGTTCTGGTCGCCAGTCCTCAGAAGGGATGTGTGGGAGCTGGAGAAAGTCCAGAGAAGGGCAACTAAACGAATTAGATGATTAGAGGACCTTGATTATGAAGAGCGTCTGCAATCGCTTGATTTATTCTCCCTGGAGAAGAGACGCCTGAGGGGGGACATGATAGCAATTTTTAAATATCTCAATGGGGATCTCAGCTTAAAAAAAAAGCTGTTCAGTCGAAGGGATTGCATGAGGACTCGGGGGCATACAATGCTATTAGAGGAGAAGCGTTTTAACCTCAGGCAACGTGGGGGGTTCTTTACTGTTAGGGCTACAAGATTGTGGAATTCTCTACCACAAGAGGTGGTTTCTGCGGGTAGTATGGTGGCTTTCAAAAGACTATTGGACGTGCATCTCAAGGATCAGAACATTCAGGGGTATGTGAGATGATTACAGCCACACACACCTACACAGGTTGAACTGGATGGACTATTGTCTTTATTCAACCTCACCTACTATGTAACAATGGATTTGGTCCTGAGAGGCTCCATCTCACTCATTGGGTTTGTGCCTGAAGGAAGCCGGCAAGGGGCAGCTGTCCTGGGGATTTGTCCCTGAGACTGTGTGTTGGAAGCTGCACTGGGTACTGATAGTTGCGCACTGGTGCAAGGTAACCAGATGCCCAAAGACTTGTTCCATACTTTTCAGCTTTGGTGCCTTGGATAGTCCACTATTAGCTACTACTGCTACTGCTAGAAAGACTGTCCTCTGTTTACTCTCTACTGCTGAGCATTTTAGAGTATCCCATGCCCCCAACCCCTACTCCTGTTACAAGTTTTATCAGCAATAAACCACAAAAATGACAACCCGTAGGTTGTTTATTGGCGCTTTGGTGTCTGGTAGCCTCTGTGCTGTTTGGGGGAGAACACGCTAAGATCAGCAGCCCCGGTGGGACTAGCACTACAGAGGGGAGGAGAAGGAAAAGCAAAGAAAGACGGCAAGGGAGAGAGAGACTGGGGGGCAGGAGGGGTAAGCAACCGGAGAAGGGGCAGAAGTAGGACATAGAGGTGAAAGGGGAAGAGGAGGAGAGATGAGGTAGAGCAGGTATGGGAAAGAGCGAAAAGTAGGAAAAGAAGAGAAAGAAGGCAAGGTAGAGAGGAAATGAAGGGTAAGGGAGAGGGTAGGGGTGACAAGAGAGGGGGAGAGGCAGTAGGAAACAGCAGTGGAAGAGAGAAAGGGGGAAGAGGAGGAGAGAGGAGGTAGAGTGGGTATGGGAGAGAGCAGAGCCGTCTTTAATATGGATTGGACCCCGGGCAAACATTTTCTTGGGGCCCCCATGCAATTTTGCTTTCCAACCCAACATCCCAAAAAATCTTTGCTATTCATGCTCATGTTATTTTCAGCCATGTATACTGCTCTATGCACACAGCAATTCCAATAGTCCATCTCAGGATTGAGCAAGAGAGGGCGGCTACATTCCTACCTACAGTAGGACCATGAAGTGGGAACTTATCCACCCTCTAATAGAAAGTCAGATCACCGCAGCAAAAAAAAAAAAAGGGGGGAATTTGGAAAAAGCTGAGAGCAAGAGAATTAACTTTTTTTGAGCTAAGAATATACACCCACTTTTTAGGTACACCTGTTCAATCGTTTGGTAACACAAACTTCTAATCAGCCAGCCAATAACATGGCAGCAACTCAATGCATTTAGGCATCTAGATGGGGCAAAGACAACTTGCTGAAGAAAAGGGATTTAGAGCGGAGTTCCACCCAAAAGTGGAACTTCCACTCATTTGCTTCCTCCCCCCCCTCCGGTACCACATTTGGCACCTTTCAGGGGGGAGGGGAGAACGGGTACCCTTCCCCACTTCCTGGAGACGGCGCTAAAGGCACTGTCCCTCAGAAGTTTGACCCCCTCCTCCTTTCCCCGCCGCCGAGCCAATCCGAAATGCACAGCGTGCTTCGCGCATGCGCATTAGGGACCCGCCCGTCAAGCCACAAGGCTTCACTGCCAGGTTCCCTCACCGGCAATGGCGGCGGCAACACCCGACAGTCGATGGAAACATCGGCTGCAGTGCCGACATCGCTGGACTCCAGGACAAGTATGTGTAGCTGCTGACTTTTAATTTTTGGAGGGGGAGAGGGGAGGCTGGAACTCCGCTTTATGTGGCATGGTTGTTGGTGCCAGACGAGCTGGTCTGAGTATTTCTGGGATTTTCACACACAGCCATCTCTCTGGTTTACGGAGAAGAGTGAAAAAAAGAGAAAATATCCAGTGAGCGGCAGTTGTGTGGGGGAAAATGCCTTGTTGATGTCAGAGGTCAGAGGAGAAAGGACAAACTGGTCCCAGATGATAGAAAGGCAACAGTAACTCAAATAACCACTCGTTACAACCAAGATATACAGAAAACCATCTCTGAACGCACAACGCATCAAACCTTGAAGCAGATGGGCTACAGCAGCAGAAGACCACACCAGGTGCCACTCCTGTCAGCTAAGCACAGGAAACTGAGGCTACAATTGCTGGTGATGGTAGTGTAATGGTGTGGGGGATATTTTATTGGCACATTTTGGGCCCCTTAGTACCAATTAACCACTTAAGGACCTCCCACTGTACATTTACTGTGGCAGGGTGGCCCTTAAACTAATTGCGAATCGTCTAGTGACATAATCGCCTATAAAATAGTTCACATTGGTAAAAGCATTTTAAAAGGGGATTACATACTAAAATGGGTGGAACTCCGCTTTAAGTATTTCCATTGTTAAGCAGCCAGTGTCCTAAAAATAAGAACACACTGAGGTGTTTTAAGTGACTATGGTGTCAGAAACATAACAGACACATTAATTTTGCTTTAACACATTTATAGAAAATGCAAATATTTAATAACTTAAAAAAGTAAAGTCATTTCTAGTCATATGTCTCAAGTCAAAGTCAAGTCTCAAGTCATGAATACCAAGTCAAAGTCAAGTCTCAAGTCATGAATACCAAGTCAAAGTCAAGTCGAGTCTTTTATTAACTTTAGTCAAGCAAGTCTCAAGTCCTCAAACTGGTGACTTAAGTCAAGTCATGTGACTCAAGTCCCCCACCTCTGCTCAATATAGCCAGGGGAATCCACCTTCCTAATTGACTTCATAGAGTGCCCATGATGCAACAATATATACATTCAGGATAGCGTAGCGAGGGTTGTCAGCACCCGGGGCAAGGCAAGTAATTTGCGCCCCCTAACCCGCGGGATTTTAGCACTCGAGTCTCTTCCACTAGATTAGTTAACCGATTGCCGACTGCGCACAGTATATTTACTGCGGCAGTCGGCCCCGGCCAGGCAGAGTGACGTAGGTCTACGTCGCTCGCCTGTCACTCCTTCCAGAGCCAATAGCGGGCGGGCGCGCGCCCGCTGAGGCGCGCGCCCGCTGAGGCTCGTTCACGGAGGAGTGCGGGAGTGTGACTGGCGGACCCGATGTCCGCCGGTCACACTACGATCGCCGGTACAGCGGGAGAAAGACAGAGCGGCTTGTGTAAACAAGCCACCTGTCAGTTCTCCCTGTGTAAAAGTGAAGATCAAACAGTTCTACTATGTAGAACTGTTGATCTTTGTTTTTACACTAGTAGACCTGTCCCTGCACAGTTAGAATCACGCCCCTAGGACACACTTAACCCCTCCCTGTCCAATACTGTTAACCCCTTCCCTGCCAGTGTCATTTTTGCAGTAACAGTGCATATATATAGCACTGATTACTGCAGTAATGTCACTGGTACCCCCAAAAGTGTCAAAAATGTCAGTCAAGGGTCCGATCTGTCCGCCGCAATGTCGCAGTACCGCAAAAAAAATCGCAGATCGCCGCCATTACTCGTTAAAAAAAAAAACACCAAAAATGACAAAAATCTTTCCCTTTGTTAGTAAACGCGATAACTTTTGCGCAAACCAATCAAAATACGCTTTTTGCGATTTTTTTTACCAAACATAGGTAGCGTAAAACAAATTGGCCGAAAATTTTAAAAAATTTTGATTTTTACATTTTTTTTGGGGGGAATTTCATATAAAAAAAAGTGAAAAATATTGTTGTTTTTGCAAAAATTACGCTCTTTTTTTGTTTATAGCGCGTGATCAAAAAATCGCACAGGTGATCAAATACCACCAAAAGAAAGCTCTGTTTGTGGGAAAAAAAGGACGTGAAATTCGTTTAGGTACAGCATCGCACGACCGCGCGATTGTCCGTTAAAGTCACGCAGTAAAAAATCGCAAAATAACCCCTGGTCTTTTAGCAGGAAAATCCTCCGGTGGTAAAGTGGTTAAAGAAACCCTTACCCCCTAAGCACATGTATTGTTTGTTATGAAAATACTGATGTAATTAAAGTAAAATGCATCTAAATACAAGTTTGAATGACCAGCGTGCCCCCTTTCAATGCAGAGTGACCAGCGTGCCATGCCCTCTTTCAATGCAGAATGACCAACATACCCCCTTTCAATGCAGAGAGACCAGCGTGCCGTGCCCCTTTCAATGCAGAATGACCAGCATGCCCCCTTTCCATACAGAGAGACCAGCGTGCCCTCTTTCAATGCAGAATGACCAGCGTGCCCCCATTCAATGCAGAGAGATCAGTGTGCCCCCATTCAATGCTGAGAGACCAGCGTGCCCCCTTTCAATGCAGAGTGACCAGCGTGCCCCCTTTCAATGCAGAGAGACCAGTCTCCTGAGCGTAGCCCTACGTCGCTTGCTCAGGAGACTTAAGGGGGGCGAGCGCGCACCGCTGCCCCCGCTCGTTAGCTGGGGAGCCAGTGGGTGTGACCGGGGGCTCCGATGTCCGCCGGCCACTCGTGATCTCCCGCAGCTGAGAGAGAAGGACAGACGGCTGATGTAAAATGTAAACACAGCTGTCTGTCCTTCTCCCTGAAGTGATCACAGAGGCTATGCGATCCTGCTATATAGGATCACATGTCTCTGTGATTACTTCACAAGCCACGCCCCTCCACAGTTAGAATCACTCCCCTAGGGACATATTTAACCCCTTGATCACCAGTACAGTTAACCCCTTCCCTGCCAGTGTAATTTTTACAGTAACAGTGCATATTTTTAGCACTGATTACTGTAGTAATGTCACTGGTACCCCCAAAAGTGTCAAAAATGTCAGTTAGGGGTCCGATCTGTCCGCCGCAATGTCGCAGTCCCGCAAAAAAAAAAAAAACGCAGATCGCCGCCATTACTAGTAAAAAAAAAAACAATAAAAATGACATAAATCTTTCCCATAGTTAGTAAATGCAATAACTTTTGCGCAAACCAATCAAAATACGCTTATTGCAATTTTTTTACCAAAAATATGTAGCAGAAAACAAATTGGTCTAAAATGTTAAAAAATTTTAATTTTTACATTTTTTTGGGGGGAGAATTTTATATATAAAAAATGTGAAAAATATTGTAATTTTTTTAAAATTGTCGCTCTTTTTTTTGTTTAAAGCGCAAAAAATAAAAATACCACCAAAAGAAAGCTCTGTTTGTGGGAAAAAAAGGACGTCAATTTAGTTTGGGTACAGCGTCGCACGACCGCGCAATTGTCCCTTAACCACTTAAGCCCCGCAAGATTTTACCGCCTTCCTGACCAGGGCCTATTTTGCGATTCGGCACTGCGTGACTTTAACGGACAATTGCGCGGTCGTGCGACACTGTACCTAAACAAATTTGACATCCTTTTTTTCCCACAAACAGAGCTTTCTTTTGGTGGTATTTGATCACCTGTGCAATTTGTTGATCATGCGCTATAAATAGAAAAAGAGCGTCAATTTTTCAAAAATAACAATATTTTTCACTTTTTTTATATGAAATTCCCCCCCAAAAAAATGTAAAAATTTAAATTTTTTAACATTTTAGGCCAATTTGCTTTATGCTACATATGTTTGGTAAAAAAAAATCGCAAAAAGCGTATTTTGATTGGTTTGCGCAAAAGTTATCGGGTTTACTAACAAAGGGAAAGATTTTTGTCATTTTTGTTGTTTTTTTTAACGCGTAATGGCGGCGACCTGCGATTTTTTTTGCGGTACTGCGACATTGCGGCGGACAGATCGGACCCTTAAATGACATTTTTGACACTTTTGGGGTTACCAGTGACATTACTGCAGTAATCAGTGCTATACATATGCACTGTTACTGTAAAATGACACTGGTAGTGAAGGGGTTAACTTTATTTGAGAGGGAGGGGCTGTGTGTGTCCCTAGGGGCGTGATTCTAACTGTGATTGGCTGTGGTTTGAGGTGTAGGAACAATGATCAACGGTCCTACATAGTAGAACCGTATGATCACTGTTCCTACACAGGGGAGAATGACAGGCGGCTTGTTTACACTAGCCGCCTGCCTTTCTCCCGCTGTCACGGACGATCGTGAGTGAGCGCCGGGGGGGTCCGTGACCGCGCGGGAGCGCGCCTCCGGCGGCGCGCGCTCGCTCCCTCACTTTGCCTGTGAGGGGCTGACCGCCGCAGTATATGTACTTGCGGCGGTCTGCAAGTGGTTAAAGAGAACAGGGAGAGAGAGATCAGAAGGGAGGGGACCAGGGGTGGAGGGAATAAAAGGGAGAAAGAGGTCAGAAGAAGAAGGGAAATAGGGCAGGAGTTGGAAAGGGAGAGAAAGGTAGAAAGGGATTAGAAGAGGGGAGAGAGGTAGACCATAGGTGTGCGCACAGGGTGTGCCAGGTGTGCCCAGACACACCCTAATCACCCTGTGAAGCACAGATTCCCCCTACTGCCCTGGCTTCTATCCCCCTTACCCCCACAGCTCTTCCGGCTTCCCTCCTCTCCTCTCCAGCCGGCTGTTGAAAGGGGCCGGCAAATATATAATTTCCCGGCTTCCTCCCTTTCTGAATGAACATCGTGAGTGATTGGTAGTGTGTGTTTAACCTTTGGTGTGCACACCCTAATGCACTAGGCTGCGCACACCTATGAGATAGACCAAGAAGACTAGGAAGAGGATGGGATACACAAAATATGACTATGACAGGCCTAGAAATGGAGAGAAATTTGGTGTTCGCTGAGGGAGCTTATCATGTGGTCAAGAAGAAGATTTTAAAATTCATACACACAAAAGTTGTTGCTGCAAGCACCACTTTCTATGGTAATTTCCTTTAATATTAATGTAAAGAATGGTGAATGAACAGAGCTGGGCTATTGTGGCGCCTGCCCCCCCTATCCCTACAGGTTCTTATCATTCTATTATTCAAATGTCCTTATGCAGGGATGGCCGCTGTTTGGACCGTGACAAATGGTCGCCTGGCGTTAGGCAATACGGATATGTTTAACCTCTTTGCTGCTACATCCAATCTAATGTCTTTGAAGTTTGCCTACTTATGGCACCAGTCCTGGAAAGGAGCCATCAGACATCTGCACAGTTTCTTTCCGTCCGCTCCAAATCATCCATTTGGTTGGATACAGTAGAACTAAGAGGCTGAAATTGTTTAACATTTTGGTAGCTTAGTACAGAACAGCACGGACAGATTTCTGCATATTATGGTAATTTTAGCGAGACAAAAACACGGTGGGGGGTGGGATAATGGGAACACAAAACGCACTCCTCTGGGATTTTGTGAGTCACAGCCAGATGCTGCAATAATCCCCCAGAGGTGTTATTAACTCACGAGGACTCCGCTTAGTGCGCCGCCGCTCAACTCCTCTCCAACACCAGCCACAGAATGGGCCACAAATCTGTAGAAGAGCCGATGGACGGCTCTCATCTGGAGGGGGCAAAACGTTTGGAATTAGCTTCACTTCAAAATGAAATATAATAATCCGAATTTGTCTCCCTGGAGGAGATTGCTGGATTTCTTTTGTTAGAGATCACATTAAATATAATCAGATTTATCACCGGCTGTTTGAGATTGTTCGTAGAGTGTGAAGCACTTTATAGATTTCCGGAGCTGATTATGTGTGTTGATGCTGAGGAGATAATGGGGTATTTATTGTGTTTTCTGTGATGCAGCAAGAGAGCTAAGGCGTCCACCTGCCGCCTTGGGGGTCATTTACTAAAATGAACGTGTGTTCGCCCACTCCCGCTCATGGAACTGCAACAAAGTCATGAACTTTTCCAACGCGCTATTGGATGTTTTAGGCTTTGGAACATTTACAGAACTTCTCTATAGTAAATCTGGTCCAGTCTATGTGCAGCATTTCGGGCACATTGATGATAGAGCTTGTTCTCCATGGAGCTGACATCTTCCTGCATACTATTTCCCATGTGTTGCCCCTACCACCCATCCCATGATTTAGTGGCTCTTTCTTTGTTCTTTTCCTATACAAGCCATGCTGTCAGTCAACATAACAGTGGAATGTGGGGTACAGACACATAGTTTGTGAAGGCGTCAGGTTCTAAATAGCATGCTAGCTTTTATAACATTGTGAGGTGAAAAAGTAATGGGTTTTATCTACAGATTTCATCAGCTCCTCATTGTAGAATCAGACTCAACATTTTATTAGGATGCATTTTTTTAAGCTGAAACTGACATCATTAAAACACATGTAGCACCCTCCTAGGTGCTAGGAAAAAATATATAAGTGGCCCTGTTTGCATATCAGGGGGGCCTGATCATTTAGTGAGGCTGTCACATGTTTCCAGGTGTGACCTGTTGAGCCTGGGGAGTCTCCCCACTGTTTCCAATGAGGGCTCTTATTGGACAGTGGAGGAAACCCAGCTAATAACACACCAGGGCTTATGGCTATCTCAGTGGGCGGAGTTTGCCGCAATGCACCCCGGGATGAGTTATAAGTCTGAGGGGAGCATGTGACAGGGTGTCTTTGGCGGGAAGCAGAATCCCAGGAGGAGGATGACGGCTGTCTCTCCTCCTGTCAGCGCTAGTGAGGGTGTCCTGGGCAGTCGGCCTAGAGGACAAAGGTTGAGCTGGGCTGCAGAGAGAGGATCCAGAGTGCTGTGGACCGAGTGGAGCTGCTGGGCAGATGTTTCAGGGAAAAACAGTGTTGTGAAAACTTGAAACCGCCCAGGGGTCTGCCTAGGAGAGGGGACCACTCCAGAAGGTCAGAGGGATCCGGGAGCCAGCTAACCAGTAGAGGAAGGCTTAGAAAAGGGGGTGCCAGTGTCGAAGCCCTGAAGATAAGTGAGTGAAAGGGGGTGCGGTGTGGGCCCTGAAGTGTTCAGCAGTGCAGCTATAGTACAAGTAGCTACCTCAGCAAGGAGTGCTTAAGGGAGCTCAAAGAGGACTTCTTTATTCAAGAAAGCAGTCCAAAGTCACTTTGGAGCTAACAGGCAGCAAGCCAGTGTTAACCAGCGTCAACCGGCATTTAGCCAGCGTCAAGTCAGCGCCACTCGGCATTTTTCATTTGTACCTAGCAATTTGTGTATAGTTGAGCCAAAGGAGTATCCCACTCATTCCCTTTTCACATCCAAGTTCTCAATAAATATAAAAACCCAAAGATACTGGACTGGTCATTGTCTCAGTGCTCACACTTGGAGAACATGCTTAAATGTGCTGTTGTTGCTAGCGGTTACCCAGGCGGACCCATATCCAGCAAAACGGCTGGGAATCTTGCTACACACAATTTAGTCAATTTTCTTTCCTCTTAAAAACAAAAAACCCTCTGTGGGCCAATTCACACCTTTGTACACAAGTGTCCTTGTACACTGGAGTACTTGTAAGCTGCAGCCCTTGTATGCTGGTGTCCTTATTTACAGGTGTCATTGTACACAGATGTCCATGTGCACAGGAGACCTTGTATTCAGGTGTAATTTACGTACACAGAAGTACTTTTAAGCTGAAGTTCTTTTACATTGGCATCTTTGTACGCACGTGTCACTGTAAACTGGAGTCCTTGTACATCGGTGTTATTGTACACTGGAGTTGTTGTTCCTCAATGTCCTTGTACGCAGGTTTCCATGTACACCGCAATCCTTGTATGCAGTTGTCCTTGTACATAGGAGTCCTTATAGGCAGGTGTCATTGTACACTGGAGGCCTTGTACACAGGAGTCCTTGTATGCAGATGTCCATGTACACAGGAAACCTTGCATGTAGGTGTCATTTACACAAGAGTACTTGTAAGCTGCAGTCCTTGTACACCGGTGTCTTTGTATACAAGTGTCACTGTAAATGGGAGTCCTTGTACATCGGTGTCATTGTACACTGGAGTCCTTGTACACAGTTGTCTATGTACACAGAAGTACTTGTAAGCTGCAGTCCTTTAACACTGGAGTCCTTACAATGTACATAGGTTCTTTTATCACACCCAGGGATCCTCTCTGAGTTCAGGATCAGCAATTTTAGATTAAAATCAGCACGTTGAGAGCCTGTAGGCTCCTCTCTCAGGGACCAGGGTCCACCACATCCTCCTGCTCATCTTCTGGACCAGGGGTCTCCAAACTTTCTAAACAAAGGGCCAGTTTTTCTGTCCTTCAGACCTTAGGGGGGCTGGACTTTAGCCATCGAGAGTAGAAAATGTCCTAGTATCAGTGAGAGTAAACAATGCCCCATTTTTGGTGTCAGTAAGAGGAACTGTGCCCCATCATTGGTGTCATCTGGAGGAACAGTGCCCCCATTGTTAATGTCATTAGTAGGAATTGTGCCCTATCTTTGGTGTTACTGGGAGGAATTGTGCCCCATCGTTGGTGTCAGTGGATGAGATAGTGCCCAAAGGGCCAGATAAAATAGGCCAGAATAAATTAGGCAAAGGGCCACATCTGGCCCCCGGGCTGCAGTTTGGAGACCTCTGTTCTAGACTGCTATATCTGCTCAGCTGACCCCCTATCACCTGTCTCCACCCTGTACAAGATGAGCACTGGTACACAGGTGCCAGCTTTGCTCTACGCAATGGAACCAGCCTACCATGCCATCATATTCCAGTGCTGTCACTATCCTCTTGTCCACATCTACTCAAAGATGTCCACACCCTGGTAGAGGTCCCTCTGTCAGCCTATGACTGTGGTGGTACTCCTGTGTAGCAGTATGCCAACATGCACTGCACCCCCTGGGTGACACGCCAGGCACAGATAACCTTCACAAGGCACACATAGCCCTCACTGCTGAGAGCTGTCTAGATGCTGCTGAACTTCAATCCACCTGTTGCTTTTTAACTTTGCTCTTTTGAAATTTTTCACCCTCAAGAATTTTGCACCCAGGCAACCCCCCCCTGTAGCCAGGCCCATGCTATGACTATGGTCCCTTTACATTGGAATCCTTGCAGGGGGTGTCCCTGTACACAGGTGTCCTTGTACACACCTTGTACACAGGAGTACTTGTAAGCTGCACTCCTTCTACGCTGGAGTCATTGTATGCAGGCATCCTTGTACACAGGAGTATTTGTAAGCAGATGTCCTTTCACACAGGATTATTTGTAAGCTGTAGTCTTTGTATGCCGGTTTTCTTGTATGTGGGTGTCCCTGTGCACTGAAGTCCTTATACCTCAATGTGCTTACACACTGTAGTCCTGGTATGCAGATGTTCATATTTGTCACTGTGCTTCTATATAGGTGTCCTTGTATACAGGAATCCTTGTACACAGGTGACCTTGTATGCAGATGTCCTTGTACAAAGGTGTCCATGTACATGGGAGCATTTCTAAGCTACACTCCTTTTACACTGGAGTTTGTCTACATAGTTACATAGTTGGTCAGGTTGAAAAAAATCCATCTAGTTCAACCAATAAAAAAGAAAAAAAAATCATACAATCCCCTATACACAATCCTATACCCACAGTTGATCCAGAGGAAGGCGAAAAACCCCAGCAAAACATGATCTAATTTGCTCCAGCAGGGGAAAAAAATTCCTTTCTGATTTTCCCGAGAGGAAATCAGATATTCCCTGGATCAACTTTACCTATAAATGGTAGTACCCAGTTATATTATGTACTTTTAGGAAATAATCTCCTACATTGGTATCCTTGTACACTTAAGTCCTTGTACATCTGTGTCCTTGTACACAGGTATCATTGTACACTAAAGTGCTTGTATTCCGGTCAGGGCCATCTTTAATATTGATTGGACCCTGGGCAGACATTTTCCTTGGCCCCCCCATGCAATTTCGCTCTCCACCTGCTCTGAGGCATACTGTACAATAAATAGCAGCTAGACTCGAAATCGGTTTACTGAATCAGATCAGGCAGCAATTGAGATTGGTTACCAGAGGTCACAGTGTATTATTACCGCTCACTAACTTGCTGTTAGAGGTTACAGCACACATAATGGCTCACTGTTTATTTGGTAGAGGTTACATCACATGGCTTCTGCTTGTTGATTGGTTTCTATAGATTACTGTGCAATAATACCGCTCACTGATTGGTTGCTAGAGGTTACTGGACATCCTTATCACTCACAAATTGGTTGCTAGCGGTTACTGCACATTATTACTGCTTACTGATTGGTTTCTAGCGGTTACTGCATATCCTTACAGCTCAATGATTGTTTGCAAGAGGTTAGTGCACATCATTACTGCCCACTGATTGGTTGCTTGCCTGCACACCATGGATTGGGAAGGTGAGGGGACCCATCAAGAGATAGAAAACTCCTAGGGATACTAGGAATCCTGGAAACAGTGGCAATGCTGGGGAAGGGCGGGGGGGGGGGGGTTGATCAGTGGCAATGCTGAGGGGTAGATGGGATCAATGGCAGTGGTGAGGAGATGGGATTAGTTAGGAGGCAATACACTGTGGCAAACTCTGAATCATGTAGGGCATAGCTGGAAATCTTTGGCAAGTATATAGTGGGGGATTCTACACTGACCACCAATGTGAGGGGAGATTCTACACTGACCACCAATGTGAGGGGAGATTCTACACTGACCACCAATGTGAGGGGGGAATCTACACTGACCACCAATGTGAGGGGAGATTCTACACTGACCACCAATGTGAGGGGGGAATCTACACTGACCACCAATGTGAGGGGCACTTTGCACTGGCCACAATGTAACAGGGGATTGTATACCCCCCAACCAAAATAAAGAGGGATTTCTACACTGACACCAATGTAATAGGAGCATTTACACCAACCACCAGTGTAAGGGGAAATATACAATGACCTCCATGTAAGGGTAAATTTACACCCACAACCATTGTTGAGGAGATTTGTACTGACCACCAATATAAGGTGACACTTCTACACCGACTACCAATTTTAACCACTTTCCGCCAGCCCTATAGGCGATTAACGGTGGGAAAGTGGTTGCATTATCCTGACCGGACGTCATAGGGGGGCGCGCAGAGTGGCGATCGGTGCTGCCGTGTGTCACTCTGACACACCGCATCTCCGATCTCGGTAAAGAGCCTACTGACGCAGGCTCTTTGCCATGTGACCAGCTGTGTCCAATCACAGCTGGTCACATAGTACACAGGAAGAGCCGTTGATCGGCTTTCCTTAGTTCGTGCCTGACAGGCACGAGTAGAGGAGAGCCGATCTGCGGCTCTCCTGAGAGGGGGGGATCTGCACTGGTAATCAGATCGTTGATTACCAGTGCAGACCCTCAGGGAGGGGGGGGTGCCACTAGAACCACCAGGGATGCCCACCCATGACCCCAGGGATGCCCACCATGGCCACCAGGGATGGCAATCAGGGCTCAGGGAGCCCGCCAGTGCCCTCCCCATCAGTGCTGCCCGCCAATGCCCTCCCCATCAGTGCTGCCCACCAGTGCCCATCATTGCCATCTATTAGTGCCACCCACCAATGCCCATTATTGCCCACCAGTGCCGCCTATCAGTGCCCATTAGTGCAGCCCATCAGTGCTGATCAGTGCTGCCTATCAGTGCCCGTCAATGCCGCCTATCAGTGCCCATCAGTGCCACCTATCAGTGCCCATCAGTGCCGTCTATCAGTGCCGTCAATGCCGCCTATCAGTGCTCAGCAGTGCCCCCTATCAGTGCCCACCAATGGTGTATATCAGTGCTACCTATCAGTGCCACATATCAGTGCCCATCAGTGCTGCCTATCAGTGTTGCCTATCAGTGCCGAATATTAGTGCCACCCCATCAGTGCCACCCCATCAGTGCCTCCTCATCATTGCCTGTCAGTGCAGCCTCAGCAGTGCTCATCAGTGCAGGAAAAAACTTATCTATTTACAAAATTGTATAACATAAACAAAAAAAACTTTTTTTTTTTTTTTTCAAACTTTTCAGTCTTTTTTTTATTTGTTTAGCAAAAAAAGAAAAAACCTTGCTGTGATCAAATACCACCAAAAGAAATCTCTATTTGTGGGGAAAAAAATACATAAATTTGGTTTAGGTACAGTGTTGCATGACCGCGCAATTGTCATTCAAAATGCAACAGCGCTAAAAGCTGAAAATTGGCCTGGGCAGGAAGGGGGTGAAAGTGCCCTGTATTGAAGTGGTTAAGAGGTATTTACACTGAACACCAATGTAAGGGCATTTCTGCACTTACCACCAATGTAAAGGGCAAGGTACACTGATCACCAATGTAATGAAGAATTTACACTGACAACCAATGTAAGGGGGGCATTCACACTGGTCACTAGTGTGAATGAAAGGGTTGTACACCAATCCCCAATGTAATGAGAAGA
Source organism: Pelophylax lessonae (assembly GCF_965119305.1). Taxonomy (NCBI): domain Eukaryota; kingdom Metazoa; phylum Chordata; class Amphibia; order Anura; family Ranidae; genus Pelophylax; species Pelophylax lessonae. The sequence continues at coordinate 482,806,412 of NC_138771.1, read as the reverse complement.
TTTACACTGACTACCAATGTAACTGAGACATTTAGCCTGAATTCACATTTCTTGTGTCAGAAACGCATGCAAAATCGCTTTCCTAACACCACAGAAACGTGCTGCCCTTTAGCTGGTACACAGCAGTGGCATTAATTGTTAATCTGCTGAGATGTGTGTATTCACATTCACCATAATTCACGGTGCTGCGCCACCATGGTATTTTGAAAAAGGGTTCCACCTCCAATTTGCTTACCTTTGCAGAACAGGCTGATGGTAGGCTTAATGACCAGGAAGGACTTTCAAGCATGTCTCTTTACCTCCCCAGTGGACAGCATTCAGCAGAAGTGAAGGTGGATATGACCTCAGGGGGTCATAATATACATATGAATGCTGCCTTTATTTACATATCAATGCAGCTGGTCCACGGCTATTTATATATTAATGCCATGCGATTTATATATTATTGCAGGTTATTTACATGTAACACAGGGTCTGCAGGTGAGTCATCTGTACACGGCAATAGGGCAGAGCTGGGCAGCATTAGTAATAAAATTTCACACTGAGCTATCAGGATACAGCATGGGACTAAAACTTCAAGGGACAAGGGAATTTAAAGTGGGGCAGTAGTCAAGTTTAAGGCAGCTGCTTTGGACCCCACAACAATGATGGGGCCCGGGGGATCTGTCCCCTTTGCCCTGCCTTAAAAATGGCCCTGATTCTGGTTTCCTTGTACATATATATGTGTTCTTGTATGCTGGAGACCTTGGAAGAAGGAGTTCTAGTATGCAGGCTTTTTTGTAAGCTGCGGTCTGTGTATTTCAGTGTCTTTGTACACTGGAGTCCTTGTATGCAGCAGCTCTCATTCGCAATGGAGTTTAATGGGGCTTTTTTTTTTGGCATCACCTGAGTAGAGCAAGAGGCTCTAATAGGGCAATGCAAAGGGTGGACCCGGGGCGCAGAGCCGAATGATTTGCTATTGTCACACCGATCCTCCTCCTGGCCAATCAGGAAGAGCGTCTGATATGCGCTTCCTGATTGGCCGCAAGGCAAACCCCATGCCATTGGCCGAGGAGGAGACGGGAGCGGGAGGGCTGGAGGAGACGCGATGCCAGGACCGAGGAGAATCCGACGCCGAGAGACTGATGAGAAGCCGCCCGCCGCCGCTGCTGCTCCAGGTAAGTAAGGGGGCACGTACGCTGATCTCTGCATTGGGGGAATGTATGCTGGTCACTGCATTGAAGGGGGCACGCACGCTGATCTCTGTATTGGGGGCATGTATGCTGGTCACTGCATTGGGGGAATGTATGCTGGTCACTGCATTGGGGGCATGTACGCTGGTCTCTGCATTGAAGGGGGCATGTACGCTGGTCACTGCATTGAAGGGGGCATGTACGCTGGTCACTGCATTGAAAGTGGGCATGTACGCTGGTCACTGCATTGAAGAGGGCATGTACGCTGGTCACTGCATTGAAGGGGGCATGTACGCTGGTCACTGCATTGAAGGGGGCATGTACGCTGGTCACTGCATTGAAGGGGGCACACTTTTGCAACCTCAAAGTCACGCAATTTTTTACAGCGTTTTTTGCCGCAAAGCAATGCCTATTACATTTTTCTGTTTGCGCCCCCCCCCAAAAAAAAATTTTGAGCACCAGCCGCCACTGAGTAGTATATGTATGCAGGCGCCCTTGAACAGAGTGTGCAGTACATATCTGTGTTTAAACAGCGCTTAAACTACTTTTATCCTAATGTGACAAGTGGACAAGGCCTGGATGGTGGCTCAGATTGGCTCTGCTGCAGTGACATGGGTCGTTTAGATTGGCTTTGCCATGGTGACATGGGCTTGTGTATTATAAAATGTTTGGCATTTCTTTGCACCAATAAATGGTCCGTTGTCTGCAGCTAGGAAGGAATCCAGCCGGGAGACGGATGGGAAAACAAAGAACTTTTAAATAAATTTCATCTCCACCTGCCGTAGCAGCGCAGCAAACGCCAGATGGCAGATGGTTCTGTTGGCACTTAAAACAAGCAGAAATTAAGAGGGTTTCAAAACTAAATTGTTTTTAGAGGCAAAACTGCATACAGCAGAAGCTTTTCTTTATCGTAAGTTTCTGTTAAAAATAACGGCGGAGTGCAGCTCAGCACTCAGAAGAATAGGTGAAATAATAACAACTGGCAGAGCTGGAACAGCCAGAAATCTACTGATTAGAATGATTCAGCTCTTTTTTTTTTTTTCCTCGTAATCTGCAGAGGAAGGAGTTAGAAGTTCACATGGTAGAAATTTTTCCCAAATTCTGATGTCAATGTCACCAGACTGAAGCAGAATTGTGAGCCAAACAAATCACCCAAACAGGCCCTGTAGGTATCGCCAGATTTAGATGGAGGTCCATCCAATGTGATTACTGCGTTGTCACATAATTGTTTTTAATAAATTTGCTCTTATTTTAGTGATAGTGATTTTGGCATCAGGGAAATGGCCATGGTTGCCTAAAATGATTCAGCCTAACTGAGATTGATCCATTGGCTGTATCTACTGGTACAGACATAGGCAGTATAGGGAGTGTTGCTCTGTCAGTGCCTCTGGACTGCTATAATACAGACATTGTTTTCTACTGTGTACAGGTTTACAGTGTTTATGGAAGTCCCATGGCTGGTGGAAAATGAAAAACCTGACCAAGTGTATTGAAAACACCCCAAATAATAAGATCTCTAGATAAAACAAACACCTTATGACTTCAACAAAATGATCAGTTTAAACGCATCTATCAATTGAACTCTGTGAGTCTGACCCTACACACCTTGCTATTGGTGTATTTGAAGATGAACAGTTGTACCAATGTAGCCCTCCTTTGCAGGAGATATGAGAAATGGCCATCCCCAAGCACGGTATGGCACTAAATCTGTAGGTAAATAACAGAACCAGAACCCTTGCTATGTGGAAGAGTGGGAATGATAATAAAGCTGGCAGTGCCTCCATCCAGGTCAGTGATCAGAGGGGATTACCTTCCTTGGAAATTAACCAGTAATTAGTCCAGTAATTAGTCAAAGTAATTGGAAGCAGAAGAACTACTGCAACCAGCATATAACATTAACCACAAGCATACAGGTGCACACCAGTATAGAAAAGCTTTATAAAAGAAACAATTAGTAACAGTATATACAGTACATTCAACATACAAACAAAAGGGTATATATATATATATATATATATATATATATATATATAAATACAAAACATAAATTAAACCATAACAACAATAACGTGCATGAAGACCACCTGGAGTGTGGTCACAAATGTGCTGAAATATACAATTATGTATAATAAAAGTCCAATGTGACAATCCCAACACCAAAAGTAAAATGCTTCTAGATAATCTTGTCTGCTGATTCCTTCACCACGATTGCTCAAAAAAAAGGATGGCAACTCACCAGAAGTTTATGACCCCTTTTTACAGAAGGTCAGGAAAAGAGTTATTGAAAAACCAGATTGTTCCTTAGATAACACCAATCTTTTTCTAGATCCCTCAGGAAAGGCTAGGATGTAGGACATAAAGAAGACATAAAGAAGTACTTCATGGTGTAGTAGGGAGGAGGTTAAGCTCAGAAACTCCCTCACTACCAGAGCACACCGTCATCTCTGCCAAGTCACACTATTTAGCCCCCAACACTCCTCTTACTCACTTACTGCAATGGCAATATAGCCTATCACTTCTCAGCTTCATCACTCGTTAACCTTTGGTTGCATTCTTTCCTAAACTCCTCTTCATCTCTGTTACAAACCCTGTTCTTCAGACCAGGCACTTTTAGAACTTTAGCACATTTATTTGAAACTTCCAGCAGATACAGAATTAATATATAATACAGTCTCTCAGAGATCCCTCTATACATATCTCTAGTTCATCCTAACTTAGGCCACCCAGTTTATACCGCTAGATAAAGTAGTCTTTTAAGCAGAGTCCATAACCAATTTCTGGCACCCAGACTGATTACCCTAAAAGAGAGGCTATGTTTTAAGAGCAGAACCACATTTCTTCAGCAGTCCTTCCAGTCTATTCTTATGTGGAAGGCTAAGTAAGCAGCTAGGCTGCCTCCCCTTGTACTCATAGCCCACCACAATGAAGCAGAGTCATGAACCTGGGAGTCAGCAGTCTTAACCCCTTCCTAATTCCCTGGGCAGCCTAATACATCAGAACGCATTAAAACATATTTTATTAGTGTAGCACTGTTCCCATAGGGCTTGCTGTGTGATGACTTATTGGACTTCTCTGATTACCTGCAGATTTTACAGAAGGGGTGGCCCTCTTAGAACAGGCCCCATGACACAGATCTGTACTCACTGTAGGCAGATTTAGATCCTCTCCAGTGTCTCCCTTCTAGTCAGCTCTGCAGGACATCTGGGTTCAGCTCCTGTCTGATTCTCCGGTCCTCAGGTCGACCACCTGAGGCCGCATGGCAGCTTCTAGAGAGGAGGGGCAGCTGCCCCCTCTCTCCGGGACCCTGCTCTCCAGCTGAAAGACCCTGAGTACATGTGCCCTTGGCGTTTATACAGTATCCCAGCATGCACCAAGGCACTTTCCTCTGCCAAATACTAGGGCTGTACTAAATGCCTGTGCACTCATTTGTCAAATCTCCTCTCACTGTCCAATATGCCTCTCTATTGGACCAGTGTGAAACACTTCAGACAAACTGAGCTGCACCTGAGCACCATGAGCAGACCTCACTAGCAGATTCTGCTCTCTGGTAGGCAGAGAGATATATAACTTTAATTGGCAATCTCTCTGGTAAGCAGAAAGATCCAAAAACTATATTATTTCTTCTAGCACCTACCTATAAGGGTGCTCCATTAGAAACAGTGCAATTAACAAACAAAATGTAGTTTACACCCAAACAGTACACACTTATCCACATTCGTTCCCTAAATTGAGCATTTATGTGACTCTCATAAAACTAGAGGAGACACATCCGAAGGTGTATTCAAGGCAAAATATTCTCACAGGGCCTTTTGGACCTCCTGAACGTATTAGGGGTTTTGGATTAAATTTTAGTTTAGGCACAAAATGTCCCTAGGCTGTAGGCGTTCACCCAGGGCGATCAAAAAATGACCAAGGGCATGGTCGAATAATACAGTAGTGCCTATGTCCGTCTTTCAAATCAGGTGTACTAGAAAATATAAGAAGGATTAGGAGTCATGAGGTGGTCAATAAAATGTGTATTATCGTGCGTTGTTGTAATAAATTCTCCATATGTCCACTAATTGTAGTGGCATAAGTAATTTTTTAAGTCTGCGTAAGATGGCAACCTACAAGGGGGAGGCATCCCTGGAAATGTCAAACGGAGCATCTAGGGCCACAATAAAATCTCCCCCAACTATCTAAAGACTCTCCCCAAAGGCAGAGCGACGCTCAAAGAAGTCCTCCAGGAATCCAAGTTGACTAGTATTGGGAGCATATTTAGCATGAATAACTTTGTGACCTGACAGTCATCCATCAAAATGTCATGGGAGAATGAGCAAAGGGAAACAGTGGAAAACACAAAAATCACATGCCCCCATCCTGGGAAAAACATAGTTAGGAGCAAGACCTATGTGGGGGAAAGTGGAAGCTGTAGAAAAGGGTTCGGATCCTAACTTGGCGATTGGTAAGGTAACTCAGAGCTGTATATTAGGTTGTTGAAAAGCTAGCAGAGGAAGTGGGTTGGGAGACGCAACCCCCTGAGCCTTGCCCACCCCCTCAGCATCTGACTCAGTGCCTGGGCTAGAAGCAAAGAGGGGGTGGGGGATCACCCACTGGGGCCTGGCCAGCTTAGCAAAGCAAAAAGAACAATAAACACAACATCATAATAGTAAGACAGCCCTAGGCTTTATATCAGAACTGCTCCATGCTTCATCCTCAAAATGACATACTGTTGATAGGAAGCGAGTAGGAAGAGAACATATATATTCAGTTAGGCAAACCCCCTGTACTGGAGGCCCAATCTTCATTACTCAAGCTATAAGATGAGCTTGGCAGGTTTAGCCTACACTAGGGCCTCATCACCATGGTGAGAAACAGGTCTAGCGGTTATATGAATTGAGAGAATAACCAGGCCATATAGAAGGGGACAAGGGAAAATAAAATGAGGACACTGCATCTGTTCATTAAGATAGTAACCAGGAGAAGGGGGTCACCGGTGGCTGTTGCCTGTACCATAATGGTAGACTACAAATAGTTATACCAATGCCTGTGTAGTCGTGGAGACATCTATAGGTGGCTGAAGCCAAAAGTATGCACCCAAAGCCTAGACGGCCCAAACCCACAGTATACCAGATAAACATTTGAAAGTACCAAAATAAATAAAAATTCTAAGTAACCATAAAACAACATATGTGAAAAGATAACACGGCGGAATCCACCTACTGTAAGTCCCACCGGTATGGGGGCCTGGGCTCCCTGCGCTGGAGGCTACAGCAGAAAAAAAACACTAGGCGGTGGCCAAGGGGGGTACCCCAAGAAAGAGGAGACTTAAGCCCATTACCAAAGTTCAGTTTTCAACTCCAGTACCCAATGGCCAGAAAAGACAAAAGAATGCAGGCCACTCACCCACCAAGGTGTCCCAGGCCTATCTAAGCCCACCAGCCAGTGGGGTGGTCTTGTTCATGGTGTTTTCACTGGAGGGGACCCTCATGATGATGAGGCTGATCTTGAGCAAGCATGCAGGGTACTCTGTGGCAAAGGTTGTTGCAGTGTAGCTGGGCCTGCTGCCACATCGGCAATCAATTTGGAAAAGGGTTTGGAGCAATATCAAGAAAATGGAGGAGCCCAGGAAGCTGATCCTGTGTGTGTAACACAAACTGGTTGCTGTACTTCTTCACAATAATGGGGGAGCGGTGACCCCATCTGTAGGATGTTCCTTTGCCCTTTAATAGATACAGGAGAGGCTTTTGCGCATAGCCAGAGTAATTTGATAAATGTATAGTAGTCTTTGCAATTGCATGTTAGCTCCATTAAATTCAAGCAGCCAGTGGTGCCAGGCCCTCCTCAATATTTCCTCCTCTATGGTGAAAAAATGCTTCCTACAAATTACATCTCTTGAAAAATCCCACCTTGGTGCACGCTGTCCAGCTCCAAATCAATCTCGGAGTCCTAAACCAGGTGTTGGCTTAGGATTGCTATAAGAGTGGGTTTGAGGTCTGCACCCCGAAACAGCCTCTGGGATACCCAAGAGCTGTATGTTGTTTCTATGGCTCCTGTTCTTACTATACTCCCCCCGCAAATGCAAGTGAGTTAGCCTGCCAAACACATGCTTGGTGGCAGCTTCCAAGCCCACAAGATGAAAATCTTAAGAAGACAGGCAGGAGTCAAATGCTGTTAGTTTGGTTTCATTGGCAATGATTTGAGACTTGATGGCCTCCACCTCCCCCTTTAGCAAAATTTCAGGGAGGGTAGACCACTGATCTAGCTCCAACCTGGTCGAAAGTGTGGCAAGTGGAGCATGGATGTTCTGGAGGGCCTATAGCAGCAGTCATTTAGTGATGGAGGCTCCGGAGCTTTCAGAATGGGCCGGAGAGTTCAGAGCGCTCAGAGCTGGAGTGGGGAAAGGTGAGTTCGCCCAATCATCCAGCCCTGGGAGTGGTGTACTTCTTTGACAATCCTCTCCTCCATCAAGCTGTTGCATGACTGCCTTTGACAAGGAGAAGGAGATGATGCCATATTGGAGTCAGACCACACCGGCACAGAAACAGCCAGCAGACTGAGAAATAGCTGAATATCTAAACTAAAAAGTGTTAAGTCAGTGCTCTGCAGGAAACAAACAAAACAAGAAGGGCAGCAGCTTGAACAAAAAGGTCAATAAACCAAACCTTCAAAAAAAGTAAAAATAAAAGCAGCGCAGCGCTCAACCCCAGAGTAAGTGTGAATCAGCTAAAAACTGAAAAAAGTGTGGCAATCACAAGTATCCCTTTGAATAGCGTGGAACATCAAATATCAACTATGCACTTCAGTTCAGTAAAAGTAAAAACAAGGCAGTGTTCAAACACTGAGTTAAATAATATAAATAACTGCTTACAAGTACACAGGAACCCAATTAATTGTAAGCAACCAAGCGCTTAATGAGGAAAACACTCACAATATTAATGTAATGCTGCTACGTAATACAAATCATACATATAAAAGAATAATTCAAACACAAATAGGTAAATATTCCTGTAGCGCAAGGGGCAACCACCATCCAGCCCCTACCAATAGGTCAGCTGATGCTGACAATATGTAAAAGTCACCAATAGGGTACAGTTCATAAATTGATATGCAGCATTAGTCCTCAGACATCGGTTATAATAGGCAAACTGTCGGTGCAGATGTATGGGGTCACCAAACCGTCACCACTTGTGCTCAGAAGGGGGATAAGCAATGCCCACTCACCAGCTCCATATGCTCAGTCACTCTCGTGACAGAGCGAACAGGCAGACAAAAACCGCTTCTCTCAAACTTCCAAACAGGAATAGTAGCTGAGGACCTCTCAGATATGAGACATGCAGAGGAAGAGAAATGCTCCACTAGTGTAGTATCGTTAAAAACACCTCACTTTATTAGTATATAAACATATTACACTCACATGTCTTCAGTTGGATAACAGCATATCAAAGTTGGAGATGTTCACCCTTCGGGATCGGGACCCAGGCTCCACGCCGTGGGTTTACGCGCCTTCCGGGTTTTAACTGAGTTAAATAAACCAAATAACCCTAGAACTGTCTTGTAGTGTAAACATGGCTTTGTGCTGTGTGTGTATGTACCGTACACTGATCAGCCATAACATTCTGACCACTGACAGCACTTCTTCCACATAGCTCCACTGTACTCCTGCTTGCCCTGGAAGCGATAGGGTTATCGATGCCATTACCAGAGAGTCATCAGCCTTAAAGTGTTTGTAACCTTAAACAATAATGTCACTGCCAGTCCTTCTAATGCATCCAGCCATAATGCACCGTTTAAGTGTTTTTTTTAAAACAAAGCCTCTAATTACCTTTTTCAGAAATCTTCAGGCCGGTCACATGATTCCCAGCCTCTCTCCTACTCCCATCCATGGCTACAGCGGGAGGGGCTGAGATCTCCCTCTGACGTCAGCTGGGAAGGTCAGGTGACCGCTGTGCTGGGCGCTTAGCCCCTCTGTAGCCTTGGATCAGTGTAGAAGAGCTGCCAGGATCCATGTGACCAGCCTGAAGATCTCTGAAAAAGGTATTTAGAGGCTTTGTTTTGGGGGGGGGGGGGGTGGGAGAGCTTCAGATGATTGAAGCACGTAAACTGTCAACTGTAATCAGGGCTCAGTAGCCATGATTACTGTGGTCAGTACACAGAGGGGGACACAGGAACTGGCAGGCTCAGGGTTATTAAAAGTAACTTAAGCAGCCACAACCTCTGGTGTGTACAGTGTGTTGGTCGTGGTATACAGTACATGGTGGAGAAGTGTACTATTAGACCATAACTTTCCCTGGATATATACATTGAAAGGATACATGTTTTTCATTTTTTTTATTACCTTTATTTCTATCATATGGAACTAATACGTAATATATGGATGAATTGAACTTCATATTTTCTGTTCCATTTTATTTACAGGGACACTTGCTATTGTTACACTTTCTTATTTGGTTTATTTAAATCAGTGTTTGAGCACTGCGTTGTTTTTACTTTTACTGAATTGAACTGCGTAGTTACTATTTATTGTTCCATGTTATTCAAAGGGACTCTTGTCATTGCCACACTTTTTCAGTTGTTAGCTAAATATCCAAAATCAGGCTATCACGGGTGAGGCTCTGGGACATTCTCCTCTTCAGGATAGAGTAGAATAAGTGGTGCTTGCTCTGTAGTGTACACCTAAAGCACCCTTGGAAGCAGGAACTCAGGCATTTCCGAGAGGCTCCTCAGTCAGCCACTCCCCCCACCAATCGAGATTTTGCGCTAACATACCACAGTCAATCAGAATATTCTGTGGAGCTGCTAAAGGGTGGTACCAGGTGGGACAAGATGGTGCCACAGCTGTTTGCCAGACAGGGTCTATCTCTCCAGGAGGCTGTAGCTAGATAGGCTGGCAGGTCAGTGCTCAGTCCCTGGAGTATGAACAGAGAGCAGCTGACTCAGAGTCTCTATAAAATTCAGGGAGCCACAGGGCACAGCCAAGCAGAGGAAGCACTTTGCAACAGATGAATGTGCCAGGGGGCCATGTGTACTGGGGGACAGAAGTGTGTACAGGGAGGGGAGCTCTGTGTGTAAAGGTGGAATGTGTACAGGGAGGGGGTAATGTTTACAGGGGGACAGTGTGTATAGGCAGGAGGACAAGGCGTACAGGTAGGGGACCATGTGTACAGGGGAGCAGTATGTATAGGGAAGTGGCCATGTGTACGAGGGGTAGTGTGTACAGGGTGGGGAGTGTTGTCTACAGGTGGGCAAGGTGTAAAGGGAGCGGGTGTCATATACAGGGAAGCAGTGTGTACAGGGAGGTGGCCATGTGTACAGGGGGCAGTGTGCACAGTGAGCCAGACAATTTGTACAGGGGGGCATATGTACGGGAAGGGGCCATGTGAATGGGGGACAGTGTGTACATGTAGCTTGTTCATGTGTACAGGGGGACAGTGTGAAGAGGGAGGGGTCATGTGTACAGGGCAGTAGAGTGTGCATGGAGTGGGGCCATGTGTACAGGGGAAGAGTGTGCACAAGGAGGGGGAAGGTGTACAGGGGGCATTGTGTACAGGGAGGGGGGGCATGTGTACATGGGGCTGGTGTATACAGGGAGGGGGCCATATGTATCAAGGTGGTGTATTCAGAGAGGGGTCATGTGTACAGGGGGGCAGTGTGTACAGGGAAGAGGCCATGTGTACAGGAGGGCAGTGTATACAGCATACCCCCAAACTTGAGAATGAGGGAGGTAGAGGCCTGTGGCACATTATAGGTGTGGCCAAGCTTTACAGTGGGAGGGGCTAAAGGGGCATGGTAGAACAAAACCCAGGCCTTGGATATGTGCTGGGGGTGTTGCTATGGGAAGGGTAGAGCACTTGTGTTAGAAGGTGGGATGGGGGCATCAGATATGTGCTGGGCAGCTTTTGTGAGAGGAGAGGACTTGTGCTAGTAGGTGGGTTGGAGGGGGGTCAAATATGTACTGAGGGTTTTTTTGAGAGGAGAGTGGACTTGTGCTAGAAGGTGGGGGTCAGTTTCATACTGGGGGGGTACATTGGGAGGGGACTGAACTTATGCAGGTGGTTGGGGAAGTTAGATACGTACTAGGGGGGGTACTTTAAGAGGGGAGAGGACTGGTGCTAGAAGATGGGGTGGGGAAGATGAATATGTGCTTGGGGGCACTTTGAGAAAGGAGTGGACTTGTGCCAAGGGAGTCAGATACATACTGGGGGTCACTTTGGCAGGAGCGCAGAATTGTGCTGGGGGGGTCAGGTATATATTGGGGGGGCACTTTGGGAAGGAGGTGAATTTGTGCTGGGGGTTGCTTTGGGGGAAGGGCTTTGGGAGGGGCGTGGACTTGTGCAAAATGGTGGGGTGAGGGATTTCGAAACGAATGCCAATTTTGAACTCATGTTCTCTACCCCCCTAAAGTGCCCCTCCCCCCATGAAGGTTTGGAAGAACAATGTCCACTTAGCACACAGGGCCTCATCAGGGAAGCTTTCTCTTGATGGGGTTGGGACCCTCTATTATCACACCATAAACTGGAGTCAGAGGAAAGTTCTTCTTCTCAACACAGTCGGGGGTGCTGTCCCAGTTGTGATCCAATTTACTGTCTTTTTCACCTTTGGTATCCTTCACCAACACCCGGTGTGTTGGTGAAGGATACCAAAAGCGTTGGTCCAGGGATTTGACATGGTCCTCGAAGGATTTGGACAAAATAATGATGTTGTGCAAGTAGATAAGAAAAGTCTTAAAGTTTAAAATTTTCTGACGTCTTTCCATATGGCGCTGGAACGTACTGCATGCAGTTAAACACAAATAATCCCAAGGGGTGTGATAAAAGCAGTATTTTCACAGTCTTGGCCCCTAACTGGGACTTGCCAGTAGCCGCTTGCCAAGTCTAGGGTGGAGAAATACATAGCTTACCCCAGTAGCTTGAGGGACTCCTCCACCCAGGGTAGGCATCTCAGTGGGTAAAGTCATTTAACTTGCGGTAGTTCATCCAGAATCACAGACTTCAGCCCTTCTTTTGCACTGGGACCACTGGAATAGCCCATGGGCTACATCTTTCTCGAATCACCCCACTCTGTACCATGTTGCAGAGCAAGTCCTTGACCTCCTGGCCATGGGAATGCAGTGGTACTGCTCCCGAAGCATTCCTTATATAAATCGAGTGGTTGATGGCCTCTGTGCAACCGTAGTGTTCTGGGCTGGTGGCAAGAAACAGTAGGTTTTCTGTAGCAGCTGGTGAAGCAGCTACAGTTGAAGTAGAGGATAGTCACAAAAGAAGATGACCAGCTGTTCCAGCAAAAGTTTGTATTGTGACTTGTCTATTAAAGTCTTGGCCTCCTGTAGTGGGGCACAAATGGCTTCAACCCCTGGTTGGCCCTCCAAGATACAGTAATGGGGTACTGTCACTGCGATTTGCTATGATGGCGTGGTTGGGAAGCGAGATCAGGGTTGTCCTCAGATTGATGAGCTGCACCAGCACCTTTCTTAGCAGGGTTTTACCATTACCATAACTCCTTGAAGCTTCTTGTGAGCCCTGGTGGGCAGAGAACAGACCACCTCTTTGCTTGGGAGGCATGGGTACAACCCTCTCCTGTTCAGGCTTTTTCCACTCCGCCCTCTGGTAGGCCTCATAGGTCCGAATAACGACGATCCATACAGCCCACTCACCGAAAGCCCCACGCACACCAGCCTACATGCTCAAATTTGGCCAGCATGTGGAGCAAGTCCAAGTCCGTCAGTACGTTCATGAACAGAACAATAGGTACCGCTGAACTCATCATGACCCCTACCCACTCCACCACCTGGTTGTCTATCTGAATCTTCACCCATATGACACCTTCCAAGATGAGCAGGTTATTGACCCCCTCGAGGGATAGCCAAGAGGGGTCAAGCTGGTCATGCATCCCGAACCACTGGGCATAGAAGTAATACTCCATGACAGTGACTTCAGAGCCTGTGTCAATCAGGCATGAAACATCTTGTCCATTCGCTACTAGACTTGGCAGGACCATTAACTTTGGTTTACTGGGACCTTCTGCTGACTGTCCCAGGGGTCATCCCTCTTCCCTGGGAGCCACTATTTTAATGATGGCTTTTGTGTACTTTTGGATTCAGGCCAGCCACAATTCTTGGCCACATGTTCAAATCGGCCACACCACCAATACTTCCAGTCCTCCTAGAGGGTCCGTCCTTAACGGATTCTTAGAGGGGTGGGCCGAATCCCGTTTGAATGAAGACATTTTTTGTTTCAAGGAGGCCATGTCTTGAGCTAGTTCCCTTAATGCTGTATTTAGAGGTGAAGAGGTTAAGTCTTTCTTTTTCAAGTGTAACGGTTCATACCTTTTTGTCACTGCCACAGACTCAACTGCATCCACCACAGCATCATGGAAGGAGATGGCAGGTTGTGCTTTAATTCACCTCCGTTGAGCTCTCCTGACTGGGCCAGCCCTCATTCCCATCACACAAACTGGCCACGCAAATCTCTCTTCTCCAGGCGTTTCCAGAGATTCTGGAGTGTTACCACAAAGTAGGTGAGGTTTTTCGTCCCCCTGCTGCCTCCAGACAAAGAACCTCTGCCTCAACTTCGAAAGCCCATAAAGCCCCCCAGGCATGCTACAATCTGTTTCAGGCTGGTCCGGTCCTCTTTCGGTAGAGCCATCACCGCTCAGTGGGCGTCATTCTCCAAGGTGTTGATAGCCAGCTCCATGATCAGCTGGACAGGAGCCTGATACAGGCGCACAGCACCCTCAAGTTTCTCCTCCCATTCAGCCAGAGGAATGTTGGAGCCATTAAACTTAGGGGCTGATCCTAACAGTGCCATGATTATTCCCGCTCCTCCTTCAGCAAGAAGTGTAGGTAGGTGTGGCGGCAATAAACACTTAAAGCCCAGTTGCAGAAAGAGAACTGTATTGAAATCAAAGTTCAGTAATGCACAACAAGCCCAGTAGGAAGACAATCCAGGCGCATGCACTTTCTCTACTTACCTGGAATCTCTCCCTAATGCTAAGCACTGTCCTTACAGACGTATGACCTGTTCCTACTCTATCTAAACACAAAATGCATGCCAAACCCGGGAGCCAAGGTTTTAAATAGACTCTGCCTGACCCAAGATGGCCACCAAAAGTCACATGGGATGCCATCATCCAATCAGATGCTGTCTCTCTGTGACTGAGGAGATCATAGAGGTATGAGGTTCTTCTCAACTACCTCCTCCCCCTGCATTGCCACTACAAATAAGCACCACCTGCAGTGGAGAAAATAGACTGCACTTGCCTGTAAATAGGCACATTGAGCAAAAACAAACAATACAATAATATCCTCCTGCGCCCAAGGGTGGTGTAATGGAAATGGATATATCACAGGTTTTCGTGATTAAAGAAAAGCACAGGTGCTGCTGCACTCTAAGGGTCGGGGGGTGACCCAATAGAACCACTGTAAAACACAGAAAAGAAGACGCACCAGCCTTGTGCAGTAGTATCTTTATAGTGTAAAAAGAGATATATTCACAAACGTATTCAAGATAAAAGCATTTCACAATCAATAGTAGACACAAAACAACCAGGTTACTGAGACTGTTCCCAGCAGGTCGAAGGACCTTCCAGAAGGCTGACACATTTTGAGGGGGGACCCCCTTTTCCTCAGAGCAGGGCTGTGTGTACGGGAGGGAGGGTGTACAGATGGGGATCATGTGTACAGGGAGATGAACAATGTGTACAGAGAACCTACAGAGAGCAGTGTTTGGGTGGGGGGGGGGGGGCAGTGTGTTCAGAGAGCCAGGGATGTAGATAAGGGGGGTTAGGGGGTCGAACAGTGTGCAATATACATTAAAAAAATTTTTTTTTCTTTTTGCTCCGCACCAGGCACTAATGCATTGTTATTTTAATGCTGCTACCTGCTGTTACGCCACCTGACCACCTGGAGCGCCACCCAGGCTGTAGGCTTTGCTTGGGATGAGGGAGGCTCTGGCTGAGTGCTCTTGTCTGTCTGCTCCGCCTCCACACCCCTTCTCTAGTCCAGACTGAGACTCCAGAGACATGTCTTGACTTGTCCAGTCAATTACAGAAGCTTCCAGGAGGACAGCAGCACTGAGAGCAGAGCGGGAGGGAGCGGCTAGCACCTATCCCACCAACTGACACAAAAGATCGGCTCCTCCTCTCTTCGAGCTGCCACTTACTGCCTTTGGCTGTCGCTTGGGGAAGGAGCTGCCTGAGTCTGAGTGCTGTTAGCTCAGCTGAGCCTGCCTGCCTGCTTGCCAGTTCCACGTGGAAGGATCATCTCAATTTTCTCTGAAGTGCTGCTGTGCAGTGCTGGAGTCTGGACCTTAACCTTAACTCCAGGAGGACAGGTCACCAAAAACCACCAGGTGTGTCTCTCTCTCTCTCTGTGCTATGTTCTAGATCTGAACTTCAACAATGGATCAAGTTCAGGGCTGCTACTACAGTTGGAGTTCAGTTTTTTTCTTCTGTTCTTTTATAAACTCTTTCATAATCTCTACTTATCCTCCTCTTATTTCATGCTTGCATACCTCAGTCTCAACATTAGAGTGTAAAATAGGTGTAAGGTTGATGATCTCTTACAAAAGCCAATCCTGCCATTCTGAATATAAGCACAGTGGGCACTGGGCAGGATGTTTTTTTTTTTTAGCTCTTGTGTTATCTATTTTATGATTGGGTCTGAAAAAAAAGGAAGAAGACCTACAAATGAACAGGCTCTCTCTATATAAGATATATGAAACATTGGTTCCTGAGAAGGATGGCCGGCTAAAGGTGGGAGTGCTGAGCTGTGTCACTGAGAAAGACCCTACCACTAACGAGTTTATGAGTGGCGAATAGAGGAATCTCAAATACAGCCCCCACCGTGCTCTCTACCGAGGGACACAGCGGATCCTCCCTAAAGGAAATTCAAACCCCAGGAGAACAACCCTTGGTGTATTATCCTGAGCAGAGGGACCCCTGAGAGTTGACCCATAGAGACCACTTACCAAATGACCCCTTGGGGTCTAGCGTAGGTAAGTGGGTAGCGTATAAGGTGGAGGATATTCACATTTCAGACACCCACTGAGGTCACCTGTTTACAGAGCACAAATTTGCACCTGTTTGGAATTTACTTGAATATCAACACCATTTGAAGCACTATCACTTTATCAGCAGACACATTCAGTGTTGCTCTTTGCACAAGGACTGTTCTACTATTGCACCATTATATTTATATTTTATATATTTATCCAGTTGTGCACAAATCACTATATATACATTTATCAACGTGTTATTTATAGCAACATTATTATTGATTTGCCTATTTGTTGGAATAGGGCATTGAGTTTGTTTATACACAAACATTTATAGTTCACAGAAATTTAGGAAAGGGGATATTTTTGGCATCAATACATGAGCGCTGTTTCTTATCATACCTTTACATTTCTTTAACCGTTTGTTGTTTTAACTAGCAGCTCATAAAGAATTCCTTTTCAAATGTATTTATCTTCCCCTACATATAAGTGATCATAGGTCAATCCTGAGCGCAACCACCTGAGTATTTATCACATACATTTTTCCAATGTGCATGGGTGCCTCGGCTGCCCTGGGTCTCTCTATACTCATTGGCTGAGTTACAGCCAGTGAGGAGAGAGCGGGGGTGGGACCAAGCCATTGCTATGCATCTTGCCGATGCACTTTTGGGGGCACTGGTCAAGGGGGAGAAGTCAGGAGCGCCGATGAGGGACCCAAGAAGAGGAGGATCAGGGCTGCACAGAGCAGGCAAGTATGACATGCTTGTTATGAAATGAAAAAAATTGAAAAAAAAAAACAACAAACCTTTAATATCACTTTAAGTGTCCCTCATTCCCAAGTTCTAAAGTTGGGAGGTATGCTTTAGTGCGAAAGACATCAAATAATAAAATACCTTCTCCAAAACTTTCAGACAGATCTGCACAGTCCCCACCTCAGAAATATTTTATTTGAGGATATTAGGCTGATTTCTGAGAACATAAAAGAACTTTAAAGATGGTTGGGTGGCAGATGTGACACCTGAGTTGTTTTCTAATCTCTTCATGATAGACTGATGTCCATCCAAGGGGAAAAAACCCTCTATCTTGCACAGATATCCACGCTTCAAAGAGGAGCTCCTTGTGCATGGACGATTGGAAATCTTCTTTGCAACTTCTTTCCAACTTCTCCCTGCTAATAAAAAGAAATAAAATAGTAAAAGAGGAAATGCAGGGGCACAATATGGGGAGATCTCTGCAGGTCTCTGATTTTAAATTTTCCTATTATTCACCAACATACAAAACAATAACCTAAATCCTCACCAACCTACAAAGCTCTACCCAGAACCCTCACCAACCTACAAAGCTCTACCCAGAACTCTTAGCAATGTACAAAATAATACCCATAACCCTCAAGTACCCATAAACTGAGTTATCCTCAGAATCCCCACCAACATACAGAGCCATACCTGATACCCTTACCAACATACACAGCTGTACCTATAACCCTCAGCAACTTACTGAGCCGTACCCAGAACCCTCATCAACACACAGAGTTGTATGAACTAATGGGGCCGCTGATGAAGGTGGGACCGGAGGGAGATACACACAGAGCACTGTTCCTGTACTTGCCACAATGCACCAATCCGCTTCCCTGTCTGGGTCACATATGATCCCCCCTGTGTGTACCTGGGCGCTCCAGTGCTTTCCTGTTCTGCTGGGCACTGAAGGACTGTAGGCAGGGCTGCAGGTGGATGTGTCTGGACTGAAAGTGAGGGCTGACATAATGCACAGGCACCTCTAAGAACTGCCCAGGGGTCCTAGGTGCATTGAGGGGTCTTGAAGTTTCCTCCCCACAGTGTCCTGCCAACAGTTCCCCTTGCTTTTGTCGGCTATTTTGCATTTCCTACAGGTCAGTTCCAGGGCTCGAGTCCTGCAGAAACGCAATGGGAATGGCGCTCCTGTACTTTTTCCACAGCAGGAATGCCGTTCCTGTTAGCAACCACGTCCTGCAGCTCTAGCCTTTGAAGTATGCAAGCTGTGGCATCAATGTGTGTAAAGAATGGAGCCATCACTAGAGGAAGCAGAGCCGGTGCTTCCTGTATAGCGCAGGCTCCTGTCACTGGCGGAGTGATATCACATTTACTCTGCCTGTGACAGTCACAGGAGCGATACAGGAAGCATCAGCTTTGCTCTTTACTGCAGCCTCATGCTTCCTGTCACATTGATAATGCTCGGGGATGGTGGGTCGGGAACCAGCCATTAATACCTGCCAGCAGTACCCATCAACAGTACCAACCAGCTGTACCCACCAACAGTACCGGCCAGTAGTACCAGCCAGTAGTACCATCTAGCAGTAGTACCAGCCAGCTGTAGCCACCAGCAGTAGCCACCAGCAGTACCAGCCAGCAGTACACACCAACAGTACCAGCCAGCAGTACCCACCAACAGTACCAGCCAGCAGTATCAGCCAGTAGTACCATCTAGCAGTACCAGCCAGCTGTACCCACCATCAGTACCAGCCAGCTGTACCCACCAGCAAAACCAGCCAGCTGTACCCACCAGCAGTACCAGCCAGCAGTACCCACCAACAGTACCCACCAGCAGTACCAGCCAGCTTTACCCACCAACAGTACCAGCCAGCAGTACCCACCAGCCTTACCAGCCAGCAGTACCCACCAGTAGTACCATCTAGCAGTACCGGCCAGCAGTACCAACCAGAAGTACCCACCAACAGTACAAGACAGAAGTATCCACCAGCAGTACCAGCTAGCAGTACCCACCAGTAGTACCATCTATCAGTACCAGCCAACAGTACCCTCCAGCAGTACCAGCCAGCAGTACCTGCCAGTGGTACCATCTAGCAGTACCAGCCAGCGATACCCACCAGTAGTACCATCTAACAGTACCAGCCAGCAGTACCTACCAACAGAACCAGCCAGCAGTACCCACCAACAGCACCGGCCAGCAATACCCACCAGCAGTACCGGCAGCAGTACCCACCAGCAGTACCAGCCAGCATTACCCACCAGCAGTACCAGCCAGCAGTACCCACCAGCAGTACCCACCAGCAGTACCCACCAGCAGTACCAGCCAGCAGGACTCACCAGCAGTACCAGCCCGCAGTATCCACCAGCAGCATCAGCCAGCAGTAACAGCCAGCCGTACTAGCCAGCAGTACCAGCCAGCAGTACCCACCAGCAGTACCAGCCAGCAGTACCCACCAGCAGTACCAGCCCTGGAGGATAGTCAGCAGCATCCACCAGCCATACTCGCCTACTGGACAGCAGCAGCCAGCATGAATCCTGACGAAGAAGTGAAAATTGAGGTCAGTTGAGGTGCACGTAAACAGCAATGCATCCGTGTGAAAGCAGCCTTAGGCCCCTTTCACATGATCAGTCCGATCGGGTCTGCTTGTCTGTTTTTCAGGTGGACCCAAGCGGACCTTCCATTCACCTCTGTAGAGTGACAGATGCAAACAGACTTGTGTCAGTTTACACCTGACTATCTCCAATGCAATTCAGTTAAAAAAACAGAAGGGGATCCGTCCCCTTATGTCTGGGTGGAACGGATCGGGGGGGCCCATAGAGTAGAGTGGGCTGTGACCATGTCTGCTCTGCATATGCTGAGTAGACACGAACCTGTCATCTGCGCGCTCCGCTCATTGTTGCCCGTGACCGGTTACCAAGTCGCTAAAATGGCCCTCGCTACTCAAAATGTTGGGCCCCCCTGCTGTAAGGGCACGAGTCCTGGATGGAGAGGTGCGCTGTAGCAGCCTTCCCTCTTCGTTTTTGCTGCGGTGGGTGGCAGGTAGAAGGAGTCCTGGATGGGGAGGTGTGCTGTACTGTAACGTATTAGGAGACCCCAGGGAGATCACAAAGATCTCCCGCAAAGTTAATAAAAGTGCCAAGACCGCCGCCACTGTCCCGGCTGGCCTTAACACTTTTATTACTGTGGTTGGCAGGTCTCACTATTCTTCCCTACCTCCTCCACGCTGAGAGCAAGGCATCAATACTAGGCTATATTACTGCATAAACTGGCACAATTACTAGGCTTTATTACTGCCTAAACTGGCATCAATACTAGACTTTATTACTGCGTAAACTGGCACCAATACTAGGGGTTATTACTGCGTAAACTGGCACCAATACTAGGCTTTATTACTGCGTAATCCTTCACCAATACTAGGCTTTAATACTGCGTATATTGGCACCAATAATAGGGGTTATTACTGTGTAAACTGGCACCAATACTAGGCTATATTACTGTGTGAATTGGCATTAATACTAGGCTTTATTACTGTATAAACTGGCGTCAATACTAGGCTTTATTACTGCGTAAACTGGCACCAATAATAGGGGTTATTTCTGTGTAAACTGGCACCAATACTAGGCTTTATTGCTGTGTAAACTTGCACCAATACTAGGCTTTATTACTGCGTAAACTTGGACCAATACTAGGGGTTATTACTGCGTAAACTGGTACCAATACTAGAGGTGAGTTCCCATACTTTTTTTCCCAGGACTCCACCCCTGGTCAGTTCCATTATCTGTCTGTCAGATGTCCAGCAATCTTCATGGCTCCCTCCCACTCTGACATCTTTCTCCTCCCTCAGCCACTATCCCGCCCTGCTCCCTTTCATCCTCACATGATCCATCTCTCTCTGCCTGTCAAAATGCTTCCCTCTCAGATCATTGTTAACCCTCGCTACCTTCTTCCAGCCAGTCGGTTTGCCAACATCTAGCAGCCCTGTTAATTTACAGCCTCTTTCCTGGCTGGCTGGAATTCTCTTACTGACATTTTACCAACAATACCAACAATAGTCCTTCCAGTTCACCCCCGCTCTTCTTCTCTGGAGGCACTTTACCATGTGCCTCCCCACCCATACACAAACATTGTAAATGGCCGGAATCCCCCACCCTGCACACCCCCAACACTGAATCTTTACTAGTCAATTGAGATCTCTCCTCCTCCCTGCCAGCCAACCAATTTCCTTTATTATACTTTGGCTATTCCCCACCAGCCAACAGTATTTCCAATCCCGCTCCAGTCCCCTTGACCCCCATCTATTTGCCTTCCGCTCCCCCTCTTCCCTCCTACAAGCACAAATCCTCCTCCTTTTGTATTCCTATACAGACCAGGATCTCCCACTTTCACTCCAGTTTTTCTCTACCCATCCCTCATTTTCCCTTTTTTACCCCCTCTCCGTTCTCCCCTACCCCGTGATTCCCAGCCCAATCCCCCCCCCCCCCCATTTGTTCAGGGGGTAAGGAAGAACCCGAGGTGGGGCATCATATTGCTGCTGCTTATGTGGGTGGGATGTGTACTGCGCCAATCCCTGCTGACCCTCCTCTCCTATTCATCCTATGTGATTGGTGCAGTACACATCCCACCCACATAACCAGCAGCAGTAAAATAATGGTCTGCCTCTGGGTTTTTTTCCTAACCCCTGCAAAGACCAGAAAAGAGCCAGAAACTCTGAAGGGGAAGTTAGAGGGGGGGGGGGGTGTCATTTCAGTTGTGGATGTAGCCCAGTGACAGCCTGCCAGAATAGGTAGGATCTGTGAGAGCAACTTGTACTGTACCCTTCTGTTCCCCCCGTAATTTTGTAAGTTTTGTTGTGTTTGTATCCCCTAATATTGATTTTCATGTATTTTTTGTGAAAATATTGTTTGTGATTTTTTTTTTGGGGGGGGGGGGGGGTTTCAGGTAGGCTGTTTGGGGGACCATGATTTCTAAAAGCAGCCCTACATCCATGTACCAATCTGTCAGGGCTGTTTTGGTGGCAAAAGGGGGTGTTCTAGCATCTAAAGGGGAACCTACTCAATATTACATGGATGGTCATAAATTTATGGCTGATCATTGTATGTGTTTGTTTTGTCTTGGGCAGGGGATAGACATGGGGAGTACATGAAGACCCCTCAAGGGCAGTAGAGTGGAAGGGGAAGTTAGTTTTGGGTTGGTGGTGTTCTCTGCTTATTCCGTATCCTTTTCTGAAATAGAGCAGATTCTTTTAGAAACCATCACTCCAATGGAGGAAAACCACTGAAACTGCAGGAGGTTTCCATACATTGCAAACAGGGGTACGTGCAGGAATATGCAGCAGAATCAGCAGGGAGAGGTGACATTTCCTTTTTGCAATATTAAATTGAAGCTCTCGAAAAACTGCTAAAAACTCAGCTAAAATGCATATACAGTCTGTTTACTGTCTTGTTTGATAAAGGACATGTAATTCTATATGGCCAATCTCCAAATGAATAATTGACCCTCCTGTGTCACCTCTTCACCTTATTGAACAGAAGACCAGCATCATCACCTCCTTCCCAATGAGCTGACCCTTGAAGGAGCATGTAACATTGGGAATACAAAGTGGTATGATGTTACAGCTATGTTCCTATTTCATCCAAGTGGACAAATGCCTTTAGCTGAATAGGAAAAAACATATTACTCATTTATTTATGCAAATAGGCAAATTGCTTTATTTAATATTCTTATATTTTTGTAATCTTCTGTACATATTTATATGCACTGCCCATCTAGGTATATTAAATATAAAGTGTAATAAATCAGCCTCCTGCGCACTAACCTATGATTTTACAATCATAGAAAGATTTTTTCATTATATTACTCATGCCTATATGAATTACGGTATACAGTGCTCAAAATAAATTAAAGGAACACTTTGAAAACACATCAGATCTCAGTGGGGAAAGTGATCATGCTGGATATCTATACTGATATGGATTGGGTAATGTGTCAGGACTGAAAGGATGCCACATCCTTTAATGGAAATGAAAATGATCAACCTACAGAGTGCTGAATTCAAAGACCCCCAGAAATTAAAGTGAAAAAATGATGCAACAGGCTAGTCCATTTTGCTGAAATGTAATTGCAGCAACTCAAAATGGCAGTAGTTTGTATGGCCCCTACGTGCTTGTATGCATGCCTGACAACGTCGGAGCATTCTACTAATGAGACGACGGATGGTGTCCTGGGGTATTTCCTCCCAGACCTGGACCAGGACATCAATGAGTTCCTGAACAGACTGAGGTGCAATCTGGATGGATCAAAACATAATGTCCCAGAGGTGTTTAGATTTAGGTCAGGAGAGCGTGGGGGCCTTTCAATGGTATCAATTTCTTCATCCTCCAGAAACTGGCTGCATACTCTAACCACATGAGGCTGGGCATTGTTGTGCACCAGGAGGAACCCAGGACCCGCTGCACCAGCGTGGGGTCTGACAATGTGTCCAAAGATTTCATCCCAATACCTAATGGCAGTCAGGATGGCATTGTCCAGCCTGTAGAGGTTTGTGCTTCTCTCCATGGGTATGCCTCCCCAGACCATCACTGACCCACCACCAAACCGGTCATGCTGAACAATGTTACAGGCAGCATAACGCTCTCCACGGCTTCTCCAGACCCTTTCACGTCTATCACATGTGCACAGAGCGCCAGTGGTGGACCTGCCAATTCTGGTGTTCTGGTGAGCACAGGGCAGACTAGAGGACATTGAGGCCTCAGGCCGCCCTCATGAAGTCTGTTTCTGATTGCTCATTCTGTTCCTCCTTGCAAAAAGGAGCAGATACTGGTCCTGCTGATGGGTTAAGGACCTTCTTTGACCCTGTCAAGCTCTCCTACAGTAACTGCCTGTCTCCTGAAATCTCCTCCATGCTCCTGAGACTGTGTTGGGAGACACAGCAAACCTTCTGGCAATGGTACATATTGATGTGCCATCCTGGAGGAGTTGGAATGCCTGTTCAACCTCTATAGGGGTCCAGGTATAACCTTATGCTACCAGTAGTGACACTGACCCTAGCCAAATGCAAAACTAGTAAAAAAATAGTCAGAAAAGATGAGTAGGGAAAAAAATGTCAGCGGCCTCCACCTGTAAAACCATTCTGTTTTGGAGGTTGTCTCATTGTTGCCCATCTAGTGCCCCTGTTGTTAATTTCATTAACATCAAAGCAGCTGAAACTGATTAACAACCCCCTCTGCTACTTAACTGACCAGATCAATATCACTGGAGTTTAACTGACTTGATGCTATACTCTGATCAAAAAGTGTTCCTTTAATTTTTCTGAGTAGTATATTACTAGTGCCTGGCTGCTGATTGCATGCAAATTAATGCCAGTGTGTGGAAGTTCATGTGGCTGCTTCACTATCTTCAGATAGTGCCCCAAATTGAATGCAAGATTTGTATCTGCCAGTGTATTCTTCCAGTTAGATTTTAGTAGCATCTCCCTCTAATGGTGGCCAGTGGTAATGCAAACTGTCCAGGGTCGGACTGGGAATAAAATTCAGCCCTGGAAATAATTTCATACCAGTCCCCTAGCATTATTATAATGGCCCAACAGCATAACGTCATTATTTTCTTGTTTATAAAAGGGAAAACCATGCATTTTAAAGCACATTTGAAGAGTGTATGATATATAGATAAGACAGATATGAAAGCACATAGGGCTTTATATATATATATATATATATATATATATATATATATATATATATATATATATATATACAGGTCCCTCTCAAAAAATTAGCATATTGTGATAAAGTTAATTATTTTCTGTAATGTAATGATAAACATTAGACTTTCATATATTTTAGATTCATTACACACAACTGAAGTAGTGCAAGCCTTTTATTGTTTTAATATTGATGATTTTGGCATACAGCTCATGAAAAACCAAAATTCCTATCTCAAAAAATTAGCATATTTCATCCGACCAATAAAAAAAAAAGTGTTTTTAATACAAAAAAAGTCAACCTTCAAATAATTATGTTCAGTTATGCACTCAATACTTGGTCGGGAATCCTTTTGCAGAAATGACTGCTTCAATGCGGCGTGGCATGGAGGCAATCAGCCTGTGGCACTGCTGAGGTGTTATGGAGGCCCAGGATGCTTCGCTGGCGGCCTTGAGCTCATCCAGAGTGTTGGGTCTTGCGTCTCTCAACTTTCTCTTCACAACATCCCACAGATTCTCTATGGGGTTCAGGTCAGGAGAGTTGTCAGGCCAATTGAGCACAGTAATACCATGGTCAGTAAACCATTTACCAGTGGTTTTGGCACTGTGAGCAGGTGCCAGGTCGTGCTGCAAAATGAAATCTTCATCTCCATAAAGCTTTTCAGCAGATGGAAGTGCTCCAAAATCTCCTGATAGCAAGCTGCATTGACCCTGGCCTTGATAAAACACAGTGGACCAACACCAGCAGCTGACATGGCACCCCAGACCATCACTGACTGTGGGTACTTGACACTGGGCTTCAGGCATTTTGGCATTTCCCTCTCCCCAGTCTTCCTCCAGACTCTGGCACCTTGATTTCTGAATGACATGCAAAATTTGCTTTCATCCGAAAAAAGTACTTTTTTGGACCACTGAGCAACAGTCCAGTGCTGCTTCTCTGTAGCCCAGGTCAGGCGCTTCTGACGCTGTTTCTGGTTCAAAAGTGGCTTGACCTGGGGAATGCGGCACCTGTAGCCCATTTCCTGCACACGCCTGTACACGGTGGCTCTAGATGTTTCTACTCCAGACTCAGTCCACTGCTTCCGCAGGTCCTCCAAGGTCTGGAATCGGTCCTTCTCCACAATCTTCCTCAGGGTCCGGTCACCTCTTCTCGTTGTGCAGCGTTTTCTGCCACACTTTTTCCTTCCCACAGACTTCCCACTGAGGTGCCTTGATACAGCACTCTGGGAACAGCCTATTCGTTCAGAAATTTCTGTGTCTTACCCTCTTGCTTGAGGGTGTCAATGATGGCCTTCTGGACAGCAGTCAGGTCGGCAGTCTTACCCATGATTGCGGTTTTGAGTAATGAACCAGGCTGGGAGTTTTTAAAAGCCTCCGGAATCTTTTGCAGGTGTTTAGAGTTAATTAGTTGATTCAGATGATTAGGTTAATAGCTTGTTTAGAGAACCTTTTCATGATATGCTAATTTTTTGAGATAGGAATTTTGGTTTTTCATGAGCTGTATGCCAAAATCATCAATATTAAAACAATAAAAGGCTTGCACTACTTCAGTTGTGTGTAATGAATCTAAAATATATGAAAGTCTAATGTTTATCAGTACATTACAGAAAATAATGAACTTTATCACAATATGCTAATTTTTTGAGAGGGACCTGTATATATATATGTGAATGAGCAAATTCGGGTTAAAAGTGGTAAAAGTGCAGACATGGCACAGAAGGTGGTCATAGGCTATGTGGGCAGGGTACAGGAGATGTCAGAGGCTGTGGACATGGTACAGGTGGACATGTCAGAGGCTGCTGGCATGGTACAGGAGATGCAGGGACTGTGGGCATGGTGCAGGAGATGCAGGGGGCTGCAGGCATGGTGCAGGAGATGCAGGGGGCTGCGGGCATGGTGCAGGAGATGCAGGGGCTGCGGGCATGGTGCAGGAGATGCAGGGGCTGCGGGCATGGTGCAGGAGCTGCAGACATGGTACAGGAGATGCAGGGGCTGCAGGCATGGTGCAGGAGCTGCGGACATGGTACAGGAGATGCAGGGGCTGCGGGCATGATGCAGGGGATGTGGACATGGTGCAGGGGCTGCGGGCATGGTGCAGGAGATGCAGGAGCTGCGGGCACGGTGCAGGGGATGCAGGGGCTGTGGGCATGGTGCAGGATCTGCGGACATGGTACAGGAGATGCAGGGGCTGCGGGCATGGTGCAGGAGATGCAGGGGATGTGGGCATGGTGCAGGGGCTGCGGGCATAGTGCAGGACATGCAGGGCTGTGGGCATAGTACAGGAGATGCAGGCTTGCCGGCATTGTGCAGGGGCTGCAGGCATGGTACAAGAGATGCATGGCTGTGGGCATGGTACAGGAGATGCAGGGCTGCAGGCATAGGGCCGGAGATGCAGTGCGGCGGGCATGGTACAGGAGAATCTCCCATACCATGCCCACAGCACTGCATCTCCTGAGGAGTCTCACTTACCTTTTGTTGAGGCGCCTTACATTTAAAAATGGCGCTGCCCGGCGCCAACATGTCAACGCACATGCGCCGTCTGCCCGGGAATAGCCGAACGTGTACGGGCTTTCCCGAGTGGCGGCGGCGCATGTGCAGTATACATGTCGGGCCGGCCGCGGCCATTTTTTTTTTACAGGTCCTTAGCAGCCCCAGGGCAGGGGGAACTTGCCGGCCTACTGGTAAATTTTCCGGTATCACGGTAGGCCAGTTCGGCCCTGAAACTGTCATAATTGTTTCAGAGCCTTGCTTCAGCTTTCCAAGGCAAGCTCCAACCTCATTACTCCTTGACTAAACAAGGATCTCACACCGGTTAGCTACCTTGACAAAGCAGAGCTGTGGGTGTCACAGGAATAGATGGTCATGATTACGAAACCTTTGAATGGTTTTTACTAACCAGCCAACCAACCAGTACTGAAACCAAAGAATCAGCATAACAGTCAGACAATTAGCGCTTTCAGAAGAAGATCAGCAGAAAATAATTATATTTTTCCTGACATGATTCTCGTTAATAGACGCATGCTCCCCCCTGCTGTTGCTCATACGCCTTCCACTTTATAACCCAGTTATGGCTAGCTATCATTTGTAATTTTGGATGGTCGTTTAAGATGATCTCTAACCTTAAATGACCTGCTGGTCACTTTGTGATGTGTCTACAGAACTCCTCAAAGGAATGTGATGTCTCTTCTCAGTCATGCTCTCTCTCTCTCTCACTGTCGGCCCTCTCATCCAGTCTCATCGATTGTTGTTGTCCGCAGTTCTGGTCCTCTACTGCTGTAATGCAACAAGGAAGTCGGTTGATGTGTTGGCCATCGATATTTTATTTGCACGGGGCATTGAAATCTTCACACTTCACATAACAGAGCCTCTATGCTCCTCACAAAGGGATTAGTTCCACAGAAAAGCCTTATCTTTCCTCCCAGCTGCCACCATACGTGCCATTCCAAAAGTCTCATGTCCCAAAGCAGCCAAGCAGAGAGCAGATTCTACCATTGACTGACCTCATTTCTAAGCTCAATGTCTTAATGAGAGTCTGGTGTGTTTATGTACCATCATTGTCCCTGTCCTGTGAGGCAATAACTGAGGAATTTTTACTCTCTGTGAAGAAGACCTGTGATTATTTCCTCCAATTGTGTACAGAATTTCCTGCTGTTTTAGTTCTTCTGACATGACTATGACTACATGTTCTGAGTAAGAACAGGTTCTCTTTATTAACATTTTAAATGACTATTTCAATAAATTGATCAATTTCTGTCATTAAGACGCACACAGACTGTATTGGCGGGTTAGGGTCATAAAAGTATAACAAAATATATTGACACGCAAAAGTCAATCAGCATGAACACATTGTTGATGGTGTAACTGGTCTTTCAGGTCCTCTAGTAAAAGATTCAGACTCCAGCTTATATTGTGACCCCAAAGGGCATATACAGTAGTTCTCTGTATGAGATGAAACTCCCAGAGTGACCCAACAAGAGTAAACCAAATAGACCAACTATGGCATTGGAGAGCTCTCAAACAGGGGCTAGGTTCAGGCCTGCATAAAAACTCAAATCTGCCCACAGTATAAAGTGGTTGGAATAAGTCTTTGTGATGGATCTTCAACCAGCTACGTTTGGGCCCTTTAAGAATGTTGGCGCACAAGATAATAAAAATACGTCTATGAACTGAGAGTTGAAGCAATATATCTAGGGGGAGGCTAAACATAATACCGTAAATGAAGGGACTTTTTGATGTGGATGAATTCTCAGAAGGAGGTAGGTCCAATGGCAGCTGCCAGATTTGAGGAGGTGAACAGTTGCAATAGTTGATTGTAATGTATGCACCACTCGAGCACTTTGTGGACCAGGACAGATAACTGTGCTACATTACACTCCAATGAAAGGGGGCACTTATTGATGACCATATACAAACGGAAGTAGAGGGAAATTGTGGACATTGGAATATCTGCTCTAGTAGTTTTTCTAGTTGGAACTCATGTCTGGTGAAGGAGAAAGTTTTAGGAAGCTTTCTGATTAGTTACATAGGACTATATGTGTTTCAGGTAGACAAACGTGCCAGGAGAAAAGTGTCAGACACATTGGTAGAGATTTACTAAAACTGGAGCACTCAGAATCTGGTGCAGCTGTGCATGCTAACCCATCAGTATCTAACTTCAGCTTG
Source organism: Pelophylax lessonae (assembly GCF_965119305.1). Taxonomy (NCBI): domain Eukaryota; kingdom Metazoa; phylum Chordata; class Amphibia; order Anura; family Ranidae; genus Pelophylax; species Pelophylax lessonae. The sequence continues at coordinate 482,777,160 of NC_138771.1, read as the reverse complement.
TTAATTTAAGCTTTAAAAATAAAATCTGGATGCTAAATGGTTAATATTAGGGATGGGCTCTGTGTTCGAGATGCTCAGGGGGAAGTTCGCTTGCCAATGAGCGCCCCATAATTCACTGCGCTGTTGCGGTGCATTGATTGCTGATGATTTGCCAAAGCATGCACCTGACCTGTATGCTTTGGCCAATCACAGTACAATGTCCTATCAGAGCCATGATTGGCCAAAGGCAGTGTGTCAATCATGGCTCAGGGGCTAAGGCCACGCCTCACACGACAGCCGTGTATAGTGCGTTACAATAGAGATTAGGCAGGTAGTGGATAGTAAGTTCAGTCAGGTTAGTGCAGTCAGTGTAGTGTACAGGCATACCCCACTTTTAAAATGTATGGATATGTTGTAGTCCTGGGTCCCCTCTCAATGCTCCCCAAGTTTTGTGTTCCTGTCACTTATAGTTGGGGAGCAGTGCCATGCCAAGCTGACCAATATTTCCCATAGACTCCAATGTTAAAGACAGGGAGCAATGCCATGTCAAGCTGACCAAGATTTCCCATAGATGCCAATGAGCATTGAAAGCTGAAAATTGGTCTGGGCAGGAAGGGGGTGAAAGTGTCCTGTATTTAAGTGGTTAAGGGGAACCCTATCACAAAATGGCGTGGGGTCCCCCCCAAAATCTATACCAGGTCCTTAGGGTCTAGTATAGATTTTAAGGGGAACTCCACGCCAAAATTAAAAAAAAGAACACAATTTTATTTATTTTTTTAATGATGGACTTGTCAAAAACTGTGTTCTGTGGTTTTTCCTTTTTACACTTTTTTGGTGAATGGGTAGGAGTATGATGTACCCGATACCCATTCACATGGGGGGGCCGGGATCTGGGGTCCCCCTTGTTAAAGGGGGCTTCCAGATTCCGATAAGCCCCCCACCCGCAGACCCCCACAACCACAGCCCAGGGTTGTCAGGAAGAGGCCCTTGTCCCCATCAACAGGGGGACAAGGTGCTTTGGGGGGCACCCCAAAGCACCCTCCGCATTTTGAGGGCAAGCGGCCAGATATGGTTCAGGAGGGGGGGGCTGCTTGCTCGTCCCCCACCCTATTCTGGCCTGCCAGGCTGCATGCTAAGATAAGGGTCAGGTATGGATTATGGGGGGACCCCACGCTGTTTTTTTTAAAAAATTTTGGAGTGGAGCTCCCCTTAAAATCTGAACCAGATATAGATTTTGGGGGGGACTCCATGCCATTTTTTTAAAAATTCTGTCATAGGGTTCCCCTTAACCACTTAAATACAGGACATTTTCACCCCCTTCCTGCCTATACCAATTTTTAGCTTTCAGTGCTCATTGGCATCTATGGCAAATATTGGTCAGCATGGCATGGCACTGCTCCCTGTCTTTTAACATTGGCGTCTATGGGAAATATAGGACAGCTTGACATGGCAATGCTCCCTGTCTTTAACATTGGTGTCTAGGGGAAATCTTGGTCAGTTGGCACGGCACTGCTCACAAACTATAAGTGACAGGGACACAAAACCTGGGGAGCACCAAGATGGGAACGCAGGATTAAAACATATCTATACATTTTAAAAGTGGGATAGGCCTGTACACTACACTGACTGCACTAAACCAACTCAACACACTATCCACTAACTACCTGCCTAATCTTTATTATAGCACACTATACACGGCTGCCGTGTAAGCAGCAGCCTTATATAGTGTGGGGCGTGGGCTTAGCCCCTGAGCCATGATTGGCTAAAGGCACCCTGCCTTTGGGCAATCATGGCTTTGACAGGACCTTGTGCTGTGATTGGCCAAAGCATACAGGTCAGGTAGTGCAAGAAAAAACAGCGGAGATTTGGTGTAATGAACGTTGAAAGTGCTCAGCGTGCCGATAAATAAATATAAGTAAAATATAAAAAAATATATAAAAATATATAATTAAATATATGAACAACAAATTTTTTGCATGAACAACAAATATTCTATAGTAAAATTGCAACACCCCGTGAAGTGAATAAATAGGTAAAATTCATAAAAATATATATATAATCGTAAATCTCCAATGACAGTCCAAAATAGCAGTCCCAAAAACTGATGCAATATTTCAGCAAGTAGCCAGTGAAAATTGTTTGATGAAACTAACAAAAAGTGCTTAAGTGCTGGAAATCAAGTGAAGAGACATGCTGAAATGGTGCGGTGATATGGTGACTTTATCCTCTCCCCTAGGTAATTCCACTTACCAGACAAAGTGGACCCTCAAACCTTATGGTGTAAGGGTCTCACAGGCAGAGTCCGGCATGTAATCCGGGCAGTGATTCTTTGGGCTTGGGTAGTGACCACTACAGGATCTCCTATGGACTCTCAGCGGGATGTGACCATATGGAAAGGAAAAAGGAATCCCAATAGCGTAATATTGCTACAAATTATTTATTAAGAATTCCAAGTAAAAAACTCACATTTAATGCAGTATATACAGGTGGTGTAAGTCATGAATCGGTAGATCGCTGGGATAACGGTGTGCAGCGGGGCTCCCTTGGCTCCGGCATGCGTTCCACCGCTACCGGAAATGACGTCACGAAGGGCGTGTAGCCGGAAATTGCGTTTTGCCTCCCACTAGGCGTTATCAAAGACGTATTGATACGTATTAAATACGTCTTTGATAACGCCTAGTGGAAGGCGAAACGCGTCAACGCCATTTCCGGCTACACGCCCTTCGTGACGTCATTTCCGGTAGCGGTGGAACGCACGCTGGAGCCAAGGGATCCCCGCTGCACACCGTTATCCCAGCGATCTACCGATTCATGACTTACACCGCCTGTATATACTGCATTAAATGTGAGTTTTTTACTTGGAATTCTTAATAAATAATTTGTAGCAATATTACGCTATTGGGATTCCTTTTTCCTTTCCATATGGTCACATCCCGCTGAGAGTCCATAGGAGATCCTGTAGTGGTCACTACCCAAGCTCAAAGAATCACTGCCCGGATTACATGCCGAACTCTGCCTGTGAGACCCTTACACCATAAGGTTTGAGGGTCCACTTTGTCCGGTAAGTGGAATTACCTAGGGGAGAGGATAAAGGCACCATATCACCGCACCATTTCAGCATGTCTCTTCACTTGATTTCCAGCACTTAAGCACTTTTTGTTAGTTTCATCAAACAATTTTCACTGGCTACTTGCTGAAATATTGCATCAGTTTTTGGGACTGCTATTTTGGACTGTCATTGGAGATTTACGATTATATATATTTTTATGAATTTTACCTATTTATTCACTTCACGGGGTGTTGCAATTTTACTATAGAATATTTGTTGTTCATGCAAAATATTTGTTGTTCATATATTTAATTATATGTTTTTATATATTTTTTTATATTTTACTTATATTTATTTATCGGCACGCTGAGCACTTTCAACGTTCATTACACCAAATCTCCGCTGTTTTTTCTTGCACTACCATTTACACAAATCCTTTTGATTTTATGCACAGCAGCACTTTTGGAAGCACTTCACTTATCACCATAGCGCAGCATTAACCCCTTGTTTTCACATACAGGTCAGGTGCATGCTTTGGCCAATCACAAGCACTAAATGCAGTGCATTATGGGGCGCTCACCAGCGGGCGAACTTCCCGCCGAGCACCCCATTTGTTCGTGTGTTCGCCGATGTTTGAGTCGAACTTACATTCGACTCGAACATAAAGCCCATCCCTAAATTTTTGTATGGCATCACAAGAGGCATGATGTGACAACAAAGGAATCATAGTGTGACATCTTTGGAAGTTTGATATGACATGACTATTGACTAGCGTAGCGGCATGATATGGCAACAAAGGAAACATAGTGTGATATCTCTGGAAGTTTAGTATGACATTACTAGAGGTATGGTATGACATCACAGGAAGCACAGTGTGACATGTCTAGAATTTTGGTATGACATTACTAGAGGTATGGTATGACATCACAGGAAGCATAGTGTGACATCTCTAGAATTTTAGTATGGCATCACAAGAAGTATAATATGACAACAAAGGAAGTGCAGTGGGACATCTCTGGAAGTTTAGAATAGCATGACTAGAGGCATGATATGACAACAAAAGAAGCGTAGTGTGACATCTCTGGAAGTTTAGTATAACATCACTAGCAGTATGTAGGTATTATTCTAATATTTTTCAGTTTCACAATTGTTAGTCTAATGTCCAATTTCGCCTCATTCCTTCATGTATAGTTGGTTTATATTTTTCTGTAGATTTTCCACCAGGAATCTTCCAAAGGCTTGAAAAAAAACATATATAAAAGAACAATACAATTAGAAAATGAATACTATAGCAAATATCAGTTGTAGAATTTGTAGCCAAATAGATGTTCCTATATTGTTTAGAATAAGGCAGCGGAATATCACACAACTATAATAAAAAAAAATGGAATAAAATTTAGTAAAAACGGTTATGACAGAAAAATAAAAGAACTTTCAAGAACTGATTGTCAGCAATGGCAGAATATGCTTCAAAAGACAAACTTCCCCAGAAAAATCTTGTCAAGTGTTTATCTGGCTTTAAGAAAATAGAAAAGGGTGTGAATAGTGAGATTGCCATTCAATAATTTATATCGGGATTGAACATCAATGTGCCTCTTTGTCTTTGTTGTCACCAGCAGTGAATGATAGAGGAGACAAATGGTGGAAGTGTCTTTGTAACTTCATTGAACAGTGTGGAGAAAGTTCTTAGAGTCTGGGCAGATGTAAGTTACCCTGACATCAGATTCACAGAGAATACAGATGCTTGCACAACACAAAACTATGGGGGAGCTAATGAAAGTTTCCACTTTGCTTCAAGAGAGGTGTGCAGGGTCTCCCCTATCATACTCGGTTGCAATGTTCTACTGAAACTCTGCGGGGGTTTGGCTGCTGTGTGTTGTCCCCTTTGGGGATGTCTCTTCTATTTTTTTATGAAATTGTCCCAGGATGAAAACTGAATCTGGCAGGTCACTGGTGCTGGTGATAAAGGGATTTAAGCTAACAGAGCAGACAGGGACTTGTCTATAGGTACAGACAGGGACTTGCCTATAAGTAGGCAACAGGGACTTATCTATAAGGCTCCACGCACACTAGTGTTTTTTATAAGCTCCAAAAACACTTGAAAAAAATGCTGGATGAAAAATGATGATAATAGCATTTTTGTGCAGACTTGTAGTAGCGTTTTAGTAGCTTTTAGGAGCGTTTTGTTCGTTTTTACTACGTAAAGAAAAAAAAACGCTAAAAAAAAACTGTTAGGTTTGTAGCACCCTCCTAGGTAGGTGCTAGGAAAAATCAAGCTCTGCCTGATCAGTAGTTAGGCCTGTTGAATGTGTCCATGTGTGATTCATCTGGTCTGAGGGAGTGTCCCCACTGTATCCATTAGGGGAGCCTGTTGGACAGTGGTGGAAACCCAGCCAGACACACAGGCTTTTATGACTGTCCCAGTGGGAAGGTACAACTGTGGTGCATCCTGTGATATGTTATAAAAGCCACGGGCACATGTGACAGGGTGTCTTTGAGCGGAAGCCAGGTCCCAGGAGGAGGGTGATGGCTGTCTCTCCTCCTGTTGCTGAGGAAGGTGGTCACAGGCAGTCGGCCTTGTGGACCAGAAGTGTGGCGCTGAGCCAGGATGTCCAGTGGATGCTGACAAGGGAGTTGGAGGCAGAGTGACCCAGGGAAAAACAGTGTCCGTGAGTACCGGGGCTCTGCCCAGGAAGGGGACCACTCCAGTAGGGTGGCAGTGGACAGGAGGTCAGCGCACACAGTCAGTGAGAAAGGGGGTACCAAGTTAGACCCTGAAGAGGAACCTAAACGAGAGTATATATTCTTTATCTTCACTTCAGTAGCAAGGTGAAGCAGCGGCCTTGCCGCATTTTACAGCCAGTTGTCCTCAGGAATTGTGCATAGTTCAAGTTGGAGTATCCCGCTCATCCCTTCTCCCATCCCAGTTCCAAAATAAAACACAAAAAAACCAAATCCCCTGGACTGTTCATTGTCTGAGTCACGTACTTTTAAAGCCGTGTATCTGCTGTCAGTTGCTAATGGTAACCCAGGGGAACCCAAGAAGTGTAATTCTCAGCAGCTCCCTAGGGGGCAGTGCTACAGGTGCATTTTAGTAGTATTTATTTTTGCAGGGAAAACGCTCCCAAAAACTCTACAAAAACTATTTTTTCCTGCTCCTAAATGCTGAAGCTTGAAAAACACTTCTAGCATAAAATAGTGTGCATGGATACATAGGATAAACACTATTAGCTTCTATGAGCAGAAAAAATGCTCATAATAGCTTCTAGGAGCTTCAAAATTGCCAGTGTGCAGGCCTAGTCCATGCACAATAACTTGCACAATGAATTACCTATCAGAGACTTGTCTATAATCACCTAACAAGGACTCATCTATAGGATGGAAATATAAGGAGTTTTGTGCTCAGTGCCCATATCTATCAAAGCTGAACAGCAGCACTCATATAGATCCAAACACAGAGTATAAGGCCCCTTTCACACAGGCGGACAGTTCAGATCCGCCTGTCCGTTTTTTTGGCGGATCTGAACGGTCCCCCCATGCAACCCTATGGGGCGATCCGATCTGTCAAATCTGGACGGATGGAAACCCTATTTTCCATCCGTCCAGCGGATCGGATGGGATTGGATGAGAACGGACCGACGGTCCGTTCCCATCCGATTTCCCCATAGAGATGTATGGGGAACTGACAGCTGTGTCTCCGCACACAGCGCGGAGAACAGCTGTCATCCTCCTGCTCAGCGGGGGATCGGCGGATCGATCCCCTGCTGAGATAAATGGAGTCCATCCGACGGACATACTGTGTGAAAGAGCCCTTAGTGTTCTTGAGTCCAAAAAGTTTGCAGTGTCCATCTAAAACTATGTCACATAATCAAAAATCAGACACGCATAACACACAATCAGTTAATAAAAGTGGAAAATAAAAAACAATAAGTGATATGCAAAACATATAACCAGACAGTGTTACGTCAGCACGCATGCCCGCTCTGCCAAGCGGGGCTGATCTACATGCTGTTATACACATTACGATTGTGAATACATTTCTTTCTTAATAAATATGGGTGATTTAAATACATCACTATGGAGTTTCTTAGGGTGTCCTCTATATTGGATGTTGTGTAACCTGGCATAAAAACCTTTAGTGAAAGAGACTCACCTATGGAAATATCTTGATCCATATACTGTATGTGCTATTAGACCTTTTATTCACCTGCTGGGCATTTTATGGGCACCTTTGGTTATATTCAAACACTGTGATCTTATTAACCATTTGTTGGATATTTTTTCAATCACTCTTGGTTATGTGTAACACTGGCTGGTTTTATGTTTTGCATATCACTTTGTGTATTATTTGTCATCTATAAGAACGTAACAGGAACTTGTCTATAAGTAAGTACCCATTAAGAACTTGAAAAAGGCTCATCTCTAAGTACCTGACAGGAACTTGTCTATAGATACCCAACACTCACTCATACATAGGCACTTCAGAAGCACTGGTTTATAAGTACCTGATAGGGACCCATCTATAAGTACCCGACAGGGAATAGTCAATAAGCACCTGACAGGGACTTGTCATTAAGTACTTTTTAGGGACTTGTCTATAAGTACCTGACAAGGACTTATTTCTAAGTACCTGACAGGTATTTGTCTATAAGTGCCTGACAGGTTCTCATCTAAAAGTATCTGACAGGGATTGTCTATAGGTACCTGAAAAGGACTTGTCTATAGGTACCTGAGAGGGACTAATCTATATTTACCCAACAAGGACTAATCTACAGTGCCTTGAAAAAGTATTCATACCCCTTGAAATTTTCAACATTTTGTCATGTTACAACCAAAAACATAAATGTATTTTATTGGGCTTTTATGTGATAAACCAACACAAAGTGGCCCTAATTGTGAATTGGAAGGAAAATGATAAATGGTTTTCAAAATTGTTTACAAATAAATATGTGAAAAGTGTGGCATGCATTTGTATTCAGCCCCCCTGAGTCAATACTTTGTAGAACCACCTTTCGCTTCAATTACAGCTGCAAGTCTTTATGGGAATGTCTCTACCAGCTTTGCACATCTGAAGAGGGACATTTTTGCCCATCCTTCTTTGCAAAATAGCTCAAGCCCTATTGGATTTATGTCTGGACTTTGATTGGGCCATTCTAACACATGAATATGCTTTGATCTAAACATTCCATTATAGCTCTGGCTGTATGTTTAGGGTCATTGTCCTGCTGGAAGGTGAACCTCTGCCTCAGTCTAAAGTCTTTTGCAGACTCTAACAGGTTTTCTTCTAAGATTGCCCTGTATTTGGCTCCATTCACCTTCCCATGAACTGTGGCCAGCTTCCCTGTCCCTACTGAAGAAAAACATCCCCACAACATGATGCTTCCACCACCGTGTTTCGCAGTGGGGATGGTGTGTTCAGGGTGATGTGTAATGTTTGTTTTCCGCCACACATAGCATTTTGCTTTTATGCCAAAAAGTTACATTTTGGTCTCATCTGACCAGAACACCTTCTTCCACATGTTTGCTGTGTCCCCCACATGACTTCTCGCAAACTGCGAACGGGGCTTTCTTTCAACAATGGCTTCCTTCTTGCAACTCTTCCATAATGGCCAGATTTGTGGAGTGCATGACTAAAAGTTGTCCTGTGGACAAGTTCTCCCACTTGAGCTGTGGATCTCTGCAGCTCCTCCAGAGTTACCATGGGCCTCTTAGCTGCTTCTCTTATTAATGCTCTCCTTGCCCGGCCTGTCAGTTTAGGTGAACATCCATGTCATGGTAGGTTTACAGTTGTGCCATACTCTTTCCATTTTCGGATGATGGATTGAACAGTGCTCCCTTTGATGTTCAAAGCTTGGAATATTTTTTATAACCTAACCCTGCTTTAAACGTCTCTATAACTTTATCCCTGACCTGTCTGGTGTGTTCCTTGGCCTTCATGATGCTCTCTGTTCACTAATGTTCTCTAACAAACCTCTGAGGGCTTCACAGAACAGCTGTATTAATACTGAGATTAAATTACACACACATTAGAGGTGCGCGCCACACTTTTTAGATATATATTTGTAAAAATGAAAATCATTTATCATTTTTCTTTCCACTTCACAATTATGTGCCACTTTGTGTTGGTCTATCACATAAAATCCCAATAAAAAACATTTATGTTTTTGGTTGTAAAATGACAAAATGTAGAAAATTTCAAGGGGTAAAAATACTTTTTTAAGGCACTGTATAAATACCTGACAGGAACTCTTCTATAAGTATTTGACAGGAACTCATCTATAATTTCCTGACCGGAACTCTTCTGAAAAGTAGTCCACAAGGACTCAATGTTGGACATTCTGTATATAGCACTACAGAACAAACCATACACAGTCCACATGGACTTTGCTGCTTAACTGCAGACAGGAAACCTTATTCAGTAAGAGGACATATAATATAGTAATATATGCAGCTAAAAACGTATAAACACTGCCATCAACTGTTTGAAGAATATTTCTCTACTGAATACTGATATTTATGTAGTTGTTGCAATAAATACAATTCTGTTTTCCAACACCCCCACTCAACAAATGCTCTATATATTAGTCCCATTTTGGATCTCACTTCTATAAATCAGTTTTTTGTAAGTGTTTTTTTCAAAGTATGTGATCCACTTTTGTTTCTCATGGGCTGGAAGTCTTTGCATCTCATCCCATGTATCTCGCTCTGGTTTTAATGCTTCACAAGTAACATAGGGCAGACGTTTGGCTGGGATGCCTTTATTGCTTCTGATGGATTTCCTAATTGAAACCTCTTGTGGCCTGGTTTCTTCTTTTACAGCATTTGCATTGTCTGTGTTAATTTATTTTTCTTTGTCCCATTGTTGCTTATCTTGACACTGATATGGAATTTCCCTCAGTTTGAAGTTTTTGTGTTAGTTCATAAAATTTTGAACACACTGAAGTATCATCGACAATTACACTTCTACTGATGGTTACCTTATTTGTGTTTTGGTGTAGAATTATGTATCCCTTTTGAGATTCACTGTACCCCACAAGGTATTTGTATGTTTTTCTTTTGGAATGTGCACATAGGCTTTGCTTCCAAAAATTTTTAGACGTTTCAAATTTGGGGCTTTTCAATTCCACAGTTCATATGGAGTTTTCTCAGTTGATTTTCCTGGTAGAAGCTTTTGGAGATAGCATGCGGTCATAATTGCCTCTCCCCAGTATGTCGTTGGCATTTCTGCAGGTTCTCCCACTCTCACATAGAGTATGGTTCATTCTTTCTGCAACCCCATTTTGTTCTGGGTTGTATTGTACAGTAGTTTGAAATATTATGCCATGATTTCTGAGAATCGCCTGTGTGTTATCATCTATATATTCAGTTCCATTGTCTGTGCATACACTCAGAATTTTGCCAAATTTATTGCTTACTTGAGCCAATTACTGTTCAAGTTTCTCTAGTACTTCACTTTTGTTGTGTAACAGCTATAGTGTTGTATACCTCCTAACCCTCTTGTATTGAATTGTATTGTTGCTGTATTGTCTTCCTTTATATTGTAAAGCACTGCGGAAACTGTTGGCGCTATATAAATCCTGTATAATAATAATATTCATCATCATCTAAAAATGTGAGAAAATACCTCTTCTTTCCTGGAGTCAATTTTTCAATTGGACTGTAAAGATCTGAATAAATTAAATCCAGAAGTTTATTAGCTCTGCTGTTATTCTGCTTTAAAGGGCTTTTCTTGTCATTTTTTCTTTATATACAGTATTTTTATTTTTAGTTCTCTCTTTTTTCCTTTGTGCTCCTTTTGAAATTAGAATACCCCGCATATAAGCTTTTTGTGCTTCCCATATAATATTTTTCGATGTCTCATCTATATCATTGTTTTGAAAATAAAATTCCAATTCTTTCTCTATTTCCCTTCCCCACTTTTTATCCTTTATCAGTTCTTCATTAATTTTCCATGTGGTCAATTTAGGTTGCTCTCTAATCATTTTCATCTTTACTGTGATGGGGGAGTGATCTGACCAGGTCCTGATCCCAACCCTCGCCTCGGTTACTTTTTCGATTCATCGATGGTCTGTCAAAAAATAATAAATTCTCGAATATGTCCCATGTACATTTGAGTAACACGTATAGTCCCTTTCTTTTGGATGGAGAATTCTCCATATATCCGCCAGTTGACTTAGGTATAACTTTTTCCTAATCTTCTTTACCTGGTGGTTTGTAATCCTTTGGGACCGCGCGGTATTATCCATTTTTGGATCGAGGCTCAGGTTGAGGTCTACCGCCAGAATCACCCCTCCTTTTTTGAAGTTTATTACTTTCCCCATAATCTTCTCCGAGTAGGCCACCCGCCCTTCATTAGGACTATATATATTTACTAATGTAACTTCCTCATCATGTAACTTCCCTTTCAAAAAGAGGAATCTTCCCTCCGGGTCGACCAGCCTATCTTCTAAGACAAATCTCACCCCTCTAGCGAAGCCGATAGCCACACCTCTAGATTTTTTCTTAAATGAGTCTGCATAATACTATGTGGGGTGATTTCGGGAATACAACCTGATATTTGATGAGTGAGTAATATGGGTCTCCTGTAAAAATATTACGTCCGCGTTTAAGTATTTAATTTCCCTCAGAATTTTTTGTCTCTTCACTGGCGAATTCATTCCTCGTACATTATAAGACATAAAATTTAGTACTGCAATCCCTTTATTTTGATTTTTTCCCTATTTTTTCTTTCCTTGGCTTTGGCTTTACTCCTTATTTTTTTCCTTTACCACTCTTATATTTATTAGGCTGGTGTCTCCGGAGGTCTGACTCCTCACAGGGGGCCGATGATTTTTGCTTAGTATAGGGACGGGTTACACTTTTACTATTGTTTTTTCCCTTTCTTCCCTCCCTCCCTTACTCGCTCCTCCCTCCCCTCTCCTCCCCCACCCATCTCTGCTCCCCCCTCCCTTCCCCCCCTCCAAAAACCCATCCCTCTACCTAATGGGTACCTAGCTTTTCCCCTTCCCTTAGCTAGGGTAGTCGATTTACATCCTCCCCACTTCAATCGACATTTCCCCGGGGTTGAGCTCTGTCTTTGCTCGCCTGCTTCTCTCTTCTTCCCTATTGTTGGGTCGTTGGTTGGTGCATGCTTCAGCCTTCATGGGTCCGTCCTATTTTAACCTCTCTCTACTTTCACCCTCATTCCTCCTCCCCTCCCCACGACCCCCCCCTCCCCCTACTCCCCTCACCCCGATTTCCCCCATGTCCAGTCCTTCATTTCTTATATTCTTCTTTAGTATCGAGCTCTTCTTAGTTCTCCCTTGTCATTGATCGTCTTCCTCCAGTTCCTCCTCTGAGTCCTCTTGGTCTGTCCACCCAGGTATTTTCATTACTGGAATTTTTAAGGTGTCACAGAATACTTGAATGTCTTCTGGGAATCTTAGCAACACAGTCCTTCCCTCTATCCGTACCCCTAGCCCCGCAGGGTGACTCCAGAAGTACTGTATGTTTTGTTTCTTTAAGACTTCCACCACTGGTTTTAAAATACATTTTCTGTTGATTGATTCCTGTGACAGATCTGGGAATACCTGTAAATCTGCTCCTTCATATCTCAATGGGGGCCTGTCTCTCATTTTTTCCCAGATCTGGGCACTAACTTCGCACCTATGAAACCTTACTATAACATCTCTTGTTCTCTCTCTTGGTATATTTGAAGGTATACGTATTCTATGAACCCTTTAGAATTCTATTTTATCTGTGATTGCTTTTCCCAGAAGAGGATTAAATACACTTTCCAGCATTTCTTCTTTTCTTTTTTTTCCTTCTCTGGCAATCCTCTAATCCTCAAGTTCTTCCTTCTATTTCTATTCTCTTGGTCTTCCAATTTATAAAGCGTATTCCTCTGTTCTAACTGTATTTTCTTCATTTGATCTTTTAATTTTTTAACTCTTTTCTATGGGTGTCTATCCTCGTTTCTGTTTCTTCTACTCTCGTCAGGATATGTCCCAGATCTCCATGAAGGGTAGCCATTTCAGTTTTAATTGATCTCTCCAGATTAGCAAACATTTCCGTCATCTCTGATTTTGTGGGTGGTTGGTCCTTGGTCCTTGGTTCCTCCTCTCTTCCTAATTCACTGTCCCCCATTATCTGTGTACTTTCTCTAGACAATTCAGGGCTATCCTCTCCACTCACTTCTGTACATTTTTGGCCTCTGGCTTTTTTATTTCCCTCTGTATTTTGTTTTGGTTTTTCAACAGGTTGTTTTTCAGGAATCAAGTTTTGCCCTTTTCCATCCGGGGTCATATACATTTTAATAGTCCCTGGGCTGGCAGTTACTTTTGCTGGTTTCCCTGTCCCTTCTTTTGTCTGTTTGTTCTTCATCTTTATCTTAAGGGTTCTTTACAAACACATGAAAGATTATTATTTTATCTCCAACCTCTGTCTGCTTTACCAGCCTTTCTATTGTTTCTAGGGGATTTGATACGACCCTCGGCTCCGTTAATTTTCTTTATGGCTCACTCCAGCACCGTTCAGGTAGTCCTTCCAAAGAAAACTGTAACAAATACCCCTCTTAAACCGGGACACAGAAAAACCAGAAAATTCCTTTTTTTGTCCAGCAATTTTCTGATATTCTTTTCAGAGAGAGTTATGGCGGATACCCCTTTTTCGGGAGATAAACCCCGAAGTTCCCCTCGGCTTTTAATTAATCTTTCCAAAGAAGGACTTTGCAGACATCCCTTTTGATCCGGTCGACAGGAGAGTCAGGGAGATCCTGTGTAAATTAAATCCAACAGCTTTCAGGTACTCTTTCCAGAGGGAATTATAACAGACACCCCTTTTTAGACAGGAAGACAGAATAGTCGGGAGGATTCCTTTTAAATTGAGACCCACAGCTTTTAAATAATTTTTTCAACAGCAAGTTATAGCAGACACCTCTTTTGGTTATTTATCAGTTGGACCAGACAACTTTCGTTTACTCTTTCCAGGGGACACTTATGGCCAGCACCTCTCAAAAATAGGGGGCAGGATAACCAGGGAGTTCCTCATGGATTAAATCCAGTAACTTCTTAGTAATCTTTCCAATGAAAGTTATAACAGATACCCCTTTTAGATAGGGATACAGGGGGGCAAAGGAGCTCCGTACAGATTAAATCCAGCAGCTTTCAAGTAAGCTTTCCAAAGAAAGTTATGATAGGTCCCCCTTTCTAAACAAGGTGGTAGGGGAGCCCAGTGGTCCCTTTAGATTTCATTTTGCAGCTTTCAGATAATCTTTCCCAAGAAAGTTATGTCTAAGACCCCTTTTAAACAGGGATAAAAACATGCCAGAGAATTCCTTATAGATTCCAATCCAGCAGTCTTCAGGATAATTTTTCTGAAACGAAAATTATGGCATACCCCTTTCACATAGTCTGTTCCACAGAAGGTTGTGACAGACACCTCCCTTGGCCAGGGGACTAGATAACCAGAAGGTTCCTTATAGATTCAATCTAGCAACTTTAAAGTAATCTTTCCAACAAAAGCTATGTCAAACGCCCCTCTTAGAGAGGGAAACGGAGTAGCCAGGGAATTTTTTATGGATTAAATCCAGTAACCTTCAGATAGTCCTTCCACAGAAAGTTATTTCAGACACCCCTTTTTTAAACGGGGTGGTAGGATGGTCCAGGGGTTCCTTATAGATTTAATTCTGCGGCTTTCAACTCATTTTTTCAAAGAGAGCGATAGCAAAGACCTCTTTTAAGCATGACAACAGACATATTAGAAGCTTCCTTATAGATTTAAAACCGGCAGCTTTTACCCATTTTTTTTTTTTCAAAGAGGGAATTATGAACTACACCCCCCTTGGTCAAGGGGACAGAAAGCCAGGGGATTCCTTATTGAATGAATCAATTGGCTATAAGACCCTCCTTCCGCGGTGAGTTATGGCATACATCCCTTTTTTAAACCTGGGAGTAGGAGAGCAGGGCCAAGAGATCATTATACCTTGCTACCCAGGGATCTTTAGCATAGTGCAGTCCTTCATAACATCGAAAAGAACAGCCTTTGCCAAAATGTTTCAATGTTTGTAAATACTTGTTACAAATAGTAAAAGAGAGAAAGGGGGGGGGGCTTTCACCCTCTCACCGCTTCTGTGCTTCTGTGTAAGCTGGTCTCCTTTGGCGCTGTATGGATGTCTCAGTGCTCTCCCCGCCGTCCACAGCCATGCTCCGGACCGGGTATCCTTGACTGCCGTCACTCTCCTCGTACTACCGACTCACGCTGTTCTGCGCTTAGCAGAGCCTCTTCCCCCTCCGTCTCCGGAGCTCGGCTTCTATGTTGACTTCCAGCGGTTGTTTCTTCGATGTCTGGTAAGGGGTACGAGTACGGAGGTTTCCGCGGGAGGTTTTCCTGGTCTGTGGGGTTCAAGTGAGGGGTCCAGGGGTATGGGTTAGCCGATCATGGGTGCTGGAGGGTCGAGGGTTCCCGGAATCATCTCTCCAGACGACGTTCCACGCTGCCTCAGCAAACACTCAAGGCTGGCGCCATTGACAGGCTCCTCCCCCTCCACCCTTCATATTCTATTCATGGATTCCTTCTTCCCTATCCTAAGACTCCTCCATCCTTCCTTTGATCCTTCCATCCTTCAGTTCTTCTGACTGCTTAAATTTGTTGAGGAAAGCCATGGGCAGTAATCGTGATGCATCGTGATCTAATCGAATTCTTGACAGGATAATCGTAATCAAATCAAACTGTGAGACCACTAAAGATGCGCACCTTTAGTTAACTGTGGTCATTGTGGCTCACTTATCAATCTGGAGTTATACCTTAGCACTGATTTTCACACAGAAACAAACTCCTGCCTGGAATCTAGCACTTAACTAGTGTAGTTCTAGTGTCCCCCACTAGGGCACCTAAGAACCACCCACATACAACACTGGATTACCAGAGAAATTTACAAGTGTCTGCACAATGCCAATTAGGACTTGCACATTTGTCAAGGTATGCCTGCGCAGCTCCAGTTTAGGTAGTTAGGGTTTGACAGTGTGTTGCACTGGAACTGTATTGTACTGGTATGGATTTTGCTAAAAAGTTCTTACTGAACTTTTTAAAATGTTCTAAGCCTCTTCTGAAGTTATTCAAAGGGACGCATGTTAGATTATGACATATCAGAAGAACAGGGCCTGTAAAGCACACATGGGGTATGAAGCAAGGCCACTACAAAAGGTTAATTCAGCAGGAGAGATGGAGTTAGAGAGCAGTTGCTACAGGTAACCAGGAACTGGTGGGAATTGTATAGCAGCTAGTTCTGAAGTGTGGTACCTGGTAAAGATGACAGGTCCTCCAATAGCAAAGAGGGCGGTAATCTGGCTCCCTCCATAACAGTTGGTTCCCCCAAGACATCTGGGACAGAACCCATGGTACAGAGACCCTACAATCCTAGCTGCATGGTACGGGTGAGAAGCAGTTAACTGGAGCATGCACGAGGTCTGCGCTATTATGTCACAGGGAGTGAGGTGGCAGAGGTATGCTGGACGGGTGGAGTGGGCATAGGCTCAGCTGTGTCCCTCCTAAATGCGAAAACTTGACAGCACGGCATGTAGTGACATGGGACAAAACCCTTCACAGAGAAACTCTATATGTTTTACTACTACACACCGTGTGCGGCTCATCTCTAAGCCGGGGTACCACCTGGTCCCAGGCATTGATGAGCACGCACACAGGAGAAAGGTACCTACACGTGCAGGGTGAGTATCCCCCATCCACAAACAGATACGGATTATGGTTTGGAACTGACATTCTCTGTACACAAGTGGCGCTAACGGGGAGTATAGCACTGATATTGTCTGTATACATGCATGGAAGCTGAGGACTTGTGAATAGTGACCATAAGTTCATCCTTGTGTGTTGGTAAATGATTACTGTGCTTTCGTGCAAGGTACCTAGACATCAAAAAGACTTGCCTTATGGCCTTTAGCTGTGAGGCCCTAGACTGCCCAGTATTCTACCAGTACTAAGAAGAGGCACTTATGCCAAGGAGATTTTCCTTATGGTCCCTACACGTGAGGCCCTAACCTTTTAACAATTTACCTAGTTGTCTTAAGCTGTAAGGGCTCAAACTGTCCACTATTATAAGCCAAAAAACGTTGCCTCATAGTCTCCATCTGTGAAGTATTAGCGTACTCAGAAAGTCACACTATGGTCTTCAGCTGTGGGGGCCTAGACTGTTTAACTTCTATACTTGCTTAAAGGGTTACTCCACTTTTGTGGGGGAAAAATTAGCAAATAAAGAAAATATAACGTATACAATTGCGATACAAGTCATATTGTAATTAAATGTTATTAAAAATTACCTTTTCTTTTCAATCTGCAGCCTCTGTAAGTTTCTGAAAATGTAATGCAAAATGGCTACCTGGATTTGTTCTGTACACAGAATGTGTACTAAACACACCCCAGAAACATTGTTTCCTGCTTCTGTGATTGGCTCACCAATTTTCCCAGAAGTCTGCCTAAGGCTGCCCATACATTATTCAATTTTCTTGTACAATTTTCGTTTACATTTACCAAAACCATATAATATGCGGTCAAACCTAAACAACACTTTCAATTTCTATGCAATCAGGCAGGCCCTTGTACTACATAGTTGAAGGTAAATCTAAAGGAAATCGAAAAAGAAGATTGTATAATGTATGGACAGCTTTAGATATAAGTAAGATTTCAGACATCCGCTGAAAAAAAATGTCATTTTTGGCGAGATACTCCAAATAGGAACACGTCTAAAGGGATGCAGGCCCAGCAGGTTTCCTCATTAGTGTTCTGCAGGTCCACAGCTGATAGATAATTATGAAACCACTCACATTAGACCCACTCAGCACAGAGGAACAAACAGTGATTTCTTCAGAATAACAAAAGGTGGGAATCTGCAACAAAGGTTGGTATAATCCTTGCAATGTACAGAGATCACCCAGAGGGGAATGTTTTTTTCTCAACAAAAGTGGGGTTACGCTTTAAAGTGAAGATGTCCTCCAATTACTATGTGTTGCACGTTGAGTATCCCTTGCCCTAAGGCCTATCCTGCCCTACGTTCTACCAGCAATAAATTACAAAATAGACATCCCCTAGCCTAGACTGTTTATTGGAGCCTATGTAAACGGACTGTTGCTTGGAAGATTGGTGGCCTCTGTAATGTTTGGGAAAGAACCAGTTAAAATCAGCAGGCCCCTGGGGGCGTAGCGCTACATTGATATTCTCTTTACACAGATACAGCTAATGATTTGGCAATGATAATCTTTGTACAGTGGGAGAGGGTGGTGTATAGCATACCATTGTTGCTCGATGTACACAGGTATGACTGATGGTTTAGCACTGATAATCTCTGTACACAGGGATGGATGGTGGTTTAGCACTGATATACTCTGTACCCAGGTACAGCTGTTGATTTGGAAATGATAATCACTGTACACTTGTTCGGGGATGAAGCAAAGGTAAAAGCACGCATATTCTCTGTACACAGGTATGGCTGAAGGTGTAGCACCAATATTCTCTGTACACAGGTACGGCTGAAGGTATAGCACCAATATTCTCTGTACACAGGTATGGCTGAAGGTATAGCACCAATATTCTCGATACACAGGTATGACTGAAGGTTTAGCACCAATATTCTCTGTACACAGGTATGGCTGAAGGTGTAGCACCAATATTCTCTGTACACAGGTACGGCTGAAGGTATAGCACCAATATTCTCTGTACACAGGTATGGCTGAAGGTATAGCACCAATATTCTCTTTACACAGGTATGGCTGAAGATTTAGCACCAATATTCTCTGTACACGGGTATGGCTGAAGGTGTAGCACCAATATTCTCTATACACAGGTATGGCTGAATGTGTAGCACCAATATTCTCTGTACACAGGTATGGCTGAAGGTATAGCACCAATATTCTCTGTACACAGGTATGAATGAAGGTGTAGCACCAATATTCTCTGTACGCAGGTATGGCTGAAGGTATAGCACCAATATTCTCTGTACACTGGTGTGGCTGAAGGTGTAGCACCAATATTCTCTGTACACAGGTACGGCTGAAGGTATAGCACCGATATTCTCTGTACACAGGTATGGCTGAAGGTATAGCACCAATATTCTCGATACACAGGTATGGCTGAAGGTTTAGCACCAATATTCTCTGTACACAGGTATGGCTGAAGGTATAGCACCAATATTCTCTGTACACAGGTATGGATGAAGGTGTAGCACCAATAGTCTCTGTACACAGGTATGGCTGAAGGTGTAGCACCAATATTCTCTGTACACAGGTACGGCTGAAGGTATAGCACCAATATTCTCTGTACACAGGTATGGCTGAAGGTATAGCACCAATATTCTCGATACACAGGTATGGCTGAAGATTTAGCACCAATATTCTCTGTACACGGGTATGGCTGAAGGTGTAGCACCAATATTCTCTATACACAGGTATGGCTGAATGTGTAGCACCAATATTCTCTGTACACAGGTATGGCTGAAGGTATAGCACCAATATTCTCTGTACACAGGTATGGATGAAGGTGTAGCACCAATATTCTCTGTACACAGGTATGGCTGAAGGTGTAGCACCAATATTCTCTGTACACTGGTGTGGCTGAAGGTGTAGCACCAATATTCTCTGTACACAGGTATGGCTGAAGGTGTAGCACCAATATTCTCTATACACAGGTATGGCTGAATGTGTAGCACCAATATTCTCTGTACACAGGTATGGCTGAAGGTATAGCACCAATATTCTCTGTACACAGGTATGGATGAAGGTGTAGCACCAATATTCTCTGTACACAGGTATGGCTGAAGGTATAGCACCAATATTCTCTGTACACTGGTGTGGCTGAAGGTATAGCACCAATATTCTCTGTACACAGGTATGGATGAAGGTGTAGCACCAATATTCTCTGTACACAAGTATGGCTGAAGGTGTAGCACCAACATTCTCTGTACACAGGTATGGTTGAAGGTTTAGCACCAATATTCTCTGTACACAAGTATGGCTGAAGGTGTAGCACCAACATTCTCTGTACACAGGTATGGCTGAAGGTGTAGCACCAGTATTCTCTGTACACAGGTATGGTTGATGGTTTAGCACAAATATTCTCTGTACACAGGTATGGCTGAAGGTATAGCACCAATATTCTCTGTACACAAGTATGGCTGAAGGTGTAGCACCAACATTCTCTGTACACAGGTATGGCTGAAGGTGTAGCACCAATATTCTCTGTACACAGGTATGGTTGAAGGTTTAGCACCAACATTCTCTGTACACATGTATGGCTGATGGTGTAGCACCATTATTCTCGGTACACAGGTATGGTTGAAGGTTTAGCACAAATATTCTCTCTACACAGGTATGGCTGAAGGTATAGCACCAATATTCTCTGTACTGTACACAGGTATGGCTGATGGTGTAGCACCAATATTCTCTATACACAGGTATGGTTGAAGGTTTAGCACCAATATTCTCGATACACAGGTATGGCTGAAGGTGTAGCACCAATATTCTCTGTACGCAGGTATGGCTGATGGTTTAGCACCAATAGTCTCTGTATGCAGGTATGGCTGATGGTTTAGCACCAATATTCTCTGTACGCAGGTATGGCTGATGGTTTAGCCCCAATATCCTCTGTACACAGGTATGGCTGAAGGTGTAGCACCAATTTTCTCTGTACACAGGTATGGCTGAAGGTGTAGCAACAATTTTCTCTATACACAGGTATGGCTGAAGGTGTAGCAACAATTTTCTCTATACACAGGTATGGCTGATGGTTTAGCACCAATATTCTCTGTACACAGGTATGGCTGAAGGTGTAGCACCAATATTCTCTGTACACTGGTGTGGCTGAAGGGGTAGCACCAATATTCTCTGTACACAGGTATGGCTGATGGTTTAGCAATGATATTCTTTGTAGACAGGTAAAACTGACGATTTAGCACTGATATCTCTGTACACATGTATAGCTGAAGGTTTAGCACTGATATTCTCTGTGCACAGGTATGGCTGGTGGTTTGGCACTGATATTCTCTGTACACAGGTATGTCTGATGGTTTGGCACTGATATTCTTTGTACACAGGTATGGCTGATGGTTTGGCACTGATATTCTTTGTACACAGGTATGGCTGATGGTTTGGCACTAATATTCTCTGTACACAGGTACGGCTGATGGTTTGGCACTGATATTCTTTGTACACCGGTATGGCTGACGGTTCACCATTGATCTTCTCTGTACACAGGTATGGCTGATGGTTTAGCAATGATATTCCATGTACAATGCACAGGTAAGAATGATGGTTTAGCCCTGACATACTCTGTACACACTTTCTGTACTGCACAGGTATGGCTGATTGTTTAGCAATGATCATTTCTACTGTACCCAGGTAAAGGATGATGTTTTAGCACTGATATTCTCTTTACACAGGTAAGGCTGATGATTTAGCACTGAGATGAACTGACACTCCTCCCACACGCTGAATGTTAATATTCTCTTCCATCATTAATTTGACCGTCTGCGTATTGATCGGCCACGTAATCCGGCCAGGACACAATTCAGGCCGGAGGGCGGCCTGCTGCGGAGCCTTCGCTCAATTACCACTTTCAGGAGAGGCGATCAATAAGATGTAAATTGCTTATGGAAATCAGCGGCTCAATCTTCCGCCATCAGCATCTGCTGACCGAGTCCAGCCACCAAATTGAAACGTCTAATGAGCGCTCGTTTGCGGCATCATAATACTTTGTTGTTATGTGTGAACGATCGTCGCTCACAATTCCACCCCGAATAGTCGCAGACATCGCCGTCGCCATCTCTTGGCCTTAATAGGAATTCTGTGCGAATCAGCAATTATATTTTCTATTAAACAATTTTCACCTAATTGAATTAGCTACCATAATGTTGCTGGGATGAGCAGAAGCTTTGAGCCGCCAGAAGTCTGATATCGGTAGTTCAAATTAATTTATAGAACTGAAAAATAAAACCAATTACAGGGAATTGCCTTTTTAAAGGACGATAATTAAGCAGCTCATTGTGTGTGGAGATGTAATAACAGTTTGTGTTGAATCCGGATGGGACTTTATTGGTGGAATAGAAGCAGATTAGGGAGATTATTACACAGAATGTTACTTCTGTCTCTTTAATGAGATGTTTGATTTAAAGACGTCACCTGATCCTGCCCTGTTACAATTCTCTCTCTTTGTCCAGAAACTCACCAATTCAAATGTATCAAATTGGATTGTTTGTACTGTATTTGCTCTGTGTAGCCAGGTGCTGGACTACAGAAACATGGAGAAAGAGACATTCCCCTCTTTATGATCAGTTTACTTTCATTTTTTGCAGTTATGCTGAATGTTGTGTTGCACTAACCCCCCCCCAGTCAGCAGAGGGAGAACTATTTCCAGGAAAGTCTATGGACTTCTATGCAGAGCGCTGAGGATCACGGGAATTGTAGTCTGAAACATCAGTCTTAGAATGGGATTTGTGGACCCTTACAATACAGTTCCTATAGGACATTGAGGAGGAAGGGCAGTGATGGAACAGCTTTTACCAGACTGCACTGGAAACCTATTTCTCTTTGCAGCGTGGGAGCCAAGGTGTGCACATTGATCCTGGTACACATAGATTAACCACAGAGCAAGTGACCAGAGACTGAGACCTGGGGGCAGAGACACTTTAGGCAGCGCAGCACAGAACACAACAATCACAGCTGTTGCCGCATCCTTTTATCTTCTACTTCCCTAAGGCATTCTGTGGAGAGACTGAGAGCCCCTCCTCCTCACCTCAGCATCCTGGAGACTGGAGAGAGGGGTACTGGCCCACTGGTAATACTGCAGACAGGGACTGAGCCACTGAGAGCAGGACATCAGGTAAAACCAATCCATTATGAACCCACACTGTACTCTATACTGCACTTATTCAAACCCTAGACTGCAAGTTTACCACATTATACTGAACATTTACTGCATCTAAACAACATTCACCATGCACCTGTGCCAAGACTATACTGTACCTATACTGCGTGCAGGTTAACTGGGACTGTTGTTAAGTGCACAATGCTCTTAAAGGGCCCCAACATTAGCCGGCACAAGAACATCTGGAAGGACTGCACCTCCCATGATTATTATTCTGCATGTCCCCATTTGTTCCTGGCCCCCTCTCTACCATCCTCTTTTTTTTTTGGACAGTGCATACCCTGTCAGTCTAGGACTAGCATCGGCATCTAGCAGTAATGTGCCAACACTGGGTAGATTGAACTTCACCACTGCTCACTGGTGCCCTTACTACTGCTTATACTGATTTGGATGCTAAATGTCGTCTTATGCTTAGACCTTACTGTTAATCCCTTTGTATGCTAAATTGTTTTATTACCATTGTTAATCCATTTTATGCTTGCCTACTTACCAACCATATTGGGTGACAATACAGTAAGTTTGCCTTTTCTCCCCGATGCCCATCTTCTTTGATATATCACTACTATTGGGTACTAAATATTACTTTCAGTGATTTCCTGTGTTATTGTATGTTTGTACACTCAACCTGGTGTGTTCGAGGGGCTGAGGTTCTTGAAAAGGTTGATGCAAAGAACAGAGGACCCATCCTAATCAGTGGCTACTATGGGGGTAGTGCTACATCTCTAATCTCCAAGAAATCTATATTTTGTCGGATTTCAGATTGTACCTCAATTTTTATACTCCTGGAGGGTCAGACAATACAATGAAAATAAATATATAAACATATTGCTAAGGGTTTTATAGTTGGCCATACACCAGTAGATTTATAAATGTTTGTATGAACATTCAAACAAATATTATTATGAGAATTCTTAGTACATTCGATAACTTAACGGAAGTCATTTGAAAGTATTTCAAATATTCCTTTGCTTTTAGCATGTGATTTTAGATTGAATGGACTCCCAAACGAAAACTACATTCACTGTTAGAAATTTGTTAGATCAAGAAAATGTTTTATCCCTTCAAATTTTTCGGAACAGCATTCAGAATTAGTATCAATTCAATCCCACTAACTATTACAAAATTAAATGAATGTTCTTAAAATTAAAAAAAAGTGGATCTGCTGAGTTCTCTTGGGCACCTCGGGGGATCATATTCCTTGTTTGGGGTTATCGGAGGGAACTCTTTCTTACTCATTGTTTGACTTTGCAGAAGGGTTAAGACTGTCACTGCTGTCTGAAATCTGTTATTGGATTTGGATGACCGGCTGAGATCTGTACTGTTTTGTACTACCTGGTCTATTTTGTTGACTGAATGCTTCATTGGTGTATTTGTGTACGTTTTCTCAATAAACCTTTCTCTTGATTAAAAAAAAAAAAAAAATTGAAGGAGATTCAATTAGTGTATAGCCAGGTTAAGTATAAGAAATTCACTCTGAGAATGTCTCATCATCCATGCAAAACTAACAAATAATACTGTAATGTTTGTACTACAGTATTTGTGTAATGCCAGTTTCTCTTTGATGCCTTTCATTGGGGGAATGTAACACTCTCTTATCACTTGATCCTAAAAGAAAGCAGCCATTAGCATTCAAGACTTAAAGAACATTCGATACAGAGAGTAGTCTAACACTATAGGCTAAGAACATATCAGTCAGAAGAGAAAATAATATTAGGAAGATCTGTTTATGATGATGCATTTGCCTGCCGTTTTTTAAAAACCAGGTTTCTGACTAGGGTTGCCAACTTTCTGAAATGGAAATAAGGAACGGGGGGAGGGGCGGGGGAATGTTTTTTCCAGTGCAACATTTTAAGGAAGTGTAGTGCAAATATCTTTATATAATTATACTTCCATAACTTTTTCTTTGCTTTCCTTACCATTTTATCTGCTACTCCCCCCCCCCCTTTTTTTTGCTCTCCTTCCCCCTTTCTCTGCTATCCTTCCCTTTTCTTTGCACTTTCCCTTTTCTTTGCTCTCCTTCTGTTTTCTTTGCTCTCCTTCTGATTCCTTTGTTCTCCTTCCCCTGTCTTTGCTCTCCTTCCCCTTTTCTTTGCTCTCCTTCTGCTGTTCATCCATTTTCTTTGCTCTCCTTCCCCTTTTTATTGCTCTCTTTCCCCTTTTTATTGCTATCCTTCCATTTTCTCTGCTCTTATTCCCCTTTTCTTTTCTCTCCTATCCCTTTTCTCTGTTCCTCTTCCCCATTTTTTGCTCTCCTTCTCTTTTCTCTGCTCTCATTTCCCTTTTCTTTGCTCTCCTTCCTCTTTTCTCTTTGCTCTCCTTCCCCTTTTCTTTGCTCTCCTTCCCCTTTTTTTGCTCTCCTTCCCTTTTCTCTGCTCTCATTCCCCTTTTTGTTGCTCTCCTTCCCCTTTTTTTGCTCTCCTTCCCCTTTTCTTTGCTCCTTCTGCTGTCCTTCCATTTTCTTTGCTCTCCTTCCCCTTTTCTTTGCTCTCCTTCTGCTGTCTTTCCATTTTCTTTGCTCTCCTTCCCTTTTTCTCTTTGCTCTCCTTCCTCTTTTCTTTGCTCCTTCTGCTGTCCTTCCATTTTCTTTGCTCTCTTATCCCTTTTCTCTGCTCCTCTTCCCCTTTTTTAAAACTCCTTCCCTTTTCTCTGCTCTCCTTCCCTTTGCTCTCCTCCCTCTGCCCCTCTTCCCCATTTTTCTGCTCTCCGTCCCATTTTGTTGTCTCTTCTCTTCTTCCCATTTTTTTTGCTCTCCTGATGGGAATGGATGCTCTCCTTCCTCTTATCTGCTGCTTTGCCTAATATATCCCTTTTCTTTGCTCAACCTTCCCCTTTCCTCTGCTCTTCTCCCCTTTTCTCTCTTCAATTCTGCTTACCTTTTTTTTTTTTCTCTTGTGCTCTGGCAGAGTCTGCTCGCTTTCTTGCAGCAGCAGGTACCGCGGGCACCGGGCGGAGAAGGGAGGGGTTACGTCGTCTTCGGCACGGGCCGGCATTGCAGAATTGGTATTGTTCACTCAGAAGGCGGAGAGGGGAGGGAACGCACAGTCAGTCACACAGTCAGACAGTGTACAGTAGTCACTAGTACTACTACGAAAGTGAGTCATGAACACCATAGTACCGCGGAATACAGAACAAAGTGCGTTCCGTATCAGTTTGATACGGAACAGCACTTGTCTGTGTAAAATACGGGACGATTCCGTATTTTACGGAATGGTTGGCAACCCTATTTCTGACATCCACGTGCACCGACCTCAGCCTGTTTACCGACGATGCCTTTGCCTGTTGTTTTAAAAACCACGTTTCTGACTTCCACGTGCACCGACCCCAGCCTGTTTACTGATGATGCCTTTGCCTGCCGTTTTAAAACAAGTTTCTGACTTCCAAGTGCACTGACCTCGGCCTGCTATTCGACAATGCTTTTTGCCTGCCACTTGGACTGATCTTTTGCCCTTCTACTTTAGTACACTGGGGTCTCGCATATGTGAGGGGCTTCAGAATAGTGTTCTAAGTAGAGAAAAAATGTTTTTGGTTTTCTGTGTTCCCAGAATAGCCTGGAGGCTTTAAAGAGATTTGGGTGGGAGAAGCCTCTACCCTCTATCCTTTCCTCACAGAGGCCTTAAAGAGGAAGTAAACCCTCCTCTGCAAGTTGTACCTATAGCCTATGATAAGGCTTACCTATAGGAACTGTAAATATCTCCTAAACATATACCGTTTAGGAGATATTTACCTTACATGCAGCCAGTGACGTCACTGGTGCATGCGCTCTGAAGGAACGGCCGCTCGTGCCGTTCCTTCAGAGCCCCGTGCCGTGACCGTCGGCTCCCGCGCGCGTGCGCGGGAGTGACGTCACCGTGGCTCCGGCCAATCAGATGGCCGGATGCCGCGATCCCGGAAGACGGGCGACTGGACATGTCGCCTGTCATAGAGGTAAGCGGGCGGCACGGCGGGGGCTCATTCTAAGGTAAGTATTTGATAATGAGCTAGTATGCGATGCATACTAGCTCATTATGTCTTTCTCTTTCAGGGTGAAAAAAAATAAATATATATTTATTTCGGTTTACAACCTCTTTAAGCTTGATGGTCCTTCCTGCTGCCTGGATCAATATTTTGGCTGTGCTGACCTGCCTGTCCACATCGCTGCATGTAATGACCAAGGACTTTATAGACTACATCTCTGCCCGCTACCTGGACCAATGCTTTGGCTGTGCTGAAAGTATCCCTGCCTGCTGCCTGTAATGACTATGGACAGTATTTCTGCCTGCTGCCTGTTCGATTGCTTTTGCTTTCACTGACCACATCCCTGCCTTCTACCTGGATGCTCTCCTCTGTGGACCACTACTAAAACCACAGGTAATCTTTTGTTTACCCTTTGCTCAGCAGAATATATTTTGAGGTGTAATTGGTATGTACATGCTATATGTTAGAAATATGAAGGGCCTTCAAAAATGTAATAGGTTGTCAGGAAATTAGATGTAAAATGCATGCTCCTAGAACGTCTGAAAGTGTCTACTTGGATGTTGGGTCTCTGTATATGGCCAGGCTGTGTAAAGGTCTCACACATGTGGTATCGTCATACTCAGGAGGAGTAGCAGAATGTATTTTGGGGTGTAATTTTTGTTATGTACATGCTATGTCTTAGAAATATCCTCTAAATGGACAACTTTGTGTGAAAAAATATGTTTTCATTTTCTTTCCACATTTTCAAAGAACGTATGGAAAAAAATGACATGTTCAAAAGACTCATAATGCCTCATAAATTATACATTCAAAATGGGGTAATTTTATGGGCATTTTCATTGTACTGGTGCTCCAGGGCCTTCAAAAGTGTGATAGGTTGTCATAATATTAGATGTGTAATTTACGCTCCTAGAACACCTGAAGGTGTTACTTAGATGTTGGGCCTCTGTATGTTGCCAGGCTGTGTAAACGTTTGCTTTTCAAAAAGGGGTAATTTTATGAGCGTTTCCATTGTACTGGTGCTCCAGGGCCTTCAAAAGTGTGATAGGTTGTCATGAAATTAGATGTGTAATTTATGCTCCTAGAACACCTGGAGGTGTTACTTGGATGTTGGGCCTCTGTATGTGGCCAGGCTGTGTAAAGGTCTCACATATGTGGTATCCCTATACTCAGGAGGAGTAGCAGAATGTATTTTGGGGTTTCATTTTTGCTATGTACATGCTATATGTTGGAAATATCCTATAAATTGACAACTTTGTGTAAAAAAAATAGGTTTTCATTTTTTTCCCACATTTTCCAAAAACTTGAGAAAAAAATGACATGTTCAAAAGACTCATAATGCCTCATAGAATATACGTTGGAGTGTTTGCTTTCCAAAATGGGATGATTTTTGTGGGCAGTTCCATTGTCTTGGTGCTCTAGGTAGTCAGAAAATGATGTGTGTAATTTATGCTCCTAGAACGCCTGAAGGTGCTGCTTGGATGTTGAGTCTCTGTATGTGGCCAGGCTGTGTAAAAGTCTCACACATGTGGTATCGCCATATTCAGGAGGAGTAGCAGAATGTATTTTGGGGTGTCATTTTTGATATGTACATGCTATGTGTTAGGAATATTCTGCAAATTGACAACTTTGTGTTAAAAAAATAGGTTTTCATTTTTTTTCCCACATTTTCCAAAAACTTGGGAAAAAATGATATGTTCAAAAGACTCATAATGCCTTATAGAATATACGTTGGGGTGTTTGCTTTCCAAAATGGGGTCATTTTGTGGGGGTTTCCATTGTCCTGGCCAGCCAAGGCCTTCAAAAGTGTGATAGGCAGTCAGAAAGTTCTATGTGTATTTATGCTCCTAGAACACTTGAAAGTGCAACTTGGATGTTAAGTCTCTTTTTGTGGCCAGGCTGTGTAAAAGTCTCTCACATGTGGTATTATATTTAGTGTTGAGCGAACACGGACTGTATTATTCGTGTTCGTACCGAATAATTGGATTTTTTTTACCCGAACACGGACACGGACACTTTACTGTATGTTCGGGTAAAAATCCGTGTTCGGTCGTTTTATTTCCGGGTTTTGCATGCTTTGGCGCTCTTTTCATGGCGGGCTTTCAACAGCCAATCAACAATCGTTTAACTGGTGTGCCTTAAGCCATCCCAGCCATGCCTGCAAATGTCTTAGTAGCTGTGATTGGCCATCTGAAGCATGTGACCAAGTCTTTATAAGTTCGAGGCAGCCGCCGCAGCAGCGTCATTCTGCTGCTTAGCTAAGGGACAGAGCACACATCAATGTGCTGGCTGCTGATTAGGGAAAGATAGGCAGGAAAAAAACATTTGTGTCCGGATAGAATTGAGGGACAGGTCGGAGTGTTTAGGCAGGGCGAGTTGTAGGCATTTTAGGGATAGAGTCTGCTGAATTATAGGGTCAGTGTCTTCTACAAACTACAATCGATATTGCTGTGTGGGGGGTGGGGTGAATCTGCACTCAATCCTGATCTACGATCTCTTCTCAATCCTGTTAGGGACAGAGTCTGCTGAATTTTAGGGAAACTGTGTTCTACAAACTACAATCGATATTGCTGTGTGGTGTGGGATTGGAGATAGGCAGGTGTCAGTGATCCACATCCATTTTTCTGTGTGTGAGCTGCAGTGAACACAATCTTTTTGGGCTGCAGTGAACACAATCTTTTTGGGCTGCAGTGAACACAATCTTTTTGGGCTGCAGTGAACACAATCTTTTTGGGCTGCAGTGAACACAATCTTTTTGGGGTGCAGTGAACAAAATCTTTTTGGGGTGCAGTGAACACAATCCTTTTTGGTGTGCAGTGAACACAATCTTTGTGGGGTGCAGTGAACAAAATCCTTTGTGGGGTGCAGTGAACACAATCTTTTTGGGGTGCAGTGAACAAAATCCTTTTTGGGCGGCAGTGAACAACATCCTTTTTGGGGTGCAGTGAACACAATCTTTTTGGGGTGCAGTGAACAAAATCCTTTGTGGGGTGCAGTGAACACAATCTTTTTGGGGTGCAGTGAACACAATCTTTTTGGGGTGGAGTGAACAACATCCTTTTTGGGGTGCAGTGAACAAAATCCTTTTTGGGGTGCAGTGAACAAAATCATTTTTGGGGTGCAGTGAACACAATCTTTTTGGGGTGCAGTGAACACAATCTTTGTGGGGTGCAGTGAACACAATCTTTTTGGGGTGGAGTGAACAACATCCTTTTTGGGGTGCAGTGAACAACATCCTTTTTGGGGTGCAGTGAACACAATCTTTTTGGGGTGCAGTGAACACAATCTTTGTGGGGTACAGTGAACAGAATCTTTGTGGGGTGCAGTGAACACAATCTTTGGGGGGTACAGTGAACACAATCTTTTTGGGGTGCAGTGAACACAATCTTTGTGGGGTGCAGTGAACACAATCTTTTTGGGGTGGAGTGAACAAAATCATTTTTGGGGTGCAGTGAACAACATCCTTTTTGGGGTGCAGTGATCAAAATCCTTTTTGGGGTGCAGTGAACACAATCTTTTTGGGGTGCAGTGAACAAAATCCTTTGTGGGGTGCAGTGAACAGAATCTTTGTGGGGTGCAGTGAACACAATCTTTGGGGGGGTACAGTGAACACAATCTTTTTGGGGTGCAGTGAACACAATCTTTGTGGGGTACAGTGAACAGAATCTTTGTGGGGTGCAGTGAACACAATCTTTGGGGGGTACAGTGAACACAATCTTTTTGGGGTGCAGTGAACACAATCTTTGGGGGGTACAGTGAACACAATCTTTTTGGGGTGCAGTGAACACAATCTTTGTGGGGTGCAGTGAACACAATCTTTGGGGGGGTACAGTGAACACAATCTTTTTGGGGTGCAGTGAACAACATCCTTTTAGGGTGCAGTGAACACAATCTTTGTGGGGTGCAGTGAACAACATCCTTTTAGGGTGCAGTGAACACAATCTTTGTGGGGTACAGTGAACAGAATCTTTGTGGGGTGCAGTGAACACAATCTTTGGGGGGTACAGTGAACACAATCTTTGTGAGGTGCAGTGAACACAATCTTTGTGGGGTGCAGTGAACACAATCATTGTGGGGTGCAGTGAACTCAATCTTTGTGGGGTACAGTGAACACAATCTCATACTTCTGAAGATTTGAGGGTGCTGCCTGTTCCATACTCCCCCTACTCCTCATCTAGCCTTTTAGGGGTACAAACAATAGTAATTGGGGCCTAGTGTGGTTGTGTACGTGTGATATACATACACTTTTTTTGGATCATATTTTCTATTCCGCTATTTAATCAAAAACCTTTGGGGATCAGTTAAATTGGGGGATAGTCTGTGTTGGTACGTGTGAGAGAGATCCACCTTTCCAAGTTGTTGGGGTTCATCTCATACTTCTGAAGGTTTGAGGGTGCTGCCTGTTCCATACTCCCCCTACTCCTAGCCTTTTAGGGGTACAAACAATAGTAATTGGGGCCTAGTGTGGTTGTGTACGTGTGATATACATACACTTTTTTTGGATCATATTTTCTATTCCGCTATTTAATCAAAAAACTTTGGGGATCAGTTAAATTGGGGGATAGTCTGTGTTGGTACGTGTGAGAGAGATCCACCTTTCCAAGTTGTTGGGGTTCATCTCATACTTCTGAAGGTTTGAGGGTGCTGCCTGTTCCATACTCCCCCTACTCCTCATCTAGCCTTTTAGGGGTACAAACAATAGTAATTGGGGCCTAGTGTGGTTGTGTACGTGTGATATACATACACTTTTTTTGGATCATATTTTCTATTCCGCTATTTAATCAAAAACCTTTGGGGATCAGTTAAATTGGGGGATAGTCTGTGTTGGTACGTGTGAGAGAGATCCACCTTTCCAAGTTGTTGGGGTTCATCTCATACTTCTGAAGGTTTGAGGGTGCTGCCTGTTCCATACCCCCCCTACTCCTCATCTAGCCTTTTAGGGGTACAAACAATAGTAATTGGGGCCTAGTGTGGTTGTGTACGTGTGATATACATACACTTTTTTTGGATCATATTTTCTATTCCGCTATTTAATCAAAAACCTTTGGGGATCAGTTAAATTGGGGGATAGTCTGTGTTGGTACGTGTGAGAGAGATCCACCTTTCCAAGTTGTTGGGGTTCATCTCATACTTCTGAAGGTTTGAGGGTGCTGCCTGTTCCATACCCCCCCCTACTCCTCATCTAGCCTTTTAGGGGTACAAACAATAGTAATTGGGGCCTAGTGTGGTTGTGTACGTGTGATATACATACACTTTTTTTGGATCATATTTTCTATTCCGCTATTTAATCAAAAACCTTTGGGGATCAGTTAAATTGGGGGATAGTCTGTGTTGGTACGTGTGAGAGAGATCCACCTTTCCAAGTTGTTGGGGTTCATCTCATACTTCTGAAGGTTTGAGGGTGCTGCCTGTTCCATACCCCCCCTACTCCTCATCTAGCCTTTTAGGGGTACAAACAATAGTAATTGGGGCCTAGTGTGGTTGTGTACGTGTGATATACATACACTTTTTTTGGATCATATTTTCTATTCCGCTATTTAATCAAAAACCTTTGGGGATCAGTTAAATTGGGGGATAGTCTGTGTTGGTACGTGTGAGAGAGATCCACCTTTCCAAGTTGTTGGGGTTCATCTCATACTTCTGAAGGTTTGAGGGTGCTGCCTGTTCCATACTCCCCCTACTCCTCATCTAGCCTTTTAGGGGTACAAACAATAGTAATTGGGGCCTAGTGTGGTTGTGTACGTGTGATATACATACACTTTTTTTGGATCATATTTTCTATTCCGCTATTTAATCAAAAACCTTTGGGGATCAGTTAAATTGGGGGATAGTCTGTGTTGGTACGTGTGAGAGAGATCCACCTTTCCAAGTTGTTGGGGTTCATCTCATACTTCTGAAGGTTTGAGGGTGCTGCCTGTTCCATACTCCCCCTACTCCTAGCCTTTTAGGGGTACAAACAATAGTAATTGGGGCCTAGTGTGGTTGTGTACGTGTGATATACATACACTTTTTTTGGATCATATTTTCTATTCCGCTATTTAATCAAAAACCTTTGGGGATCAGTTAAATTGGGGGATAGTCTGTGTTGGTACGTGTGAGAGAGATCCACCTTTCCAAGTTGTTGGGGTTCATCTCATACTTCTGAAGGTTTGAGGGTGCTGCCTGTTCCATACTCCCCCTACTCCTAGCCTTTTAGGGGTACAAACAATAGTAATTGGGGCCTAGTGTGGTTGTGTACGTGTGATATACATACACTTTTTTTGGATCATATTTTCTATTCCGCTATTTAATCAAAAACCTTTGGGGATCAGTTAAATTGGGGGATAGTCTGTGTTGGTACGTGTGAGAGAGATCCACCTTTCCAAGTTGTTGGGGTTCATCTCATACTTCTGAAGGTTTGAGGGTGCTGCCTGTTCCATACTCCCCCTACTCCTCATCTAGCCTTTTAGGGGTACAAACAATAGTAATTGGGGCCCAGTGTGGTTGTGTACGTGTGATATACATACACTTTTTTTGGATCATATTTTCTATTCCGCTATTTAATCAAAAACCTTTGGGGATCAGTTAAATTGGGGGATAGTCTGTGTTGGTACGTGTGAGAGAGATCCACCTTTCCAAGTTGTTGGGGTTCATCTCATACTTCTGAAGGTTTGAGGGTGCTGCCTGTTCCATACCCCCCCTACTCCTCATCTAGCCTTTTAGGGGTACAAACAATAGTAATTGGGGCCTAGTGTGGTTGTGTACGTGTGATATACATACACTTTTTTTGGATCATATTTTCTATTCCGCTATTTAATCAAAAACCTTTGGGGATCAGTTAAATTGGGGGATAGTCTGTGTTGGTACGTGTGAGAGAGATCCACCTTTCCAAGTTGTTGGGGTTCATCTCATACTTCTGAAGGTTTGAGGGTGCTGCCTGTTCCATACTCCCCCTACTCCTCATCTAGCCTTTTAGGGGTACAAACAATAGTAATTGGGGCCTAGTGTGGTTGTGTACGTGTGATATACATACACTTTTTTTGGATCATATTTTCTATTCCGCTATTTAATCAAAAACCTTTGGGGATCAGTTAAATTGGGGGATAGTCTGTGTTGGTACGTGTGAGAGAGATCCACCTTTCCAAGTTGTTGGGGTTCATCTCATACTTCTGAAGGTTTGAGGGTGCTGCCTGTTCCATACTCCCCCTACTCCTCATCTAGCCTTTTAGGGGTACAAACAATAGTAATTGGGGCCCAGTGTGGTTGTGTACGTGTGATATACATACACTTTTTTTGGATCATATTTTCTATTCCGCTATTTAATCAAAAACCTTTGGGGATCAGTTAAATTGGGGGATAGTCTGTGTTGGTACGTGTGAGAGAGATCCACCTTTCCAAGTTGTTGGGGTTCATCTCATACTTCTGAAGGTTTGAGGGTGCTGCCTGTTCCATACCCCCCCTACTCCTCATCTAGCCTTTTAGGGGTACAAACAATAGTAATTGGGGCCTAGTGTGGTTGTGTACGTGTGATATACATACACTTTTTTTGGATCATATTTTCTATTCCGCTATTTAATCAAAAACCTTTGGGGATCAGTTAAATTGGGGGATAGTCTGTGTTGGTACGTGTGAGAGAGATCCACCTTTCCAAGTTGTTGGGGTTCATCTCATACTTCTGAAGGTTTGAGGGTGCTGCCTGTTCCATACCCCCCCTACTCCTCATCTAGCCTTTTAGGGGTACAAACAATAGTAATTGGGGCCTAGTGTGGTTGTGTACGTGTGATATACATACACTTTTTTTGGATCATATTTTCTATTCCGCTATTTAATCAAAAACCTTTGGGGATCAGTTAAATTGGGGGATAGTCTGTGTTGGTACGTGTGAGAGAGATCCACCTTTCCAAGTTGTTGGGGTTCATCTCATACTTCTGAAGGTTTGAGGGTGCTGCCTGTTCCATACTCCCCCTACTCCTCATCTAGCCTTTTAGGGGTACAAACAATAGTAATTGGGGCCCAGTGTGGTTGTGTACGTGTGATATACATACACTTTTTTTGGATCATATTTTCTATTCCGCTATTTAATCAAAAACCTTTGGGGATCAGTTAAATTGGGGGATAGTCTGTGTTGGTACGTGTGAGAGAGATCCACCTTTCCAAGTTGTTGGGGTTCATCTCATACTTCTGAAGGTTTGAGGGTGCTACCTGTTCCATACTCCCCCTACTCCTCATCTAGCCTTTTAGGGGTACAAACAATAGTAATTGGGGCCTAGTGTGGTTGTGTACGTGTGATATACATACACTTTTTTTGGATCATATTTTCTATTCCGCTATTTAATCAAAAACCTTTGGGGATCAGTTAAATTGGGGGATAGTCTGTGTTGGTACGTGTGAGAGAGATCCACCTTTCCAAGTTTTTGGGGTTCATCTCATACTTCTGAAGATTTGAGGGTGCTGCCTGTTCCATACCCCCCCTACTCCTCATCTAGCCTTTTAGGGGTACAAACAATAGTAATTGGGGCCTAGTGTGGTTGTGTACGTGTGATATACATACACTTTTTTTGGATCATATTTTCTATTCCGCTATTTAATCAAAAACCTTTGGGGATCAGTTAAATTGGGGGATAGTCTGTGTTGGTACGTGTGAGAGAGATCCACCTTTCCAAGTTGTTGGGGTTCATCTCATACTTCTGAAGGTTTGAGGGTGCTGCCTGTTCCATACTCCCCCTACTCCTCATCTAGCCTTTTAGGGGTACAAACAATAGTAATTGGGGCCCAGTGTGGTTGTGTACGTGTGATATACATACACTTTTTTTGGATCATATTTTCTATTCCGCTATTTAATTTAACTGGGCCTCCATGCGAGACCTGTGTGCCTTGTTGCGCTGTTTTGAGTACTCCACCAACATGGCCAGTGGCAATGACGCCGTTCTCAGCTTAACTATCCCACTTCTATGCCTCCTTGAAAAAACAATTCGGGCGATGATGGAAGAGGATGTGGCACAGGATGAGGAGGAGGAGGAGGATGAAGAGGTAACATTTCCAAGGCTTTCAGGGCAGTCATTCGCAAGGGGCTCCGAGGGTGGGTTCCTGCACACGCAAACGCCAGGGACGCAATTGTCCAGCAGGGGCACAGTTCTGGAGGATGAGGAGGATGAGGAGGAGGAGGAGCTGGAGGAGGAGATGGAACCATGTTCACAGCAGGGTGGCACCCAGGCCAGCTCATGGCCATCACTGGTGCGTGGCTGGGGGGATACAGAGGACACGGACGATACACCTCCCACAGAGGACAGCCTTTCGTTGCCTCTGGGCAGCCTGGCACACATGAGCGATTACATGCTGCAGTGTCTCCACAACGACCGCCGAGTTGCCCACATTCTAACTTGTGCTGATTACTGGGTGGCCACGCTGCTGGATCCCCGTTACAAGGACAACGTACCGTCCTTAATTCACTCACTGGAGCGCGATCGCAAGATGCGCGAGTACAAGCGCACGCTGGTAGACGCCATGCTGCTGGCATTCCCATCTGACAGCGGGGCCACAGTGGAAGCACAAGGCAGAGGAGGAGGAGGAGGAGGTCGCCAACGCAACCAGGGCACCGCCAGCACCTCAGAAGGCAGGGTTAGCATGGCCGAAATGTGGAAAAGCTTTGTCAGCACGCCACAACAAACAGCAGCACCAGCAGCTCAGATGGAACGTCTTAGCAGGAGGCAGCATTTTACCAACATGGTGGAGCAGTATGTGTGCACACGCCTACATGTAGTGAATGACGGGTCTGCCCCCTTCAACTTCTGGGTCTCCAAATTGGGCACATGGCCTGAGCTTGCCCTTTACGCCTTGGAGGTGCTGGCGTGCCCTGCAGCCAGTGTATTATCTGAACGGGTATTTAGCACGGCTGGGGGCGTTATAACAGACAAGCGCAGCCGCCTGTCCAGAGACAATGTGGACAAGCTCACGTTCATTAAAATGAACCAGGCATGGATCCCACGGGACTTTTCCGTACCTTATGCAGAATAGCAATGGATACCGACCTTACCCACCCATTGTTCCATTTTTGCTCTTTCTCACTCTTTTGGGGTGTACCCTCATTTAAAATTTTTGAAAAGAAGCAGTGTTGGCTACCTCGTCCTCCTCCTCAGGGCCAGATTAATGTAGGGGCTATTGGAGCTGCAGCTCCAGGCCCCTACCTTTTATATAGGCCCCGGGTTGGCCATATTCACTGTTACCGCTCTTCTGTCACTTGTAAACACAGAAGTCTGGCTTCTATGCTCGCTTCCCCAGGCAGCACCCTCAGAACCTCCCCACACAGCGTGAAGGCCGGACAAGGAGGGACAGTTGGCGATGCATGGATGTGTTTATGGGCTTCAGAGACAGCATCCCATGTTGAATTAGGCATGCATGGCTGCACCCTTCCTCCTCTGGGTGCATGGCAAGGCACGGCCCTTAAGGCCCTTCAAAATCCTCAGCACCAAGCCCATGATGCTGTTAATCCGGCCCTGGTCCTCCTCCACCGCCGCTTCCACCTACACCGCCCATAGGTGTGCGCAGCCTATTGCATTAAGGTGTGCACCCCAAAGTTGAAATACACATGCATGTGTTTGCCAGCAGGGAGAGTAATGTATCGGGGCCATGTACCTGTAGGCAAGGAGAAATAGAGCAGAGCAGGTCCCAGGGAGATCTTTCCCATCTCCTCACTGGCAATGCTATGTGCCCTAGGTGATTAGGGTGTGCCCAGGCACACCCAGCACACCCTGTGCGCACGCCTATGTCACCGCCACATCCACCACCACCTCAACCTCCCTCCTACTCCATATGGGCCTCGTCCTTCAGAGATGAAGAAGAACATTGTTTTATTTTTCTGTTTTTTTTTGTTGTTTTAAGTTATTTCCCTATCCACATTTGTTTGCAGAGCACTTGCCATGCTCTTAATTACGTTTTGCTGCCATTTGCAGCACTCTAGCCCTTTCCTTTGGTGTTTTAGAGCCATTTTAGTGCCTTAAAGTTCGGGTCCCCATTGACTTCAATGGGGTTCGGTGTCCGGGAAAAGTTCGGTAAAAGTCCGGGACACGGACCCGGACTTTTTTTTAAAGTTCGGCCGAACCCGTCGAACACGGACATCTAGGTGTCCGCTCAACCCTAATTATATTATAATATTTTTTCTTTTTCATTTTTCCTTTTTCCAAGAAGTGTGGGAAAAAATTACAACTTTAAAATACTCACCATGCCTCTTAGGGTCCTTTCACACAGCCCGCATCTGCCGACAGAGCCGCTTTGTTCAGCGGGGGATCGATATGCCGATGCCACGCACAGAGCAGTCAGATCCCCGCTGTCCTCTATAGGGGAATCGCCTGTCCATTCTCATCCGATCCCATCCAATCCGATCAGCTGGACGGATGGAAAATAGGGTTAACTGCCCTGTATTGAAGTGGTTCACGTTATCCACACTTGTGTTCCCAAAAGTACTCGCAGTTACTTTCACTCAACCAGTTGTGTTAGAGGAGCTAAGGTTGTTCTTGGAGTCAAGGCGCACAACAAGGAACACAAATTACCAAGCAGCTCCTGCACTACAAATATGAAAAGCATAAATTCTCAATTCTACATCCCACGGAAGGGGTATTCTGTCAGTCACGTATATAAGTCCGATATTCAACAGATTTTCAAGGATTTAATAGGTGCTTGTGGTAGAAAAGAATAATAGAAAGAATAAGAGGAGATAAAAAGGAATATGGATAAGGAATTTTATTTTGGAGAGGCAAGGAGAAAGGTAAAAGGGTCAGACGGGGCAGCTTGGTGGGAGCATCTCCGAACACAGAGAAGAGTAATATCTTCTGTGTTAAACACAGCAGACTGTTGTTCTCTTAGGAATCAATACAGAGCTCCTGTGTTCCTCCGATTTAGAAACACGGGTCTCTGTATTGACTTCACAAGCCCATCCCCCCACAGTTAGAAAACACCCCCTAGGCTCACATTTCACCCTGTGATCGCCCCTGGGTTAACCCCTTCCCTGCCAGTGTCCTTATTACATTAACAGTGTATATCTTTTAGCACTGATTACTGTAGTAATGTCACTGGTCCCCCCAAAAGTGTCAAAAATGTCAGTTAGGGGTCCGATCTTGTCCTCCGCAATGTCACAGTCCCGCTAAAAATCGCCGAACCCCTCAATTACTAGTAAAAAAAATAAATAAAAATGACATAAATCTTTCCCCTAGTTTGCAGACGCGATAACTTTTGCGCAAACCACTCAATACGCTTATTGGGATTTTTTTTTACCAAAAATATGTAGCAGAAAACAAGTTGGCCTAAAATGATGAAAAAAAATAGATTTCCAAATTTTTTTTTTTTTTGGGACTGTTCTATAGCAGAAGGTGAAAAATGTTTTTTTTTCAGAAGTGTCGCTCTTTTTTTGTTTATAATCAAAAAATAAAAATCGCAGCGGTGATCAAATACCACCAAAAGAAAGCTCTCTTTGTGGGGAAAAAAGGAGTTCAATTTTATTTGGGTATATCGTTTCACGACTACGCAATTTTCAGTTAAAGTAATGCAGCGCCAAATCACAAAAAATGGCCTGGTCATTAAGGGGGTAAAACCTTCCGATCTAGAAGTGGTTAAGGGGTCTATAGTATGTATAAAACTTCACTGAATGTGATAAACATTCACACAGCAATGAAACTTGCAGTATTTTGTGTAACATAATTACTCCCTATGATCCTAAGTGCCATCTACTGCCCATAATGCATTATTTGTTCTTTTAAATACCTCTATCAGGAATGCGTTTTTTCATGCTTTTTGCAGAAATGCCGGACATTTATTTAATATAGGTTCCTAAGGAACACGTTCACAACAATGCATTTTTGTGCCTGTGTGTTTTTGGAAAGGGTCAGGGACTTTTTTAAACGCAAAACGCTGCATTTTTTTTGCTTTTTTGGTGCAATAGACTTCAGTGGAGAAGCTGCAGAAAAGCATGTAGTGCGTTTTTACCACGATTTGCGTTTTTAAATCTGCCCAACAACAACTCCCCCCCCGAAAAAAAAAAAAGCATGCAAATCACAAATCATGGTATAAATCACGGCAAAACCGCTGTAAAAAAAAAAAAAAAACGTGGAAAGCACAGCAAAAAGCACAACAGAAACGTTCAAAAGCAACATGCATAGGTGTGAAAGAGCCCTTAGAGAGGATGCTGGGGGGGGAGGGGGGACCGTTTGCACAGATTGGTAGAACCAGGAAAGAGGTATTTCTCCTGTACATCCATTGACAAAACTCTTGCACTGCAGAGGGGGCCACTGCAAGGGATGTTTTTGTTAAATCCCTTAAGTTCATCTTTAAGCTTTAAGTTCACATTTGTCGTTTTGAGATATTGCACTGCAATACTGGCAAAATACACTACCCAAGTTCCACCGCCATTCATTTTCAATGGCACCTGAACGTGGCGCAGTTTTGCCACGACTGTCATGTGATAAATCACATCACGCAAAGCTTGTCGCCCAAAAGAAGCTCCTGCTCCTTTTTGGGGAACAAGGTTCGCGCAATGTGGTTTGTCGCAAATGTATCGCAATTTTTCACGTGACAAACGTTGCAAAACCCCGCCACGCTTTGGTGCCATTGAAAATGAATAGCACCCAAACAATCGTGGTGTGTTTTGGCACTATTGTGGTGCAATTTGGGATTGCGGTGCAGAATCGCAGCAATTGTGGCTGAAATCCCAAAATGCCAGATGTGAATGGGGAAATAAAGTGTTAGGCCCCTTTCATACGGGTCCGTTCCATCGACCCCCGCTGAGCAGGCGGATGACATCCCTGTCTCCGCTCTGTGTGCGGAGACAGAGTTGTCAGATCCCCGCTGTCCTCTATGGGGGAATCAGATGAGAACGGACCGCCTGTCCGTTCTCATCCGATCCCATCCGCTGAACGCATGGAAAATAGGGTTTCCATCCGTCTGGATTTCACGGACCGGATTGGATAGCAGCGGGTGTCAGCGGAAATGTCTCCGCTGACATCCGCTGCCCCATAGGGATGCATGGGCATCCGATCAGATCCGCCTAAAAAACTGACAGGCGGATCTGATCGGATCGTTCGTGTGAAAGGGGCCTTACTGTGTAAAGTGAGACGAGGCCTAGAGGTCTGTTGGATGGAAGTTTAAGTAAACAATATTCATGTGTAACATGGAAAATTTTAAGGTGTAGCTAAAGTCTTTTTTTTTTTTCTTTCATTTTGTAGGCTTATACTGTATTAGGAAAAAGGTAAATCCCCTTTTCAATTTTTTTTTTGCTGTGTCCCATTGGGAAATTGCCTTTACTTCCTATCCCTTAAGCCTACAACAGTAAAATCAGTCTGCATATGCAGTAAAACATTCTTGATATACTCACTGTGGAACCTAAGGGGTTAATCCTCTACATTGTGTAAAAAGGCTGTTTGATCTTGTCTTCTCTGATCCTCCCCTTCTTCCACTGTCCCTTATCTATCTCCTAATTTTACAGAGCCTTTAGGGCACTCTGCACATGCTCAGTTTGGTGTGCATTGCTAGAGAGGGCCAATCCGAACTCTCCAAACAGCGAATCAGGAGTCATGCAGCCTCATGGGACAGTCAGAGGAGAATGAAAACTCCTCCTCCAAGCTTTAACCAGTGCTCAGCCGGACACTGATTGAAGTCACAAGACTGCCATATACTGTTATGAGAAAAGGTATTTAGCAGTTTATATTTACTAAACGCATTGCATTTCCATATTGTGTGTACTGTGTGAGACCAGATATAGTGAATGCAGG
The DNA here is from genome assembly GCF_965119305.1 of Pelophylax lessonae. Taxonomy (NCBI): domain Eukaryota; kingdom Metazoa; phylum Chordata; class Amphibia; order Anura; family Ranidae; genus Pelophylax; species Pelophylax lessonae. Next base: position 482,735,541 of record NC_138771.1, on the reverse strand, counting down.
CTCCTGGGTTAAGTAACACTTTAACTACCTCCCACCCGGCCATAGTATATATACGGCCGGGCGGGAGTCTCGTCCTTCTGAATGGACATTCCGGAACATCCTTCAGAAGGAGAGAGATCGCGCCGCCGCGGGCACGCGCAGCGGCGCGATCTCGATGTGCCTGTGTCCCTCGGACACAGAGCGACATCATTCGGCAGGAGGGCCCTGTGATTGGCCCTCCTGATCACATGACGGCTGTGTCCAATCACAGCCGTCATGTAATGTAAATAGAGCCGCTGTAACGGCTTCGATCTCTTCTCCTCACTGACAGATCCTGTCAGTGAGGAGAAGATCAGAGGATCGGTGCTGCTGCGGGGGTGATCAGTGAGTATTTCTAATTACTCACTGATCACAGGGGGGGTCTGTGCTGGTAATCAGAACATTGATTACCAGTGCAGCCCTGGGGGGGAGGGGTGCCACATAGCCACCAGGGATGCCCACCAATGACCACCAGGAATGCCCACTATGGCCACCAGGGATGGCAAGCAGGGCTCAGAGAGCCCCCCAGTGCCCTCCCTATCAGTGTTGCCCACCAATGGCATCTATCAGTGCTGCCCACCAGTGCCATTATTGCCATCTATCAGTGCCGCCCACCAGTGCCCATTATTGCCCACCAGTGCTGCCTATCAGTGCCCATCAGTGCCCCCCATCAGTGCCGATCAGTGCCACCCATCAGTGCCGATCGTTGCTGCCCAACAGTGCCACTATCAGTGCCCATCAGTGCCCATCAGTGCCGCCAATCAGTGCCCATCAGTGCTGCCTATCGGTGCCCATCAGCGCTGCCTATCAGTGCCCACCAATGCTGCATATCAGTGCTACCTATCAGTGCCACATATCAGTGCCCATCAGTGCTGCATATCAGTGCTACCTATCAGTGCCCATCAGTGCTGCATATCAGTGCCACCCCATCAGTGCCACCCCATCAGTGCCACCCCATCAGTGTCTCCTCATCAGTGCCTGTCAGTGCGGCATCATCAGTGCTCATCAGTGCAGGAAAAAACATATCTATTTACAAAATTTTATAACCTAAACAAAAAAACTTTTTTTTTTTTTTTCAAACTTTTCAGTCTTTTTTTATTTGTGCACCAAAAAAGAAAAAACCTGACGGTGATCAAATACCACCAAAAGAAAGCTCTATTTGTGGGGAAAAAATGACACAAATTTGGTTTAGTCGCATGACCGCGCAATTGTCATTCAAATTGCAACAGCGCTAAAAGCTGAAAATTGGTCTGGGAAGGAAGGGGGTTTAAGTGCCCTGTATTGAGGTGGTTAAAGAGGATCTTCACTGCATCTGAGCACCACAAACCAAATACGCTTTTTATTTAATCTTAATATTCAAAGCAAACGTCCCTCTCCATCCATGTTTCCGTGCTTTATTTTGGTGAGGAATCATTTTGAAAAACACCCCCCCTAGCATTTCTAGCCGTGGCCATCTTGATCAAGGGCAAATGATTTTTGTAGCATTTACTTCCTACCCTTAGCTCAAGTATGTCTGCAGGAGAGTGAGCTTAGCTGAAAAACACCCTCCTCCTCTCCTCCCCTCCTGTAATGTATGACATCATTTGCCTAGGCAGGAAACCAGGAAGTAGCTGAAGAAATGTAAAAAAAAAGTTTAAAACAAGTAAATATGATATATTTTCCTCTCTACTTACTAATGTTAGCAGCATGAGGATTAAAAATAATGAATGTTGATTGGGAGAGTGAAGTTCCACTTTAACATGTGTAGTATCAATATCATGTATTTCATTGACATAGCAAGTCATAGCAAAAAGGTTAAGTACATAACATTTCAAAAGAACTACCTATAAGGAATCGAAGCATGCAATGGTTAGATTTAATTGTCTTCTTATAAAAACGTGTATATTATGATTGGCTAGAAATAGAAAAGGCAAAAAATTATGAGTATTAATGAAAAGTATGTTAGTGTTTGTAGTATAATGATGTTTGTGTGTGTGAGTGCCGAAAGCTGCGCAGAAGCCTGGAAAAGTTCAGAACAAAGATCATTTAGCAAGGAGAAAGGTCACCTGATGAGTCTGGCTGTAAATCAAGTCTCCCTGTCCTTACTATCCAGAGGAAGGGGGATGGGGTAACTCACCACTATGTGTGGAATGAACCTTTTTAGGCTCCTTCCACAGAGCCCTTGTCCAGTCCAATCATTAGGGGATCTCCTAACAGACCCTCTGCTGAATATTGGCCCTGGATTCACCACCCATACCCATTATATTATCCTTTACACTGATAATGCCCCTGGACTCACCACCCATACCCATATTATCCCTAAGGCTCCTTTCACACTATTGCAATGCAATTTTACTGCGATTTCGCGGCACGATTTTTGCCGCGATTTTGAAAGCAATGGCAAGGCTATATGCCTCAAAACACATCGTGGCAAAGTAGTGCAGGAACTACTTTGAAGTCGGTGCGACTTCAAAACGCACTGATATGAATGGGGCTCATTGAAAATAATGGAAAACGACTTGTCATGCGATTTTGCGGTCCAAAATCGCGGGACAAGTCGCACTAGTGTGAATGGGGCCTTACACTGATAATGTCCCTGGACTCACCACCCATACCCACTATATTATCCCTTACACTGATAATGTCACTGTACTCACCACCCATACCCATTATATTATCCTTTACACTAATAATGCCACTGTATTCACCACCCATACCCATTATATATTCCCTTACACTAATAATGCCCCTCGACTCACCACCCATACCCATTATATTATCCTTTACACTGATAATGTCCCTGGACTCACCACCCATACCCATTATATTATCCTTTACACTGATAATGTCCCTGGACTCACCAACCATACCCATTATATTATCCTTTACACTGATAATGTCACTGTACTCACCACCCATATCCATTATATAATCCCTTACACTGATAATGTCCCTGGACTCACCACCCATATCCATTATATAATCCCTTACACTGATAATGTCCCTGGACTCACCACCCATATCCATTATATAATCCCTTACACTGATAATGTCCCTGGACTCACCACCCATACCCATTATATTATCCCTTACACTGATAATGTCCCTGGACTCACCACCCATATCCATTATATTATCCTTTACACTGATAATGTCCCTGGACTCACCACCCATATCCATTATATAATCCCTTACACTGATAATGTCCCTGGACTCACCACCCATACCCATTATATTATCCCTTACACTGATAATGTCCCTGGACTCACCACCCATATCCATTATATTATCCCTTACACTGATAATGTCCCTGGACTCACCACCCATACCCATTATATTATCCCTTACACTGATAATGTCCCTGGACTCACCACACACACCCATTATATAATCCCTACACTGATAATTTCCCTGGACTCACCACCCATATCCATTATATTATCCCTTACACTGATAATGTCACTGTACTCACCACACATACCCATTATATTATCCTTTACACTGATAATGTCACTGTACTCACCACCCATATCCATTATATTATCCCTTATACTGATAATGTCCCTGGACTCACCACCCATACCCATTATATTATCCTTTACACTGATAATGTCCCTGGACTCACCACACACACCCATTATATTATCCCTTACAATGATAATTTCCCTGGACTCACCACCCATACCCATTATATTATCCTTTACACTGATAATGTCACTGTACTCACCACCCATACCCATTATAGTATCCCTTACACTGATAATGTCCCTGGACTCACCACCCATACCCATTATATTATCCTTTACACTGATAATGTCCCTGGACTCACCACACACACCCATTATATTATCCCTTACACTGATAATTTCCCTGGACTCACCACACATACCCATTATATTATCCTTTACACTGATAATGTCACTGTACTCACCACCCATATCCATTATATTATCCCTTACACTGATAATGTCACTGGACTCACCACCCATACCCATTATATTATCCTTTACACTGATAATGTCCCTGGACTCACCACACACACCCATTATATTATCCCTTACAATGATAATTTCCCTGGACTCACCACCCATACCCATTATATTATCCTTTACACTGATAATGTCACTGTACTCACCACCCATACCCATTATAGTATCCCTTACACTGATAATGTCACTGTACTCACCACCCATATCCATCATAGTATCCTTTACACAGATAATGTCCCTGTACTCACCACCCATAACCATTAAATTATCCTTTACACTGATAATGTCCCTGGACTCACCTCCTATACCCATTATATTATCCCTTACAATGATAATGTCCCTGTACTCACCACCCATACCCATTATATTATCCCTTACAATGATAATGTCCCTGTACACACCACCCATACCCATTATAGTATCCCTTACACTGATAATGCCCCTGGACTCACCACCCATACCCATTATATTATCCTTTACACTGATAATGCCCCTGGATTCACCACCCATACCCATTATATTATCCCTTACACTGATAATGCCCCAGGTCTCACCACCCATACCCATAATATTATCCTTTACACTAAAAATGTCCCTGAACTCACCACCCATACCCATTATATTATCCTTTACACTAATAATGCTCCTGGACTCACCACCCATACCCATTATATTATCCTTTACACTGATAATGCCCCTGGACTCACCACCCATACCCATTATATTATCCTTTAGACTAATAATGCCCCTTGACTCACCACCCATACCCATTATATTATCCCTTACACTGATCATGTCTCTGGACTCACCACCCATACCCATTATCAGGGCTTTTCTTCTCAGAGAATTGGTGCAGGAACTCCTCCCTTCCCAGTCATCCCTTGACTCTGCCCAATACCCACCTCTGAGCACCATTCCTTGTATCATTTTGTGGTGCTAAGTATTTTGTATTAAATGTGTTCATGATAACAAGAATGGCAGAAAAATATATCTAGCAACAATGCACTCAACAGCGACAATAGATTCATCCCAGCAACAATGGACTCCCAGCAGTCAGCATCAGTAGACTCTTCAGCAGTCAGCAACAAAGACCCCTCCCAGTAGATCCCTCCCAGCAATGATTGATCCTCCGGCAACATAAGACCCACTCCCAGCCACAATAGATTCCCCACGAGCAACAGAAGACCTCCCCAGCAGCACTAGACCCCCTTCCTCGGCAAAAATAGATCCCCTCCAGCAACAATAGATTCCCCAACATCAATAGACACTCCAGCACACCTCAGAACCCCTTGCTACTACATATATTTAGTTCTGAAGGTGCCGGAACTGTGTTCCCCTGCATTCCTGCTGAAACAAATCCCTGCCCATTATATTATCCCTTTCACTGATAATATACCTGGACACATTCCTTATATGTTCTTTATGCCCATACATTGCCAATACATTGCCACCCTCTGTCTAACTTATAAAAGTTCCTGACTGGCATTGGCAATACTGAAGTGTACTTAATCCTGTCGATAATGCTTTTTTTTTCTCCATTAAAGGTAGATGTAAGGTATACTTCTCTACAGCTTTGTCTAAAATTCGGCTGTCATTCGTCTACATTGAAGTAGTGGTTCTAGCATTAATCTTGAAGTATTTTGCACAGTAGCCCCACTTTGCAATACAAATTATATAATTACTTCTCTGTGGCCGGCGGCTGTTTCATTCTCTCTTCATTTTTTACATGCAAATTCGGGAAGGAATTGGGTATGTAATCTGTATGGCAGAAAGGTTATTGTGAGACTGTGATGGACAACTTAGCCAAACACAGCCGAGTGCTCTGTTGATGAGAAGTAAATGAGCAGGAAAATGGGATTGATGACTTGCAGAATGATATTGGGTCAGGTGGAGGCAGGGAGGGAACAGTGGAAATATGGAGGTCTTATACTAACCATTGCAAAATAAAAAGAAATAAAAAAATTAACCAAATTGACTTGTGACCACATGTGAGAGGTGAACAGATAACTGGGCAGCACTAAATGACCTTGTATTAACACTTGTGTGTTATGAAGTGTCTGGTGCTTTTACCTCTTGTATTCACAGAAGATACAGACCAATCATTTAAAAAGGGTCCTTATATGGGAAATGGGTATTTAAAAAGGGTACAGATCACTCACACATGTATAACGCTACTCCCATAGGAGCCTTAGGATTACTATCCAGGCCTTCCTAAGCTTCTGCCCCACAGCCAGTCCCACACCAAGCTCATTCACTCTTTCCTCAAGGACCAGTCTAGTGGATGTTGTTTTTGTGGTTTTTATTTTTGGAGAACTTGGATAGGGTAGAGGAAAAGGTGAAATACTCCTAGATAGGGAATATGTACAACTTGAGGAGTTTGTTATTGTTAAGTACCTGCATTCCAGGTACATGCGTACCTGGCAAAACATGATAGGTGGGGGGGGGGGCAGGGGCTTAAGGGCCATGGTTAAGCAAAACCTGGTCGAACCAAGTCTTAGGAAGAGAGATTGGAGAGAGGTAAGGATCACTCTTATATGGAAAGAAGGATCACTAATGGCACTTTTCCACAGCAAGTACCGGCTCGGCTCTACTCGGCCCTGCTTGGCCCGGTTTGGTTTTCCACTGCATGGTACCGCATGGTACGGTGTTGGAACGGTTCGGTATGGTTTGGTATGGTTTGCTTTTCCACTAAAGTAGTATTAAGTAAGTGGGTGGGATAACAATGATTCTCTGACCAATCAGTGACTAGTAGTGACTGCGTGCAAAGGATTGTGGGATATGGTACCGGTATAGTACCTCTTGGAACCACAATCGAGGTGGTACTGTTTTAGAGAGCTGTACCGTTCGGTTCCATGTAGTGGAAAAGCGCCGCCGTACCGTACCGAACCGTTCCTACACCATACCATGTGGTACCAGCAGTGGAAAAACACAAAAGCGAGCCATACCGTTCGGTTCCATGCAGTGGAAAAGCCCCATAAGGTACATGAAGGCAGGAAGGGTCACTGTCACAGACTTAGGAGGCTTTTGGGAAAGGATTGCAGGCTAGACTCCTGGCCACTGTCTGTGTGGAGCAATCCTTATTGGTAATCTCATCAACTCAAGCCACCTGTCTTTCACACAACAACCTATTATCTACTGTGGGGATGTGTTTACACTTTAATAATGTCTATTGTTCTGTGGGAGCTCGCTGCCGGTGTGTCTAACCTAAAATGAGATCCCTGATTGTTCAGGTGTGGTTAATTGTTTCATCTATTGTTTGCCTGCTAGCATTCTGTGCATTCCGCCTAGGCTGATTTAAGTGCTCAGTTAATTGGCATGTTAATGATATCATGGTCAGCCCTACCTCATTATGTATCCATTGTGGGATGTTTTGGGTAAATATTTGACTGGTCACTGAAATAATTCTCAAGTGTATAAAAGTCTGTAAGTTGGTTCAATAAACGGTTCATTCTGGTTTCACTCCAAAACTTGTACTGTCGAGTTCTTGGGGTAACTATAGCCAGATTCACGGACCCCGTGTTCCAGATTGCTTAGGAAGCAGCTTCTTGGCGGAGATATCCGGTCCAGGTGTCCTGTTCCGTCACAGTCACTATGACACATTAAAGGCAGAAAGGATCACTTTGGTACATGGAAGGCCGAAAGGATCACTGACACGTGGAAGGCTGACACTATTGCACATGGAAGGCAGGAATGAGCACTATGGCACATGGAAGGCAGGAAGGATTACTATGCCGTGTGGAAGGCAGGAAGGATCACTATGGCACATGGAAGACAGGAAGGATCACTATAGCACATGGATGGCAGGAAGAATCACATTAGTATATGGAAGACAGGAAAGATATATCACTATGGCACATGGAAGGCAGGAAGGATCGCTATGGTATATGGAAGGCAGCAAGGATCACTATGGAACATGGAAGGCAGGAAGGATCACTATGGCACATGGAAGACAGGAAGCATCACTATAGCACATGGATGGCAGGAAGAATCACATTAGTATATGGAAGACAGGAAGGATAGATCACTATGGCACATGGAAGGCAGGAAGGATCACTATGGCACATGGATGGCAGAAAGGATCACTTTGGTATATGGAAGGCAGGAAGGATCACTATGGCACATGGAAGGCAGGAAGGACCACTTTGGCACATGGAAAGCTGGAAGGGTCACTATGGCACATGGAAGGCAGAAAGGATCACTATGGCACATGGAAGGAAGTATCATTATGACACATGTGTAACGGAATCCGGACACCCCGACTGTGTATCTCCGCCAAGAAGCTGCTTCCTAAGCTCTGGAACAAGGGATCCGTGAATCTGGCTATAGTTACCTCAAGAACTAGACAGTACAAGTTTTGGAGTGAACCAGAATCAAACTGTTTATTCAAACACATGCACAAAGAGATATACACTGTGGGACAGCCCCCCCCCCCCCTTAGCAGCCAATCCACATACACATATACAGCCCATAATAAGTTTATCTTAAGGCAGACAGAAACAACAATAGAACAATGGAATGCGGCTGACAGAGCGGGGGGAGGAGCCGGGTCATGGCGCCAGAGCTGAGTGCGTGCTAGTGCAGACCTGGGAGCCGCCCGTGACATGCTACTGAACGCCCCAGACCATCCCGCACACATGGAGAACTAAAGCGGACCAAATATTCCTCTACCTGATCTCCAGCAACGCTACCGAAGGACCCGGTGGATCGGTCGATCCCTGCTGAGAAGCAGGTACCTCCGTCGAGCAGTGTCCGAGGGAAGGAAGGACAGCTCCGGGGATGTAGATCCCGTGTAGCCACCAGGGTGCAGTAGCGAGGAAGCGGCAAGCTCGAGCCGGTCGCCCGGACCATCTGCACTCGTCCAGCCGGCACAGAGAGACTCCTCACGTGGTCCCGCACTAGGTCCGCCATCGGGGGGACAGCTCACCAGACCCGGAAACAGCTCTGGGGAAAGAGAGGGTCCCCAGCATCCGAGTAAGGAGGGAATCAACGCCTGAAGGGGGACGCAGTGGCAGCCGGATACCCGACCTAGCATGCAGCTAAGGAGCCACAAACTACGCACTACATGAGGCTGAGATCGAGTCCTGGAGGAGTGGTGAGAGGGTGAAAATCCCCCAATTCCTTTCCTTTCATATATGATATAAACTATAAGATCTATAGACTGGGACAAGTGCCAAGGTATACCCCGGGTGAAAAGATACTGATAGACTGCCTTGCACTGCAATAGAAATACTGCTGACACCCCGGGTTACTCCGGGCATACTAAGGCCCCCTCAGGAGGAGGAAAAAAAAAGAAAACAAAGGGAGAAGGGCTTGGTAATAAGGACCCTCCTAGCGTGTTGGAAAACGTTTAATGAGCACTTGGTTTAAAAGGACGGAATGATAAAAAATACCCCAAACCTCCCAAGCCTCCCCGAACCGTATGTCGAATAGGAGATAATTACATAGAGGAATTCTATGGGACCCCCTAAAGGCCCTTCCCCACGGGAGATAAATATTATATATATATGATGTAGAAGACTACCAATATCTTACAAGGGCTTCCTTTGGCTTATACTTTATTCTATAACTGAACGATGGAAAGACCGTATGAGAATAAAGCAAACTAAAATTACTACCCAACTCGAGTCTTCAAGGGGAAAAAAAAAAGATAAAAAAAAAAAAAAAAGCCAGAGGTAGCTCTACTGGAGATTATTGGTTAGGAGAAGTTGGAAATACTGGACAACTATACCCCCCCATCTTAAAGCTGTACCCCCCTTAAACATACGCCGGGCCCACCCCTGAAATATTATATTTGACCACTGTCTGGTCAGGTAGACAGTTGGCGATAGAGATTTTGCGGAGGAGGACTAGTGGTGACAGGAGTATTGTCTGGAACAGGAAGAGAATAGAGGATCGGAAAGCCCTATACGGGTTAAATACACCACTGGAAAATACATACTCTACTGAACTCTATAGCACCCCAGCTCTAGAACTCAAATAGAGCTTAAAAAGTAGAGATATGTCAAAAATAAAGAATAAGCAGACAAAAGATGGGGCGGAGAAACCCGCAAAAATAACAGCTAGCCCCGGAACCATCAGAAAGTATATGACTCAGGAGGGGAAGGGACAAAATGAAACAGCGGATAGTCAACCAGCTGTAAAATCAAAACAAAATAATGAGGGGAAAATAAAGACAAAAGGCACAAAAAACTCGGAGGTACCGGGAGAGGAGACCTTGGACTCTTCTAGGGAAAGTACACAAACTTTGGGAGACTACGTATCAGGAAAGGAAGAAGAACAGAGGAGAAAAGACCAGCCACCGACAAAATCTGAAATGATAGAAATGTTCACAAATCTGGAAAAATCAATTAAATCGGAAATGGCTAACCTATATAGGGATTTAGGACATACTCTGGCTAGAGTGGAAGAAATAGAAACGAAAATAAACTCCCACGGGAGGAAGTTAAAAAATTTAAAAGATCAAATGAAAAGAACGCAGCTTGAACAGAGGAATATGGCTTATAAGATGGAAGATCAAGAGAATAGAAACAGAAGGAAAAACTTGCGGATTAGGGGCCTACCGGAAAAGGGCAGAGAGGAAAAACTAGAGGAAATGCTTGAAAACATCTTCAATCCCCTTCTAGGAAAGGAAATGGCTGACAAAATAGAATTTGAAAGAGTCCACAGAATACGAAAACCTCAGAATGCTCCAAAAGACAAACCAAGAGATGTAATAGCGAGATTTCATAAATACGATGTAAGAGCTAAAATCTGGGAAAAGATGAGAGACAGACCAATAATGAGATATGAAGATGAAGATATACAAATTTTCCCGGATTTATCTCAGGATACAATCAATAGAAAACGTATTTTGAAAACAGTGGTAGATATTTTGAGGAAGCAAAATATACAATATTTCTGGAGCTACCCGCCAGGCCTAGGAGCACGGAAAGATGGAAAAACGGCCCTGCTAAGGTTTCCAGAAGAGACCCTGACCTTTTGTGAAATTTTGAAAGTACCAGTAGTGGAGATTCCAGGCTGGACTCCTCAAGAGTCCCTAGATGAGGACTCAGAAGACGAAAACGAGTGGCAAGAAGAGATAAAGAAGAAAAAGAAGAGCAAAGGGAAAAGTTAAAAACTGTTTTGAGAAATGGGGAGGATATGGGGGAATTGGGAGAAGGATGGAGGGGTTTGAGAGGATAGGAGGTAGGGAGGTGGATAAGGGGCATTATAAAAGAGTTCCAAGAGGGCGGCCCCACGGGGGCACTAGGGTGTACTTCACCCTCAAATCCCAAAATAGGGAGGAGAGGAAGTGATGGCGAGCACGGGCTGAGCTCAACCCCGGGGAAATGTCGATGGAAGGGGAGGAGAGATAAATCGACTAACCTAGTCAGGAGGCAAGGAGAAACTAGGTACCCTTGGAGGCGAAGAAGGCCAGGGGGGAGGGGGGAGGGAGGAGGGTGGAATGGGTGGGTGGGAGAGGGAAGGGGGGGTTTAGAAATAGGGAAAAAGAAAAGGACGACACAAAAATAGATTGTTTGAATATGCCATGCACCCCTAGCTTATATAGAAAACAAAAACCCACATATAAGAAGGAGAGCCCGAACTTCCGAGAACTCCAGCCTTATAAATCCAGATGTGATGAAAAGAAAAAAGGTATAGAACCAAAAATTTGGGAAAATAGGAAAATCAAGACAAAGGGATGGATGAGGTAAACATTATATCATATAATATACGGGGAATTAACTCACCGGTGAAGAGACAGAGAATTATGAGAGAAATTAATTATCTGAATGCAGATGTCATATTCTTACAAGAGACTCATATTACACATGATACAAATATTAGATTCTACTCACAAAAACACCCAATATGGTATTACGCAGATTCATCTAAGAAAAAATCTAGGGGAGTAGCAATTGGCTTTGCTAGAGGGACAAGATTCATACTGGAGGAAAGGCTGGTGGACCCGGAGGGAAGGTTCCTCTTCCTGAAAGGAAAATTAAACGAAGAAGATGTTACTCTAGCCAATTTATATAGTCCAAACGAGGGACAAGTACCCTTTCTGGGTAAAATCCTGGGGAAATTGACAAACTTTAGGAAAGGAGGAGTGATCATGGCAGGAGATCTCAACCTGAGCTTAGATCCAAAGATTGATAATACAGCAAGGCACCAAAGAATTTCGATCCATCAGAATAAAGAGATCACGAAAAAATTATTTCAAAATCAATTAGCAGATATATGGAGAATTTTACACCCAAAAGAAAGAGACTACACTTATTATTCAAATATACATGGGACATACTCAAGAATCGATTACTTTTTGGTGGAACATAGATGGATTGACAAAGTAATTGAGGCGAAGGTTGGGATCAGAACATGGTCAGATCACTCCCCCATTACATTAAAAATGAGATTGGGCAAAAAACAACCCAAAATGAATGTATGGAAAATCAATGAAGATTTAATCAAGGATAAAATATGGGGGAAAGAAATTGAGAAAGAACTGGAATTCTACTTCCAAAATAATGATATAGATGAGACTCATAAAAACATCATATGGGAGGCATAAAAAGCCTATATGCGGGGGATACTAATAGCCAAGGGAGTGCAAAGGAAGAGAGAAAGAACTCAAAAGAAAGATAGACTGATGAGAGAGGTATATGATCTGGAACAAAAACAAAAAAAAATAATAAAAAATAAAGAGGAGTCCAACACCCTGTTGGAGGGTAAAAAAGAAGAATTAAAAGAATTATTAGAACAGGAAATTAGACAAGACTTTAATAGGTTGACCAGAGAGAAATATGTGGAAGGAAATAAAATTGGAAAAAATCTGGCAAGAATTACTAAGAAAAAAAAAGCAAGAAATTATATAGACAAGATCAAAAATAAAGAAGGGGAATTAGTCCATTCAGTTACTGAAATAGCTCGGGAGTTCCAAAAATACTATAGCAACCTTTATGCGGTAAAAGGAGAAGGGAAGCAAGACGATAGAGGGAATAGAGAAGAGAAGATTAAAACATATCTAGAAAACGCAAAAATGCAAAAAATAGATGAGGAAAAACTAAAATCACTAGAGGCTCCAATTACAAATGCGGAGATACTTAGAGCCATAAAAGAAACGCCCACGGGTAAAAGTCCTGGACCAGATGGATACACCATCGGGTACTATAAACAATTTAAAGACCTACTTGTCCCAAGGCTTGAAAGGTATATGAATGGATTAGGGACCAAATTCAATATGAGTAAGGAAGCCCTCCTAGCATCTATTACAGTCATTTTAAAAGAAGATAAAGACCAAACGCTATGTTCAAGTTATAGACCGATATCTCTTCTAAATGTAGATACCAAATTATTTACAAAAATATTGGCTACAAGAATGAAAAGCCTCATGAATGAATGGATTCATAGCGACCAGGTAGGCTTTATACCCGGAAGGCAAGGCAAGGATAACAGCATAAGAACAATCCTCCTGACAAAACAAATGCTTAAAAATAAGACCCCAAATATGATCCTGTCGATTGATGCTGAGAAAGCATTTGACCGGGTCAATTGGGAGTTCTTAATGAGAACATTAGAGGAATTAGGACTGGGACCGAGGATGATGGCCTGGATAAAGATATTATATAATCAACCGTCCGCAAGAATAAAAGTAAATGGGATACTATCGGAACCTTTTGAGATGCACAACGGAACGAGACAGGGATGTCCCCTGTCTCCAATGTTGTTCGTGATCTCATTGGAACCACTATTAGCCACTATAAGAGGATGTACTGATATCAAAGGGATAAAAGTGGGAGAGATGGAACATAAGGTCGCGGCTTTTGCAGACGACCTGCTGTTCTACGTCTCCAACCCCAGAATAACCTTGCCAAATTTAATAAAGAACTTGAAATACTATGGAGAACTCTCTAATTTCAAAATCAACCAAACAAAATCAGAGATATTAAGTATAAAGATGGACAAACAGGAAAGGAATAGGTTGGAAAAAGAATTCCCTTTTCTGTGGAGAAAAGGTGAATTAAAATATTTAGGAGTTAAACTAACCCCCCATCCAGAAAAGCTATATAAAATAAATTTTTTGCCCTTACTAAATGAAATTAAAACAGAAATAAATAGACTAATACTGAGAGCTATATCATGGATAGGAAGAGTTAACATTATAAAGATGGCAATTCTTCCCAAAATAATATACAAATTTCAGATGTTACCAATACAGATTCCTCAGGCATTTTTCAAAACATTAAAAGCACTAATAACCAAGTTTGTATGGAAAAAAAAAAAAAACCAAGAATAAAGTACACAACACTGAGTAAAAGTAAAGAAGAAGGGGGCTTAGCACTACCGGACCTTAAAAAATATTACCAGGCATCAATTCTTACACGGGTGTTGGAATGGGGAAAAAACGAAAGTGGAAAAAAATGGGTTAAAATGGAAAACATAATGAGTGACACAGATTTAGGTAAAATGATTTGGATTCCACCAAAATATAGAAAGCTAAACAATAATACACATATAATCACACGACAGGCTCTGAAAATATGGGACACAATAAACACTAGTGAAAAATGGAAATACAACTCACCACTAATACCACTGAAGGACACAAAATATTTCTCACCAGGGGAGGGAAAGGAATATGGAAAATGGATGGGAGAAGGGGACGTTAGGTTAAAGGACATTATGACACAGGGAAAAATAAATACGTTTATAGATTTGAAAAAGAGGGGCGACTGGAACCTCACCGAATGGAGATACCGCCAGCTAAAACACTTCGTGGACTCCCTTCCTCAGCCGATTAGAGGGATAAAAGAACTATTGCCGATGGAACAGATATGTATATCGGAGAAAATGCGTAATAACGTTTCAAATATTTATAAAATTCTTAATGAGGGGGAGACGCTGGCGGTACCCCCATTCGCAGAAAAGTGGGAAAAAGAACTGGGTGCACATAGCCAAGGGTTCCAATGGGAAAAAAGTCTGAAACTGATCCACAACTCCGCCATTGACATGAGTACGGCAGAAACTAATTATAAACTGGTCTCCCGATGGTATAATACTCCAGACAAAGTTGGGAATTACCATGGGGAGAATTCAAAAAATTGCTGGAGGGGTTGTCAAGAAACCGGTACAATGGCTCACATTTGGTGGAAATGCCCAAAAATTAGAAAATATTGGCAGGATGTATTAGCTACAATTAGCCAGGATAACACCAAATGCTGAGTCCGGTGTGGTTGTACAGCGAGTCTGATTAGTGCAGACCCGACTGGGGTTCTTGGTCACCCTGTGCCCCTAATAGACACAGGGTGACTTACACATAAGAAGGGCTGGGGAAGCTGGACAAGGAGTCTCCCAACCTCCCTAAAGCAATCTGGGTTTCACAAGCCCCCCAACCAAAGTGACTCACGTCACAACATGGAAGGCAGGAAGGATCATTATGGTACATAAAAGGAAGAGAGAGAGGGGAGAGTTCACTCACCCGAGGCTGGCCAGTCTCCAGAGGATAAGGCAGTGACATTGTGTGCACTGCCTCCAAATTCCCACCCACACAACACCTTTACAGCCACATGATTGGTTGCTCGCCAGGGTTTGTGGGATACAGGGGGACATAGGGAGGAGGTGGAGCAGATCTAGCCTCCCCTCCTCTTCCATTCTGTAGATCGGGAGGGCGAGCGAACGGACTGGTGTGGGGGGGGGGGGTGCATGGTGTGCCGGCTGGACACTGAACTAGTCACAGCTGCAGCGCGACGTACGCTGACAGGTGGAGTCAAGTGCCAGAACTTGTTCCAGCACTGGGCTTCGCTGCGGAATTCAGCCTGGATTGGCAGGATACTGGGATTTACTTAAAATCCTGGGACGATCCCAGTGAATCCAGGACAATTAGGGGGTATGGGTAAATGTGTATATATAGAGAGTACTGAAGATCATACATGTGTATGAAACAAGGCAGTTTCTAGAATCTACAGATGTGTAGAGTGCAGCAAAACTTATGTAGGGTACGTGTAGGCAGGATTTAATGTGTTTTTCTTAGTGATTTAGAGGCTGGCCAAGGCTGAAGGTAAAGGGTTAAGTAATGTGTGCTCAGTTCCTGGGCTTTTTGGTCCCAGACAGCCTACCTGTGGTATAAAAAGAGGGAAGACTGAGGTCCAGGGCTCTCGGCTCAACTCGCGGTCTTGGCGCACACTGTGAAGAGGGACTACTGCACCTGATGGTCTGTCGGAGGTACCATGGTTCCGGAGGACATCCAAGCATGGGAAATGCCGGTATGGACTAGTACCTTACAGAGGTATGCCTGGGCAGCCACACAGCTATAGTTAAAGTTAGGGACTGGATTTATATTGAACTGTAATGTTAAAGTATCTCCAGTATAGCTGTATCAACTGTTCTAAGCCTGGTCTGAAGTTATTAAAGGGATGCATGTTGGTTCTGGCACATCTAAAGAACCATTGTCTGTAACGCACAAAGGGGTATGAAGTAACACCACTGCAAATAGGTTAACTTTGCAAGGCAAGGAAGAAGAGTGTAACTGCTAAGAGTAACCAAACATAGGTTCAAGATGCAAAGCAACCAGTCATTAGGCATTGTACCTGGTAAGGTGATAGGTCCTTCGATAGCTAGGGGGTCGTTGTTTGGCTCACTCCCTAGCAGTCAGTTTCCAATAGAAACCACGCTACGGAGATTCATGGCCTGGTCACAAGGTACGGAGGAGTAGGAGTTAACAAGTGCACGCATGAGGTCTGTGCTATGGGCACTGTGAGACTCTATTCTTTTACTGGGACATACTGTAGGTACGCTGGACTGGTGAAGTGGGCGTGGGTTTAGCACTTTGCTCCTAATGCAAACATACAAGTTACAGTGTGTAGTGACACGGGACAGCACTTTCAGAGGAACACTGTTTTTTATTACTGCACACAGTGAAGGCTCATTTCTAAGTTGGAGAACTGCCTTAATGTTAGATTTCTCACATAACTACAGTTTCCGCCTGGTCCTGGTCATTGATAAAAGCACGCTACATGCGTAAGGTACCCCTATGTGCATGGCAAAGTAGGCCCCGTTCAAATACAGACCAATTACACCTAAATATTGTGTTTAACACTGCGTTTATGGAGGGTACATACAGATTACACATGTTTATGGAGTACAGCTGTGTTTACGGAGGGTACTGAACAATCACACATTCATGGTAAAGCTCTGTTTATAGGGGGTACAGAAAGATCACATTTGTTTATGTAGTACTGCTGTCTAGAGGGGTACTGATCGATCACATGTGTTCAGTGTATAGCTGTGTTTAGGCTGGGCAGGGGTAGTGGGGTGGTAGTCACATCCTCCATGTTTCCCTCCTTGTTGGGTGTCAAGCAAGGGTCACATGAGAGGCCTGTCCTGTGGTGTGTTTTTCTGGGCTACGCTGGGCAATTGGGTTAGGGTCACTGCCTTACACATGGGGTACCTTTGCTTGGACAAATGACAGAACTTTAGTAAACTCTCCTGATGTAATATACACTATCACAGTCACTGATGCATTTAGAAGGGACACGCAGAATCAATCCCCTCTCCACCTGTCTTGCATATCACCGCTACCTCACTCCCAGTAAGAGTATGGAGCAACGCCAAGCACCTAGTGCTGACTCCATGTGTGCACTCACTGAACTGTTCCTCTTTCATTCTTGCGTATGGGTTAGAGACCTCTGTCATTGCTCCAGTTGGTATGGGAGATGGACCTGCTCACAGAGAGAGTGCCGACAACAAGTCCTCCTGCTAGAAGCAATTCCATCTATACCATGTACACACTTACAACAGGCTGCTAAGAAATCTTTCTTACCCTTTGTAACCACTTTTATCTTCACACTGTATTAACTCTTGTACTGTTATCCTTATACCCAATAGTTTTTAGCTGACCCAAACTGTAGACTATGCGTGCTGGATACTTGCATTACACCCCTTGAGTAACTTCAGACCAGGCAAAGGCAATGTTTCAAAAGCTTTACTTGAACAACTTGGCATGACAGTTAGACAAAGGTATCAGTCTTTTCCTAAACAAATCCCTAATTTAGGCTTGTGGCTGCCCCAGCATACCCGCACAGGAAAGGGTCCATATCTGGCTGAGTTCATGATGGCAGTCTCCAGGATTGGCATCTTCAGGGTTGACTGAAGGTCCTAGCAATCCTTCTAGGCTGTAGAAGGATCCTGAAGACGGATGTGTTACTGGCAGTCCAGTCTCAGCATTTCCAGCTGTCTAACAGGACAGAGTCCGGCAATGATAACAGCAGCAACCACAGGCATTCAGTAACCTTTACTTGCATGCTCGCTCCGTCATGTCAAAGAGTGGGGCCCAGATTTCTGTGGAGTACAGATTTGTTTATGGAGGGTTCAGACTGATCACACATGTGTATGGAGTACAGATGTGTTAATGGAGGGTACAGACTGATCACACATGTGTATGGAGTACAGATTGTTTATGGAGGGTACAGATTGATCACACATGTGTATGGAGTACAGATTTGTTTATGGAGGGTACAGATTGATCACACATGTTTATGGAGTACAGATATGTTTATGGAGGGTACAGACTGATCACACGTGTATGGAGTACAGATTTGTTTATGGAGGGTACAGACTGATCATACATGTGTGTGGAGTACAGATTTGTTTATGGAGGGTTTAGACTTATCACACATGTATATGGAGTACAGATACATTTATAGAGGGTACAGACTTATTACACATTTGTTTGGCATACAGATGTGTTAATGGAGGGTACAGACTGATCACACATGTTTATGGAGTACAGATTTGTTTATGGAGGGTTTAGACTTATCACACATGTATATGGACTACAGATACATTTATAGAGGGTACAGACTTATTACACATTTGTTTGGCATACAGATGTGTTAATGGAGGGTACAGACTGATCACACATGTTTATGGAGTACAGATTTGTTTATGGAGGGTTTAGACTTATCACACATGTATATGGAGTACAGATACATTTATAGAGGGTACAGACTTATTACACATTTGTTTGGCATACAGATGTGTTAATGGAGGGTACAGACTGATCACACATGTTTATGGAGTACAGATTTGTTTATGTAGGGTCAGACCGATCACACATGTGTATGGAGTACAGATGTGTTAATGGAGGGTACAGACTGATTGCACATGTTTATGAAGTACAGATTTGTTTATGGAGAGTACAGACTGGTCACACATGTGTATGGAGTACAGATTTGTTTATGGCGGGTACAGACTGATTACAGATGTATCGAGTACAGATGTGTTTATGGAGGGTACAGATTGATCACACATGTGTATGGAGAACAGATGTGTTAATGGAGGGTACAGACCTGATCACAAGTGTATGGAGTGAAGAGTTTGTTTATGGAGGGTTCAGACTGGCCACACATGTGTATGGAGTACAGCTGTGTTTATAGGGGCTACTGAACCTTCACACCTGTGTATGGATTACAGCAGTGTTTAAACAGTGTGCAGCGTCCCACTCAGGACACGTGGGAACTGCAAATGTATTACTTCTTTGTTATTGCTGTATTTTACATGTGCATTGCAACACCTGTTTAATCCCTGTTCATAGGCTGGTCAAGTGTGCTTCATACTTCCCACCACAAGATGGGGATAGCACCACTTTGGGATATCTATCCCAGCTCAGGTTTATCTGTGGTCAGTGTTCAGTTCAGGAAGTGAGTGTACAGAGAAGAATGCAGAATGTAGAGGTTAGTGAAGGTCAGTCCTAAGAAGGGACAAATTGGAACTGCTAAAATCAAAGGGTAAAAGCCACCAAACGGCAGCAACTGACCTTTGAGAATAAAGGTGAAGGATTCCTTAGCCACTGGCAACCTCACCAAATTTCACTGGATTCTAAAGGGATCAGAAACAAGTGAGCATTATACTGAACCACAGCCAGAGTCCAGCATTACTAAAACCTATTAACAGTGGATAAGCAGAATTCCTCTATTTACCCAGAGACTGTATTCTATCTGGATGTTTATGCTGCAATCAAAACCAGTCACAGTAAAAGTCGTGAGTTGTATCCTACCACTGTCTACCTCATTCTTCACTATTGCTATTACAACTGGTTGTACCACCATTAACGGTACTGGCGTCACGACAAATACCATCAAGGGACCCAGCCACCACAAGCACTCTAAACACCCCTGTCATCACGGGCACCTCAACCACCATCTTGGCTGGCGTTTCCCTATCACAGAGCGTGCCCCGGAGGATTTCGTGCTGTCTTCCTCTTCACTGTGCGACCAGCTCAGGGAGGCTTTCTGCTAACCGTGAGTAAACCGATGAACTGTATTATTGCTGTCTCTCATCGGCCCACCGTGCACCTCACGTGTCGCCCCTGTGGTTCTGGCTCGTCGCATAAAAATTTGGCGTCACGAACAGGATATTAACCCCTGCGCCTTATCTAAAAGACTGTCGCATCAGAATAAGCCCCTTTGCTTTATTGAAAGACCATTTACTTATTGCATGCTGTGTGGGGCCACAGAACTGTTTAAACTGTTTCAAAGTCGCATGGAAGTGTTATCCCAGTTATCAGCATAAAAATCGCAGCATCCAAAGAGAGGAAATCAGACATTTGGGTGTCAACAAAACTGCTTGCTGTATTTGAATTGACTGTTTCTATGCACTTAAAATGGCTGCCGGAGACCTTCTTGTTCAAAAATGTCTGTACCATCACTGTGAATAAGTTAATGACACCCCCTGAAGAGCGGGGAATTTTGGTGCCACCCATTTATGCAAAATTGTCCGGCCAGCCCGCCTTACCTTTGCTGTGTCAATCCTGGGAGGAGAGTGTGACAAGCGCACGCCCCAGAAGTCGCGATACTTCGCATGCGAGCAAAAGAAGAGAAAATAATCGCATTGCTTGCCGTCCGAGCAGTAATCGCAACCTGTCAGCTGCCTCTACTAACTATAAGGAGCACTGATAGCCGGAAGTCTGCCAGAGACCCAAAATCAACATTGCTGCAGCATTATATTCAGCTGGAATAAAATTCTTAAAGGGACATACAACCTCAAGACAGCGGTTGCCCAAAGCAACGCCGCACAAAAATTGTCTAAAAACGCATTTGACTTGCCTAACCAGAATTCACCTGCTGTTACCATGTCTGTGCATGAAGATGACGTGCAACCTGACCTCAGCAGACCCCCTGCATCAGCCGCAGTCAGTCCCAGTGCAATACCAACCACTGCAGCACCAAGCTTAATGCCTTTAACCATGCCTTATTATTTTGGGGCCCCCTGGTTCCCACGATATTCTGGAGAAATTCATACTTTAATGGACTTTAAAGAAAAAATTCTTGCTGTGTTCAGATTGTACCCTGTATCCTCAGAGCAACAGATGGAGATTCTTCTTGCGCAATTGGAAGGAGCTGCGCTCAGAGAAGTGAAATCTTGGCCGAGCTCAGAGAGAAAGACCATGGAGCAGATTTTTGAACGTCTCTACACCACCTTTGAACCCAGAACCGTGTCAGAGGTCAAGATGAGGTTCTTCAGCAAGAAACAGCAGTCTGGTGAGTCACTCAGAGACTTTGCATTATCTTTGCAGGAAGCCCTTAGAGCTGTTGTCCAAGTAGACCCCCGTGAGGCAGAGAATCAGGACAAAACCCTGAAAGAACAATTTATTGAAGGCGTCAATACAGACAATCTAAAGAGCCAACTAAGAATGTTAGCCGCCCAATATCCAGGAGCTACCTTCTTAGATTTTAAAGAATTAGCTATCAGCATACTGGGAAAAAACCCACCAACAGAACCTGTTAGATCTGTTGAAGTGCCTGTATCACAGCTGGTTACCTCTGTAAAGTCTTTACCTATAGTCAGTAAGGCAACCCAAGCTCCAGTCCCTGACGCAGTTGTTGCCTTGACTGAGCAAGTCCATTTCCTGACTAAAAGTCTGGAGAAAGTCCACAAAAAGTTGGAACAATGGGAGAAACCATTAATGCTAGAGGATGAGAAACCTGTGTCCAGAAGACTCTTCCCCTCTAATTATAGAGAGACTTATTCCAGAAATTCTGGCGGACGCCCCCCTGACCGCACTAGTACCCCTAAGCGGCCAATCTGCACATACTGTCACAAACCAGGCCATACAGAAGCAACCTGCTGGCAGTTAAACAGGGAAACCCCCGAGGCCAAGGACCACCCCTTGGGAGATAAACCAATAGGTCCAGAAGATCCCCACTGGATGCCAAGATACGTTGGATCCCGTCCTGAAGTGACACTTCAAATAAATGGAGTTCCTTTTGTTGCCCTAGTTGACACCGGATCCCAAGTCACCACTATCCAACAAGCAGCCTTTGAAAAATACTGGGATCAAAATCAGCTTACCCAGCCTCCAGAATCCTGGCTGAGTCTCATAGCCAGTAACGGCAAACCTGTACCAGTCCATGGTTATTGGGAATCTACCATTCAAGTAGGAGGAACTACACTACCTCGACAAGGCCTTATTGTGGTACGAGTCAGAGACAATAACCCTAACCCTCCAATAGTCCTAGGAATGAATGTCCTCAGGAACTGTTATGTTGAGATGCTAGAAGCCTTGCACCAGTCAGTGCCTACTGCCTCTCCTGATTCTAAGAAGGTGATCCAACAAACCATCCGTGTACTAAATGCACAACAGAGATTCGCTAACGAAAAAGGAGAAATCTGCTGTGCCCGCATCCGAGATAAGCAACCTGTGGTCCTCAAACCCAACACCGAAACTCTCTTGTGGTGCCGAGCTGTAGTCGGAATTCAAGGTCAAGACTACCAAGCCCTGGTAGAGCCTGTTGTTTTGGAAGACTATCCTCTAGTTAGAGCTGCAAGGAGCCTAGTAACCGTCTCTGAAGGTAAAGTGCCTATACGACTCCTAAACTTGAGTGATAGCAGTGTAACACTAACAAAACACCGTCCTATTGCACAGCTAATCCAAGTCACTTTTCAAGATGTCATCAGTGTGGCTACAGCTACCACAGAGCAAATTAAAAAGAGCCAGAACCCACAGGACCAAAATGTAAACACATCCTGGTGGAAAGAACTTCATGTGGGAGATGCTTCCACACCAGCAAACCAAATTGAGGGAGTACTAAAAATTGTGAAGGAGCTTCACTGTGCCTTCAGTAAGCATTCCACAGACTATGGAGAAGTGGATATCATCAAGCACTCCATCCCTACAGGTTCACACCCACCGATCAAGGAAAGATATCGGCCTATACCACCAACTATGTACCAATCCGTAAAGCAAATGATCCAAGAGATGAAGGACTCCAATGTCATTAGAGACAGCCATAGTCCATGGGCTGCACCTCTAGTCCTTGTCCGTAAAAAGGATGGTAACATCAGATTCTGTGTGGATTACAGAAAAATTAACCAAATCACCCACAAAGATGCTTACCCTTTACCACGCATAGAGGAATCTTTGACAGCTTTAGGATCTTCAGCCTACTTCTCTACCCTTGATTTAACCAGTGGATACTGGCAAGTACCAATGGCACCTGAAGATCGTGAAAAGACTGCATTTACCACCCCTATGGGCCTATTTGAGTTCAACTGCATGCCCTTTGGACTTTGCAATGCGCCCGGAACTTTTCAAAGATTAATGGAGCGTTGTTTAGGACACAAAAATTTTGAAACCGTCCTGTTGTACTTAGACGATGTCATCATCTACTCCAAATCTTATGAAGATCACTTGAAACATTTGGCCGAAGTTTTTCAAGTCCTCATTAAACATGGACTCAAAGTCAAACCATCTAAGTGCTATCTACTGAAGTCAGAAGTCAAATACTTAGGGCATATTGTAAGCTCTGAAGGTGTTAAACCGGATCCAGAGAAGATAGCCGCAGTCCGAAATTGGCCTACTCCTACTACAGTGAAAGAAGTGAGGAGTTTTCTCAGTTTTGCAGGATACTACAGACGCTTTATTCCTCATTTTGCCCAAATTGCGGGGCCAATACTAGAACTTCTGAGAGGACATCCTAAGAGGTACCAAAAGTCTCCAATACCAGTTGAATGGAACACAGAAAGAGAAATTGCCTTCCAGCTCCTAAAGAAGAAGTTGACAGAACCACCAATCCTAGGCTATCCAGATTACCAGCAGCCATTTCATCTTTACACAGATGCTAGTAAGAAAGGTCTGGGAGCTGTCCTGTCGCAAGTACAAGAAGGTAAAGAAAGAGTTATTTCCTACGCTAGTAGATCTCTTAGAGGTACTGAAAGAAACGACCAAAACTATAGTTCCTTCAAATTGGAATTCCTCGCACTCGTGTGGGCTGTTACAGAAAAATTTAAAGATTACCTTGCCGCAACACCATTTGTGGCCTTCACAGATAACAACCCGCTAGCACATCTTAATACCGCCAAGTTGGGAGCATTGGAACAAAGATGGGCCTCACGCCTAGCTAACTACGATTTCACCATAAAATACAGAACAGGAAAAGCAAATGAAAATGCGGATGCATTATCCCGTCTGCCTACCCAAGAAGACCCTACTACACAGGAAGATGTTTGGGAAGAGGTAGAAATGCCAGCTTTTTACAAAAATTTTGCCCAACAAGACATTATCACCATCAAAGGAAGAAAAGTTCTTAACCTTCAACAACAAGTGGATCCAAGATCCCAAGTGGACAATGAAAGGTGGATCAAGCTGCAAAATGAAAGCAGAGTGTTGGGAGAACTGCAAGATTTCTTCACCAGCGGAAGAACACCTGAAAGAATTCGCAGAAGAAATGCTGATCCAGAATTGTCAAAACTTTGGAGACACAGAAAACATCTCTTCCTACAGAAGGGCCTACTATTAAGAAGAACTTTAGACCCAATTACCTGGGATCGTCTATACCAAATCTTAATACCACGCCGAGATGCAAGAATCATTCTTGAAATGTACCATGACCAATCGGGACACTTTGGCGTGCAGAAGACAGAAGCCACCATCCGTAGGAGATTCTACTGGATTGGGATGAGAGGAGACATTGAAAAGTGGTGTCGAGAATGTTCCACCTGTGCTGTTGGAAGAAATGAAAAACATGACCAAAAAGCACCCTTACATCCCATTGTAAGCCAAACACCGCTAGAAATAGTTGCAATTGACCATGTGAAGCTGGAACCAAGTCGCTCAGGTTACACATACGCCATGACCATCATTGATCATTATACCAAATTTGTTGTAGCCGTACCTGTCAAGGACTTGACTGCTAAGACAACTGCAGATGCCTTCTGGAAACATTTCCTATTGCCATATGGATGCCCAGAAAAAATCCTTACAGATCAGGGATCTGCCTTTGAGTCGCAACTCTTCAAAGAACTGTGTACACTTCACAATTGCCAGAAGATCAGGACCACAGCCTACCACCCCCAAGGGAATGGACTTTGTGAGAAAATGAACCAAACTTTAATTGAGATGTTAAGAGCAGTACCACCTGCTACAAGAAGTGATTGGCCTACTCTATTGCCTCAATTGATGTACACCTACAATAACACCATTCACTGTTCTACTGGGTATACACCTTACTATCTCATGTTTGGCCGACAAGGTAAACTACCTGCTGACCATACTTTGGGCGTACAAGTGCCTGATGCAATCAACCCTCTACCAAAGACTGATTGGGTGAGTGAGCACCAAAGACGTTTAATTGATGCACAAGAAATTGTTCAACATCGCATGGAACATGCTCATGAAAAGCAACAAAAAGATTATAACCAATCTGCCAAAGCAGAACCTCTCAAAATTGGTGACCATGTATGGTTAAAAAACGACCATCGCACCAGCAAGTTAGATAGCAAATGGGAGAGAGAACCTTACACCATTACAGCTATTCTCAATCCAGAGACTCATACTTATGAGATCACCAAAGAAAACAAATCACGTGTAGTACATCGCAATCGCCTTAAGTTATGTCTCAAGGAAAGTACTCAAGAAGAAACTCTTCAAGAAGAAGCTGTCCAAGAGGAAACTCAATCCATAGAACCAGAGCCTACAAAATCATCTGATTCAGAGGGTCCACTACAGTCTTTTGGAAAAGCATTATTAGACTCTGATCCTTTACAGTGGTTCCTTACACCATGGCTCAATATCTTAGTGCCTGCCAAGACCAATACAACTGCACTTCAACCAGAGGAGCTATCTCAAGAAGTGTCTACTACAGCTCAAGAGATACCAAGTTCCCTTGAAACAAGGCCTGTAGAAACTCAGCCGCTACGAAGATCCGACAGGACTACAAGAGGACAACCACCTGTCCGTTTTAAGGATTTCCTACACCAGCAGCCATGAAGACAACTACCAACCCTGCCATCTCATCGTTGAATGCATCCTTACATCATCTGAAGTTCCAGAGTGAGAAGACTGACTTTGTGATGTCATGTTCATTTCCTTTAAAGGACTTTTTAAAAGGACTACTTACCTACTGTTTTGCAACGTTCAAGCCTGCACCCGGAGATAGACTTTCACGTACCTGAGCCTCCGTGATATTCTTCTTTTGCCATTTTTCTGTGCCCAGGGAACGGACTCATACCCTGTGAGCCTCCTGAGATGTTATTTTTGTTTTGTTTTCCTTTTTCCATCTCATCGTGGACTATTCTGGTTTTGCCATACATCACCAGTCTTCAGAGGAAAAACTACACCCCTTTTTGTCACCTTTTGACACATTTCGTTGTTGCCTGAGATATGTTTGCCTAACCCATTTTACTTGCAGATACAAGAAGTACAAGAATGGGGTTATGTTGTTATTTCCTATGCATGCATGCCTTTCCCTTTCTCTTATATCTTACAGGAAGACACAACATCGAGTCAAAAATGTGTCGAGGTCGACACACGTTTTACCATGGGGGTATGCAGCGTCCCACTCAGGACACGTGGGAACTGCAAATGTATTACTTCTTTGTTATTGCTGTATTTTACATGTGCATTGCAACACCTGTTTAATCCCTGTTCATAGGCTGGTCAAGTGTGCTTCATACTTCCCACCACAAGATGGGGATAGCACCACTTTGGGATATCTATCCCAGCTCAGGTTTATCTGTGGTCAGTGTTCAGTTCAGGAAGTGAGTGTACAGAGAAGAATGCAGAATGTAGAGGTTAGTGAAGGTCAGTCCTAAGAAGGGACAAATTGGAACTGCTAAAATCAAAGGGTAAAAGCCACCAAACGGCAGCAACTGACCTTTGAGAATAAAGGTGAAGGATTCCTTAGCCACTGGCAACCTCACCAAATTTCACTGGATTCTAAAGGGATCAGAAACAAGTGAGCATTATACTGAACCACAGCCAGAGTCCAGCATTACTAAAACCTATTAACAGTGGATAAGCAGAATTCCTCTATTTACCCAGAGACTGTATTCTATCTGGATGTTTATGCTGCAATCAAAACCAGTCACAGTAAAAGTCGTGAGTTGTATCCTACCACTGTCTACCTCATTCTTCACTATTGCTATTACAACTGGTTGTACCACCATTAACGGTACTGGCGTCACGACAAATACCATCAAGGGACCCAGCCACCACAAGCACTCTAAACACCCCTGTCATCACGGGCACCTCAACCACCATCTTGGCTGGCGTTTCCCTATCACAGAGCGTGCCCCGGAGGATTTCGTGCTGTCTTCCTCTTCACTGTGCGACCAGCTCAGGGAGGCTTTCTGCTAACCGTGAGTAAACCGATGAACTGTATTATTGCTGTCTCTCATCGGCCCACCGTGCACCTCACGTGTCGCCCCTGTGGTTCTGGCTCGTCGCAAGTGCACAATCTGATCACGTGTATTGATTACAGCTGTGTTCATGTAAGGTACACTGATAACATACAGTATGTGATCACACATGTATGCAGTAGAAATGTGTTTACGGAGGGTACATACTAATCACACATGTGATTGGAGTACAGACGCTTTAATGGAGGGTACAGACTGATCACACGTGTATAGAGTACAGATGTGTTTATGTAGGGTACAGACTAATCACACGTGTATGGAGTACAGCTCTGTTTATGGAGGCTACTGAACATTCACACATGTGTATGGAGTACAACAGTGTTTGTGGAGGGTACAAACTGTTCACATGTGTATGGAGTACAGTTGTTTTTAAAGAGTGCACAATCTGATCACGTGTATTGATTACAGCTGTGTTTCTATAAGGTACACAGTATGTATGCAGTAGAAATGTGTTTATGGAGGGTACAAACTGATCACACACGTGTATGGAGTACAGCTGTGTCTATGGAGGAAAAAAACTGATCACACGTGTGTATGGAGTACAGCTGTGTGTATGGAGGGTACGAACTGTTCACACGTGTGTATGGAGTACATCTGTAGCTTGTGCCACATTTTTTTTGCTGTCTATTTTTTTCCCTCTTTCATTAAAGAGCCGCCATCAATTCAAGCTGGTTGTCATTTTTACTGGAGCATGAAATGGCCAAATCTCCTGGGGACAATAAAGCGTTTTTATTTCTTTCCACGTGTAACAGAGGAATTAGGGGGACATGAAGAGGACCTGAAGGGACCTGCAGTTCTCAGACTCTTTAACCTTTGTTTTAGTGGAAGAAGCTAATGTTCAGACAAGCTACAAGATCAATAACATTAGGAAGATTTGTTCCGCCATATATAACCAGGCCTCGCCACCTTCTCTCTGCTCTGAAAATGATAAATCCTGAGCACTAGGCCGGCAGAATGCTGCCAGGGATGAAATTATTCCTCTTATCAGTGACATGCTCCATACGGACAGAGTCCAGAGAGATATTACACATCGATTTGCTGTGTTAGGCTGTGACTGTCCAGTGTCTCCTGACTCTAGGAAAATGGTGGATATTGTTGTCAGAGGATGGTCCCTCCATTCCTGGGTCACTCTCTCTTCTTTGGACTTAGCTTGATAGATCTACATATTCATGCTACAATCTGAAATTACAGAAACTGGTCAGACTCAGACTTTTGGGGTAGGTTAAAGCCCAGCTCCAGGAATTACAATCAACTACCCTTGCAGTCAGTACCTTAGAACGTAATGAAGCCAGACAGATGAAGGTTATATAAGGCAGTGTGCAGGCTTTTCGCAGTGCAGTTTTCCCTTATATTAGTTCTGGTCTGAGAGTGCTGATCTCTGCAAATTTACATTTGAAAATGCTGCTGTGTTTGACTTTAACCACTTAAGGACCGGAAGATTTTACCCCCTTAATGACCAGGCTATTATTTTTGCAATTTGGCACTGCGCGATTTTAACTGGTAATTGCGCAGTCATGCTAACCTATACCCAAACAAAATGTATGTCCTTTTTTTCCCACTAATAGAGCTTTCTTTTGGTTGTATTTGATCACCCCTAAGAATTTTTTGATGTAAACAAAAAAAAGACAGAAAATTTTGAGAAAATATGATATTTTCTTATTAAATAGATCTAATAAACTCAATTTATGTCATACATTTAGGCAAAAATGTATTTAGCCTACATGTTTATGAAAAAAATTTCAATAAGCGTATTTTTATTGGTTTGCACAAAAGTTATAGCGTCTACAAACTATGGTGTATATACTGGAATTCACACAGCTTTTACTTTCTGACTGCCTATCTCATTTCTTGAAGTGTTAAAATGGCAGGGCAGTATAAATCCCCCCCCCCTCCCACACACCCCCCAAATGACCCCTTTTTGGAAAGTGGACACCCCAAGGAATTTTCTGAGAGGCATGTTGAGTCCATTGAATATTAAATTTTTTTGTCACAAGTGTTTGAAAAAATGACAAAAAAAAAATATATATATATATATACTGTATATATTTTTTTATACAAAGTTGTCATTGAAATGTTATATTGCTCACATATGCCATGGGAATATGTGTAATAACACCCCAAAATACATTCTGCTGTTTCTCCTAAGTACGGGAATACCACATGTGTGGGAGCGTAGTCGCGTACGAGTGCCAAAACAAAAACCAATCTCCGCCTTCAGGATTTCAAAGGACGTACATTTCTCATTTCACTTCCTCACAACCTATCATAGTTTCAGAGGCCCTGAAATGTCAAGATAGCACAAACCCCTCCCAAATTACCCCTTTTTGGAAAGTAGACACCCCAAGCTATTTGCTGAGAGGCATGTTGGATTATTTTATATTTTGCCACAAGTTTCTGGAAAATTACAAGCATTTTCTTTCTTTTTTCTTTACACGAAGTTGTCACTTAAATGATATATTGCTCACACATGCCATGGGTATATGTGGAATTACACCCCAAAATACATAATGCTGCTTCTCTTCTTCTCCTGAGCATGGGGATACCCCATGTGTGAGACTTTTTTGCAGTTAGGCCACGTACAGGACCCCAAAAACCAATCATCGCCTTCAGGCTTTCTAAGGGCTTTCTAATTTTACTTCCTCACTACCTATCACAGTTTCGGAGGCCCTGAAATGTCAAGATAGCACGAAACCCCCCAAATGACCCCTTTTCGGAAAGTAGACACCCTAAGCTATTTGCTAAGAGGCATAGTGAGTTATTTGCAGATATCATTTTTTGCCACAATTTTTTGGAAATGACGAAAGAAAAGGAACATTTATTTTTTCTTCTCTTTATTCAAATTTTATAACTTTGTGACACAAATCGAGATCTGCAAAATACTCAACATGCCTCTCAACAAATAGCTTGGGGTTTCTACTTTTCGAAAAGGGGGCATTTGGGGGGGGGGGGGGGCTTGTGCTATCTTGACATTTCAGGGCCTCCGAAACTGTGTTAGGTAGTGAGGAAGTGAAATGAGAAATTTACCCCCTAAGAAATCCTTGGTTTTTGGGGTCCTGTACGCGGTTAGACTGCCAAAAAGTCTCACACATGGCGTATCCCCATACTCAGGAGAAGCAGCAGAATGTATTTTGGGGAGTAATTCCACAAATACTCATGGCATGTGTGAGCAATATATCATTTAATTGACAACCCTCCCATGTAAAGGTTGTAGTCATTGACACAGAGGAGAGGGGCTTCTCAAAAACACCAGTCGCCGTTGTAATTTGGACTGTCATATCTGAGTGAATGGAAGACAGAAAAAAAGCTCATAAAAACCAAGGGAATTCTTCAGTTTTCACCTGAATTCTAGGTTGGCCAATGATTGGAGTTAGTACAGGCTGCAGAAGTGGTGGTCTCCCAATTAGGATTTGCAAGTGCATCAGGAAGGACATTATGGGCTCCATGGACCAGTCTTTGAATTCCTGGTGGCTGCGGGACACTACTAGAGATGTACCGAACGGTTCGCCGGCGAACGGTTCCCGGCGAACTTCGAACGTTCGCGTTCGCCGCTGCGGGCGAACATATGCGCTGTTCGGTCCGCCTCCTATACATCATCATTGAGGCAAACTTTGACCCTGAACATCACAGTCAGCAGACACATTCCAGGCCAATCAGCATACCTCCCTCCCACACCCTCCCACCTCCTATAAATAAGCAAGGGCAGCATCCATTTTAGATCATTTCTGTGTTACTGATAGCAGGGAAAGTGCTGCTGCTGCTGCTGCTGTTATAGCTAGGGTCAGTTAGTCAGTGTTCCCGGTCTTGTTAGCCAGTGTTCTTGGTACACTCCTGCTGTAAGGACAGCACCCCAAAAAGCCCTTCCTAGGGCTGGTATTTGAGGTTTTTTTTGGATATATATATATATATATATCTATTGTCCCCAAAAGCCCTTTTGAGGGCTGGTATTTGTGTAATTTTTTTGTTCTGTGATATATATATACATATATATATATATCTATTGTCCCCAAAAGCCCTTTTGAGGGCTGGTATTTGTGTAATTTTTTTTGTTCTGTGATATATATATACATATATATATATATATATATATATTGTCCCCAAAAGTCGCTTTGAGGGCTGGTATTTGAGTATTTTTTTAATATATATATATATATGTAGCATGTCCAGAACCAGAAAAAAAAGATCATATAGGTGTAAAAGGGGTTCCCACCATCCCTGCTCTACTGAAAAATTATCTTTTTTTCTGGTTCTGGACATGCTACAGAGCTGAAACTTCACAGGTTCACTTTTTAGACCCCCTAGACACTAAATCACACAAAAAAAGTTCTTAAAAATTGTCATTTTTGATAGAGAGCCAATTATTGAAAAAAAAAAAAACTTAACAAAAAAAAAATTTCTTTGGATTTATTGTCTGGGGGGTCTAAAAAGTGTACCTGTGAAGTTTCAGCTCTGTAGCATGTCCAGAACCAGAAAAAAAATAGAATCAGGGTTAGGGCTAGGGTTAGGGCTAGGGTTAGGGTCAGGGCTAAGGTTAGGGTTATTTTTAGTGCTTAGGGTTAGAGTTAGAGGGGTAGGGGTAGGGCTACTAACCCTAACCCTAAGTATCTCACCGTAACCCTAACCCTAGCCCCTAACACTAAACCTAACCCTAACCCTCTAACCATAACCCTAACCCTCTAACCTTAACCCTAACCCTCTAAGCCTAGCCATAAAAATAACCCTAACCCTAGCCCTAACCCTAGCCCTAACCCTAGCCCTAACACTAACCCTAGCCCAAACCCTAACCCTAGCCCTAACCCTAGCCCTAACCCTAACCCTAACCCTAGCCCTAGCCCTAACCCTAACCTTAACCCTAACCCTAACCTTAACCCTAACCCTAGCCCTAACCCTAATTCGTATTTTTTTCTGGTTCTGGACATGCTACAGAGCTGAAACTTCACAGGTACACTTTTTAGACCCCCCAGATGCTAAATCCAAAGAAATTTTTTATTTTTATTTTTTTTTAATTTTTCCAATAATTGGCTCTCTATCAAAAAATTAAAATTTTTAAGAACTTTTTTTTGTGTGATCCCTCTCCGGCATGCCACAGTCCAGGTGTTTGTCCCCTTGAAACAACTTTTCCATTACTATTGTGGCCAGAAAGAGTCCCTGTGGGTTTTAAAATTTGCCTGCCTATTAAAGTCTATGGCGGTTCGCAATGTTCGCCGGTTCGCGAACATTCGCCGATGTTCGCGTTCGCCGTTCGCGAACAGCGAATTTTCTGTTCGCGACATCACTAGACACTACCTGTGCTAGCCACTGCGTCAGCTTGAACTGCACTTATGGGACTCGCCACATCACCTGTGTTCCTGCAGTGCTGGTTTGTTTATGACCAGGATGTACTAGGCCGCTGGTGCTCGCCAGTTCAACAGAAGGTTGAGCGGCGCTAGTACTGACACTCTGCTGCATATGAGAATCATGCAATTGTAGCACCTCCGTAACCTGGGAATGGGGACGGGTATGCCTGACTTAGCGTGCCCCCATTCAATTTAGAGTTAGCACAGCGTGCCCCCATTCAATTTAGAGTTAGCACAGCGTGCCCCCATTCAATTCAGAGTTAGCACAGCGTGCCCCCATTCATGGCAGAGTTAGCACAGCATGCCCCCATTCAATGCAGAGTTAGCACAGCGTGCTCCCATTCAATGCAGAGTTAGCACAGCGTGCCCCCATTCAATGCAGAGTTAGCACAGCGTGCAGAGAGATCAGTGCACTTACCTGATGCAGCGGCGGCTTCTCCTCAGTCCTCCACGTCTCCCGAGTCCTCCTCCTTGGCCAATCGCAAAAGTTCGCCTTTCGGCCAATCAGGAAACGGGTCTCGGACCCGCTTCCTGATTGGCCAGGAGGAGGATCCGAGTGGCAATAGTGATTATTCATTCGCTATTGGCACACAATGGGTGGGCCCAGGGCGTACTGCTCTGCGCCCCGGGTCCACCCTTTTCTGAAGCCTATTAGAGCCTTTGGCTCTAATCACGTGCTTCAGAAGAAAAAAAAACCCCATTGAACTCCATGCATCCGGTGCCCCGCATGCAGATTAGGGGGCTGGATGCATGGATGGGGGGGTGGCGCCCCTGTGCCCCCAACGCACCAGCCGCCACTGCCTAGAGTCCTACAAGGTATCAACACTGCTTCCTATGATTGGATAGGGGGAGCTACTCCACTAAATACTAATGTAGCAGTATTTCCAGGTCTTATGCCTGATGTGGGTCTGCCATTGTTACCGGTGACACCTCCAACACATTTGAGTTGTGAACCCTAGGTTGAGAACTGAGACAATGGCATCTTTGGTTTGTTTTATTGTATTTGGGGATGGGAGAAGGGAATGAGTGGGATACTCCTCTGGCTCAACTAGGTACACTTTGGGACACTTGAAGAAAAATGCCTGTTGGCGCTGTCTTGATTCCAGCTAAATGCCGACCAGCGCTTCCTGACAACTAAAGATACTGTAGTACTGAAACTGTGCTGGAACCTCGACTTTAACTAAGAAGATCCAGGACTGTAGAACACTTGACTCCTGACACTCTGTTTTAGCTCAAAAGTCACTGAACAGCTCCCTTCATCCCTGCACTGGCTGAGGTAGCTCTGTGTAGATACTTGTGCTGCTACAACTCTTAACCTTGTACACTTCCCACTGTACACTGACTCTTCAGGGCCCAAACTACCAGTGCCCCATTCACAATTCAGGGTCCTCTACCTAGGTACCCCCTCTAATACTTCAGGGTCCTCTGACTAGGTACCCCCTCTGACACTTCAGGGTCCTCTGACCAGGCACCCCCTTTCACAATTAGCTGACTCCTGGATCCCTAGAACCTTCTCCGAAGTGGTCCCCTTTGACACTAGGCAGACCCCCAGGGACAGTCCACAGTACTTACGACCTTTGTAGGCTTTCCTGGAACTGGACCCCTCTCTCTCTCCGCTGGTTCTCGGCACACCGGATCCCTCTGCAGCTCAGCTGCACACTCTCGGGATTCCCAGGCCGCCACCCAGGACAACGGCTTCCTCTGACAGGAGGAGAGACAGCCGTACTCTCCCTCCTGGGACTCTGCTTCCCACCGAAGACGCTGCGTCATGCGTTCCCTTCAAACTTCTACCCACTCCCAGAATCCTCCGCGGCAGAATCTGCCTTCTGGGGTAGATACAAGCCACTGATTGGGTTTCCTCCACTGCCCTATGAGAATCCTCTCACAGAGCCAGTGGGGAGACTTCCCCTCTCAGTAAACTCACCTGGGAGACATAACAGTCCAGCTGAAATCATGGCCCTGCTGTTAAGCAGCCAAGGCCCACTATACTTTACCTAGCACCTACCTGTAGGGTGCTACACTAATAAAAAAAAAAAATCACACTCCAAAATGGATATAAGCTCCTACCTATATATTTCAAAAAATGTTTTATTTTAAACATCAATTTTATAAATACCTCTTCATTATAGACCTTATAGTATCCTCAGACTGAGATATGAAGAAGAGAGAGGAGGGTGGTAAATGTGCGGCTACTACCATCTGCATATAAAACTTGCCTTTATTGTAGAAAAATAAAATCCACATACGGTATACACATCACAGGACATATTAGGAACAAATTCCAACTAGACTGCTCCTGTAAAATTGCTCATATATGTCAAAAATGTACAATTGCTGGACTAATTGCCAATAAATATACTATCTATACATCCATCCCATATTATGCTGCATGGCCATCCTGCAATAGATATAGATTTCCTGCAATACCATTTGTTCTTAATATGTCTTGTGATGTGTGTTTTATGTGTGGATAATATTTTTCTACAACAAAGGCCAGTTTTATATGCAGATGGTAGTAGCCACACATTTACCACCCTCCTCTCTCTTTTTCATATCCCTATGTGAGAATACTACTATGTCTATAATGAAGATGTATTTATAGAACTGATGTCTAAAATAAAATTATTTTTGAATATACAGGTACGGGTGGAGCTTATATCTATTTTGGAACGTGAGTATGTTTTATTCTCATCTGTCATGCTCAGCATTGTGTAGACCTCTTCACTAGTGTACCTCTGTTTGGACATTTTGCACAATAAATTTATAGGTACCCAGTGAGACTCACAGTTAAAAAAGCACCTGGTTGAACCGCAAACAAAAAATGTAACTGCTAACGCTGCAATTTTGTGTGCTGTGTATCCGAAGTGACAGTGATTTACTGATACTGCACTTCTTGGGGACTGGGCAGAGGGGCTAAACGCAGGTGTCCGGGCTGATCCTGCTAACGCTGGGTTTTGGGAACACTATACTATATTATTAGGGATGCTAGTATAGTTCTGATCTGATCAAAGATATTTATCTGTTCAGACACTATACTAGTAATGGAGGTGGTGTGTGTGTAAATTTATTACTGAATATGTGGCGGGCAATCTGACGCTATCCCGCATTGATGTTAACTAATGCTGATGCTGACGTCACTGGTGACAGTAATACAGTGATCAGAAAAAAAGATCTGTACACTGTACTAATGACACTGTTTCAGGGCAGTGAAGGGGTTAGTTGAGGGGGATCAGGGGGTTAAAACTTTATTAGGGAATATATGGCGGGTACCCTATCTGGGACTGCCGCTAACTGCTGCTGACACTAAGGGCCCTTTCACACGGGCGTTCCGCATGTATGTATATCATCCTATTT
Organism: Pelophylax lessonae; assembly: GCF_965119305.1. Classification (NCBI taxonomy): domain Eukaryota; kingdom Metazoa; phylum Chordata; class Amphibia; order Anura; family Ranidae; genus Pelophylax; species Pelophylax lessonae. The sequence goes on along the minus strand of NC_138771.1, from coordinate 482,699,195 downwards.
TTGCGGATGATATACGGACATAATGTATGTCAATGGCATTGCAGATGTCAGCGGATGACCATCCGCTGACATCCGATTTTCGTCCTTTCAGTTCTGTTCCGTTTTTTGGAACGGAACAGAACCCTATTTTTGTTCCGTTTAAAAAACGGAACGGATGCAAAATCGGATGTCAGCGGTGTCATCCGCTGACATCCGCAATGCCCATAGACATACATTATGTCCGTATATCATCCGCAAACGGATGGGATGATATGCGGACATACGGAGCGGATGACACAAGTGTCATTCGCTCCGTGAAAAAAAAAAAAAAGTGCGGGAGCGGATCGCAATGCGGTCCGCTCCGTGTGAAAGAGCCCTAACTGACATCACCAGTGACACTAATACAGTGATCAGTAAAATATCTGTACACTGTATATAGTGACACTGTGACAGGGAGTGAAAGGGTTAACTAGGGGAGGCAATCAGGGGGTGAAATATGTACCAATGTGTACTGGTGTCAGTGTAGTTCTTGTGTACTAACTGTTGATGCTCTCTACTCGATCACTGGAACCGAAAAAGGGCTCCAGTAGGGGAGATTACATCATTTCCTGGGCCTGTGTTTTTATAATACACAGGCAAAGGAGGTTCTGTGATTCGCCAGAACCGATCAGCAGGTCCAGGCCATAAATCATTGGCCTGGACCTGACAAGTGATCAGTTCTGGAACAAATCTGATCACCGCTGGGACGTACAGGTACGTAAATTCACGCAGCCGTGCCACCTTGCTGTAGTAAATCTACGGCAGGTGGTCAGCAAGTGGTTAATACTTCTGAGTTTAAAGCCCTAAAACACCCATGCAGCAAGTTGAAAAGTCAGAATTTTACCTTCATAATTGCTCTGGGCTAATGGCTCACATTATTGAATTCCGTCATCAAGATAAGAGCCAGGAATTTAGGATCTGAAGGAGACAGGTTTTCTTTAATGGTGGTGCTGGCTGTAGCATTAAACAAATGTCTGTTGAACCTTTTCCTGACCTTTGTAATGCTCTTTAGAATGGTACAGTTCAGTGTACATGAGCTGAAGATCCTGCCTTTGTCACACAGATTCATAGCAATAGAAGCACACTTTAAACTTTTACCACTCAGTGGGGTTGATTTACTAAAACTGAAGAGTGCAAAATCTGGTGCAGCTGTGCATGATAGCCAATCAGCTTCTAACTTCAGCTTGTTCAATTAAGCTTTGACGAAAAAACCTGGAAGCTGAGTTCATTGTTTGTTCTTTGATGAAGAAATGCAATGAGATACCCCAACTAAGCAGAAAGAGAATTCTTTGCACTATTATTGAAAAAAAAAATATTTAAAGTGTTACTAAACCCACATCAGTAAAATCAGTGTGTATATGCAGTAAAGCATTCTTGTTACATTCACTGTGGAACCTAAGGGATTATTTCTCTACATTGTGTAAAAAGGCTGTTTGATCCTGTATGCACAGATCCTTCTCTTCTTCTACTGACTCCAAAACATGTCCGGATAAGACAGAGTCTTTGGAGTCAAGCTGCACATGCTCAGTTTGGTGTTTTGTTAAAGAGGTTTTCTTTTTTTTTTTTTACTTGGGAGTGATCAGCACAGGGCCAATCAGCACTGTCTAGACATTTCCAGACAGAGGTTCAGGAGCCCTGCAGCCTCATAGGACAGATCAGTGCAGGTTGAAAACTCCTCCTACAAGCTTCACCAGGAACTGATAGAAATCCCAAAACTGCTATATACTGCTGATGAGAAAAGGTATTTATCAGTTTATATTTACTAAAATGATTGCATTTCCATGTTCTGTGTACTGTGAGAGACCAGATATAGTGACTGCAGGTTCTGGGTTTAGTAACACTTTAATAATTACCTTTTTTAATTGGTGTCTACGTGGGATTATTTTGTCTGTGGTAAATCACATGGAATTATTTGATAAAATAATGAGTGATGTGCTAATAGCTGTAACAGCAGCCAAAGCACCTTACCTGTCCTGCCTCATGAAATGGAAATTCTAATTGCTCTGTATCACTGGTGTTCAACAGTACTTAACCACTTCAGCTCCGGAAGGTTTTACCCCCTTAATGACCAGGCCATTTTTTGCAATATGTTACTGCACTGATTTAACTGACAATTGCGCGGTCATGCGACGTTGTACCCAAATAAAAGTGATGTCTTTTTTTTTCCCCACAAATAGAGCTTTCTTTTGGGGGGGGGGGGGATCACCTCTGTTTTTTTTTTGCGCTATAAACAAAAAAAGAAAGAAGAAAAAAAGAAAAAAGACTGACAATTTTGAAAAAAAAAAACAATATTTGTTAATTTCTGCTACAAAACACATTGAAAAAAAAATAAAAAAAATCTAATTTCTTTATCAGTTTAGGTCAATTTGTATTCTGCTACATGTTTTTGGTAAAAAAAAAAAAAAAATCCCAAAAAGCGTATATTGATTGGTTTGCGCAAAACGTATAACATTTACAAACTATGGCATAGATTTAAGGACTTTTTATTTTTTTTATTTTTTTATTAGTAATGGTGGCGATCAGTGATTTTTAGTGGGACTGTGACATTGCGGCGGCCAAATCTGACACTAAGTGACACTTTTTGGGGACCAGTGACACCAATACAGTGACCAGTGCTAAAAAAAATGCACTGTTACTGTATAAATTACACTGACAGGGAAGGGGTTAAAATTAGGGACGATCAAGAGGTTAAGTGTGCTCCTAGAGTATGCATTCTAACTGTAGGGGGACTGGACTGACTGCAGGAAGAGAGAGATCTGTGCTCCTGGTTAGTAGGAACACAAGATCTTTCTCCTTGTCTAACAGAATGGCCGTCTGCCTTGTTTACATTCTGCCGTCCTGTCATTCTCCTGAACGATCACGGGTGGCTGGCGGCTATCGCGCCCACCAAACCTGTTGATTGGCGCCCCCTAGAGCCCTGTTACAAAATCACGTACAGGTACACGATTTTGCGCTTAAGGGCCGCCCTGCCGTAGTAAATGTATGTCCTTTAGTGGTTGTATATTCACATCTTCATATGGATTTTTATTATTTACTATGTGTATAATTATTGATTTGAATGGATTCATGTTTAGTACATAGTATGTTTATGTGTTTAAGTTGGATTTGTTTTGAAAGGTTGAGGTTGTGTGCCAGCACATGACTTTTTATTCACTTTTAGGTTGAGGACCAGGGCTCTCTGTGCTACTTGTGAATGAAACTCCTCTCCTCTGTAATGAAAGCTCCTTCATTATTATGAATCTGTGTGTAGGCAGGTGCAGTCAATTTTCTCCACTGTAGATGGCGTACGACCACAGCACTATTGTAGTTGGAGACGAAATCAAGAGAAACTTGGTTCCTCTATAGTTTCCTGGGTCACTGGGCAAGCTATCTGATTGGATGCTGTCACCACATTGGACTCTGGCAGCCATCTTGAGTCAGGCAGAGCCTATATAAGGCCCTGGCTCCCACACTTGGCCCTCGTTTTGCATGTGGTTAGGGTAAGAACAGGCTCACTTTGTGATAGTGCAGCGTCCCACTCATGACACGTGGGAACTTTAAATGTATTATTTCTTTGTCATTGCTATATTTTGCATGTGCATTGCTACACCTGTTTAATCCCTGTTCATAGGCTGGTCAAGTGTGCTTCATACTTCCCACCACAAGATGGGGATAGCACCACTCTGGGATATCTATCCCAGCTCAGGTTTATCTGTGGTCAGTTGGGCAGTTCAGGAAGCGAGTGTGTGGAGAGAGGCACCATGTAGAGGTTAGTGAAGGTCAGTCCAGAGAAGGGACAAATTGGAACTGCTAAAATCAAAGGGTAAAAGCCACCAAACGACAGCAAGACCTTTGAGAATAAAGGTGAAGGATTCCTTAGCCACTGGCAACCTCACCAAATTTCACTGGATTCAAAAGGGACCAGAAGCAAATCACTTACAAGTAAGCATTATACTGAATCACAGCCTGAGTCCAGAATTACTAAAGCCTATTAACAGTGGATCAGCAGAATTCCTCTATTTACCCAGAGACTGTATTCTATCTGGATGTTTATGCTGCAATCAAAACCAGTCACAGTAAAAGTTGTGAGTTGTATCCTACCACTGTCTACCTCATTCTTCACTATTGCTATTACAACTGGTTGTACCACCATTAACGGTACTGGCGTCACGACAAATACCATCAAGGGACCCAGCCACCACAAGCACTCTAAACACCCCTGTCATCATGGGCACCTCAACCACCATCTTGGCTGGCGTTTCCCTATCACAGAGCGTGCCCCGGAGGATTTCGTGCTGTCTTCCTCTTCACTGTGCGACCAGCCCAGGGAGGCTTTCTGCTAACCGTGAGTAAACCGATGAACTGTATCATTGCTGTCTCTCATCGGCCCACCGTGCACCTCACGTGTCGCCCCTACGGTTCTGGCTCGTCGCAATAGCACTCCAGAATCTCTGGAAACACCTGGAAAAGAGGGATGTGTGCGACTGTGCTATTACTGACTCAGATCGTCCACTGAGGGACAAGTTCGTGGTAGGAATGAAGGCTGAACCAGTCAGGAGAGCCCTACAGGAATGAATTTGAGTGCAACCCGCCATTTCTTTTCATGATACAGTGTTGGATGCGGTTGCAAGGGAACAGGATGATGCAGAGGCAACTGTGGTAGTGAAAAAAAGGTATGACACACAGCATTCTACCTAGTCGTGGCCTCCCTGAAACAAAAACTGTCTTCAATCAAATGGAATTCAGCCCCTCCCACTAGGGGGGAGAATCTGTTATGGAGGAACTGGAAGTGCTGGTGGTGCGACAGCTCTGGACACATAGATAAGAAATGTGGCTGGCCTGAATCCAAAAGCACACCCAGGCCTCTGTTAAACTAGTGGCTCCCAGTGCAGAGGGATGGCACCAGGACCGTCAGCACAAGGTCCCAGCAAACCAAAGTCCATGGTCGCCCCTAGTCCAAAGGTGACAGCTCTCTTTAAGGGGCTAGAGGTCCTATGCCTGATTGATACTGGTTTTGAGGTCATTGTCATGGAGTATGATTTCCACGCCCAGTGGTTCAGGACAAAAGACCAATTGGACCCCTCATGACTATCCTTCAAGGCAGCCAATTACTTGCCTACCATAGAAGAAGGTGTGGTGAAGATCCAGATTGATGACCAGGTAGTGGATCTAATAGGGGCGGTGGTGATTCATGGCCTAGTAAGTATAGTGGTGTCTAATGTCCTGAGCATGAACGTTTTGAAGGTGTTGGACTTACCCAGCTTACTGGCTAAATTCAAGCATATAGGCTGGCATGCCAGAGGTGGTGGTCTGCAAGCTGTGTGGCTCAATGTGATATGGACTTATGAGGCTCAAAAAAGAGCAGCAAGGAAACAGGCTCAACAGGTGGGGGTTTTATGCACACCTTCCAAGCAACAGTTGCTCCTGGCACCACTCCAAGAGGTAGTCTGGTCTCTTCCTATCAGAACTCACAGGAAACTTCAAGGGGTCACTGAAATGGTGGAACCCCACAAAGATAAAGTTGTGCCAGGAGAGTGGCTGGTCACTTGCACTCTGTCCAAGGTCCACAAGGGGAAGATCCTGGTGAAGATCATTAACCTGGGGACAACCCCAATTTCACACCCCAACCATGCCACCCTAGAAGACCTGTACCTAGTGCCCTGTCACTGTATCCCAGAGGTTCAGCCCAGGGTAGAAGACATACATTCCCCTCTACTTGCAGCCATGGCTTCACTGGATGAGCCTCAATACCAAGTACTGCTAGAACAACTGGACATTTCCTTCCAGGACTACCCTATGCCACAACAATGGCTGCTTCACCAACTGCTGGAAAAGCAAATACTGTCCTTTGCCAACTGCCCGGAAGACTAAGGGTACACAGAGGCCATTGACTACCAAATTCACACAGGGGAGGCTCTACTAATCCTGGAGCATTGTTGTCACATTCCCTTAGCAATGTCCCAGGAGGCCAAGGACCTGCTCTGCAACATGTTACAGAACGGGGTGATTCAGGAGATCCATAGTCCTTGGGCTGCTCCTGTAGTCCTGGTGCACAAGAAGGATGGAAGTCTGCCATTCTGTGTGGATTACCGCAAGATAATTTCATGCACCCTACCTGTTGCCCCATGTAAAGGAATGCCTTTTGGCACTGGGCTAAGCCAAGTACGTCTCCACCTTTAACTTGGCAAACGGCTACTGGCAAATTCCGCTGAGAGATCAACATTGCAAAAAGACCTTCATTACAACCCTGAGACACCCGTTTGAATTGAACTGCATGCCCTTTGGGCTACATAATGGTCCCAGCAAGTTTCAGTGCTTAATGGAGAGGTGCTCGACTTTGGAGACTGTACTAATCTACTTATTTGATATCATCATTTTCCCCAAGACCTTCCAGGACCATGTTAACCAATCCAGTAGAGGCAAGAGGGGGGGGGGGGGTTGTCTCTCCAGACCCACCTAACTTGCAAGCTCTGCAGGACTGGCAACCCCCAAAAACAGTCACTGAGCTATGTTCCTTTCTGGGACTGGTGGGATACTACCATCGGTACATTTCTAAGTTCGCCCAAATAGCAGCACGGCTTACTCAGCTGCTGAGCCGCCACACCACCCAGATAAAGGTAGTTCTTCACCCTCAATTTAAGCCCAGTGGCACCAACCCTAACAATGGGCCTTTGAAATGCGCAAACTCAAAAGCTGAATTTGGCACCTTTATTGGCCTACATGGACTACACCAAGCCCTTCTGTGTGTATACGGATGGGAGTTTACAAGATCTAGGAGCTGTACTGGTGCAGGTACAGGATGGCTGTGAATGGGTAATTGCCTATGCAAGCCGCAGCCTGCAGCCTACTGAGCTTCTTCAAATTGGAGTTGATGGCCCTAGTGTGGGCCATCAGTGAAGAGTTTGCGGAATACTTCACAGGGGCGGACATAAAGGTCTTAACAGACAACAACCCCCTTGCCTATTTGGATACAGCGAAACATAAGGAGTTGGAACAAATGTGGGTCGCCCACCTGGCTTGGTTCAAAAATAAGATCCACTATAAGCCTAAAAGACTTAACCTGCATGCTGACGCCATGTCCTGTTATCAGGTGGAGCACCCAGGGGAGGATGTGGACTCTAACTGAGACAACATTGATGTAGCCCCTGTCCTGCCCATGACTGCCATCTCGTGTTCACCCAAAAAGGACAAGATGCAGTCCCCCAGGTGGAGTCTGCCGAAATTACAACTGAGAGGAGTGGGTGCTGATTCAACAGCTGCAGCGCTTCCTCTCCCGAAGGTGCAAATCAATCTCCCGTGAGTGTCAGGCCTGATTCACACCTATGCGTTTTTTGGTGCTTTTTGCAGAAATGCACCACAGTCCATTTTACATTGTTTCCTATAGGACACGTTCACATCTGATTTTTTCAGCCTCTGCATTTTTGGAAAGAATCAGGAATTTTTATAAACGAAAAGCGGTGCTTTATTTGCTTTTTTGGTTTGATAGATATCAATGGAGAAACTACAAAAAAGATTGTGGTGCGTTTTTGCTGCAATTTTGCAACGATGTGCATTTTTTAACAACAAATTGGTTAAAAAAAGCATAAAAAATGCAAAACTCAAATTGCGACAAAATTGTGGTAAAGTTGTGTGTGTGCAAAAAATGCAAAATGCACCAATCACAGACTGCATAGATGTGAACCAAGTCTCAGGGACTTCCCATGCTAAAAGGAATACAAGGGGGGCACCAGCTAAGTGCAGCATCAATGGGTTTATTATGATTAAAAAGCCAAATGCAAACTCACAGAAATATAAAATCAAAGTGCTGATCTGCAGCCATGCCACATTGGATGGAAGCTGTCCACCATTGTAATCAGGAAGTTGCATAACAACCCCTACCACCAGCAGGGCAACAGAGTTTGTGAGTGGTTCAACCGTACCCTGCTGGGCATGCTACAGACTTTTAAACAGGGGCATTGAGATATATGGCACCAACACGTGGGACTGTGGTATGGTCTCACAATAACACAGTCCATTGGGTTAGAGGCCACATGCCCTTCTCCCTTAAGTTCGGGTGCTATGGCAGGCTGCCAAGGATTTCCTCTGGACATGCCAGAGAATTCAACACCCGGACACTTAGCACCTGGGTACAAAAACGTTGCGATCGGTTGCAGAAAGCCAAGCAGGTGGTGTTGGACAGGTATAAGGACTTGGCAAAGGACTCTGCCCTAGAGGAACTACCGTTGCAACCAGGGGACCAGGTGTTGGTGAAAAATACCAAGAATGAGCGAGGCAGTAAACTGGAGCCCAAGTGGGAGCGTACTCCCTATCAGGTTGAATAGCAACCTTTTCCTCCAACTGCAGTATATGGCGTAATCTCAGAGGGACCCAATCCCATCAAGAGATGTCTCCACCGCAATCTGCCAAGACCCTGTGTGCTAAGTTGCGACTGTTCCACCAAATCAGAGGGAGACAGTGAAATGTTCGATCCTGTGAATGTCTCACTTGTGCATGAAGTCCCTATTAAATAGTACCTGGCTCCTATCTTGCTCGAGCTCCCAGCCTCTCCTGATTTGGAAAAAGGAAGCCTCCCACAGACTGCCAGAGGAGTCGGTCTGGGGACCAGGTGAAGGGAGTAAGGAGGATCCTGTTGACCCTCATTCACCTACGGCCCTGGGGTCACAATCAAAAGATGATTACTTGCAACGTGACTCCACCGAGGACACTACTGTTCACTACCCTTTGCAGTCGTTCCCTGCAAAGTACTCTGATTATGCTGTTTGAACTTTTACCTATTGTGCCTTAACCATGTTCATTGCATTTCTCATGTTGTTCTTTTCTGTGTTGTAATACCGAGGGAAGCATCTGTCAAAAGGGGGGGGGGGGGGAGTGACCGGCGCAGTCTATTTCCTTCACTGCAGGTGGCGCTCAACTGCGGTGGTAATGCAGTTGGAGGGGATGTCGAGAGGAATGTGGTTCCTCTATGGTTTCTTGGGTCACTGGCAGCTATCCGATTGGATGGATAGAAGACAATCCACAACTCCTTACATACTAGTCTTAAATAAATCCAAATTTATTGTAACTCCATAAAATATAAGTATATACAGCAGATGTTAATGCGTTTCAGCCATAGTAGCCTTGGCGTTACAAAAAATTTGGACTTGCAGTATTTAAGAGCATGTGGGTTGTCTTCTATCCATTTACTTAGTTGGCAGCTGAGCCACTGAACATCCTGCACCCGACCGCTCAGGAGAATCTCTACATAATCTGGGGTAGTAGCACCTTTTTCTTTCACTATCCAATTGGATGCTGCTGCCTCGTATGACTCTGGCACCCATCTTGGGTCAGGCAGAGCCTATTTAAGGCCCTGGCTCCCACACGTGGCATGCATTTCACATGTGGGTCGTGTAGGGACAGCTCACCCGTCTGACAGAGATAGTGATTAGTAGCAGGGAGAGGTTCCAGATGAGAAGGGGAAGGATATGGACCTGCCATCCTTCCTGCAGACGTCCCTGTTTGGCGCATCCAAGACCTGATCTGCTACACATCACTGTTGCTTTCTGTGAGTGATCCCAGGCTGGAGCCTTCCCAGTGAGCTTGTTGTAAATTGCCAAACTTTATCATTAATACAAGTTCTGTTCTCTGCAACTGGACTCTTGAGTGTTTATTGCTGTTACCTTCGCACCCAGAGATGTATAGTAACTAAGTAGAACTACTTCACTACTGTACTTAAGTACCGAAAGGCGGTATCTGTTCTTTCCTAGAGTAGAATTTTTTTTCTCCTACTTCCACTTTTACTTCACTACATTTTTTTGATGATTTCAATACTTCTACTCCGATATTTTTTTTTTGTGCTGCATAGTTACTCGTTACTATTATAAAAATGACCACTGCCAGAACAGTAGATGGCAGGTTTCATGAAGCTCAAAACATGTGTATTATCATTGCATACGAAAATAAATGCTACTGTATGTATAAATAAAAGCTGCATTTGAAATAATAAAAAACAATATGATGTTCAAACTTTTGACTTCTTTCTTTAATAACTACATAACACAGTACTTGTACTTTTACTTTCAGTACTTGAGTAGCAATTTTTTTTTTCAAAACTACTGGTACTTTTACTTTCAGTACTTGAGTAGCAACATTTTTAAAAAAGCTACTTGCAATACTTAAAAAATGTTGAATACTTTAGTACTTCTACTCAAGTCACTTTTTGATCGAGCACTTCCACTTCTACTCAAGTCACTTTTTGATCGAGCACTTGTAGTTTTACTCAAGTATGGGTTTCGAGTACTTTATACAACTCTGTTCGCACCACACTGCACATCCCCACTATAGTCTGCCTATAGACAGCAACAAGGGAGCTGCCAGACCTTCTAAATAGGAAATTGTGTAAGGGTACTTTGGGAGTTCCTGGCTTTTGGAAGTGGGCAACATGCACTGATTCATTAATTCACTAAACTTTAACAAACAAAGGTTTGTATGTGTTGAAAAGAAATTCACTTGAAATATCAGGAGCCAAAATAAGCAAAAGTACCTTGCAATGCCAACCAAAAAAAAGGATAATGTAAATAAGAACAAAGTTTGGATCACTGATAACATTTTTTTTTATTGATTTTCATGGAAATGGAAATAACAGCAGATACACTGACACAGGGAGATAAAACATTCACAGAGTATTTGGACAGACTGGGAGTTAAAGTGATTGTAAAGACTTTTTTTTTTTAAATAAAAATAAAAGAGATGCTATACTTGGAGCATTGCACAGAGCTGTCCCTTACCTCTTCTTTTGGAGTTTCCTGGTGGAACTGTCTTTTCCTCCTTTGTTGTGGGTGCCCCCTCAGCAAGCCGTGTGCTAAGGGGGCACCCGTGCAGGTGCGCTCCCAAGCTTGGCTGTGTGCATCCATAGACACACACAGTGTGGCTTCACCATGCCCCCCCCTCCATCCTCCCAGAATTTTAGGTAGAAGTAAGAGCCTATGGCCCCGGCTGCTCTCGGTCTCCTGTGAGACCAGTAAAAGAAAGTAGCCGTGCTGCTGGTGGGACCACGCTGATCTGAGAGAGGAGGTAGGTAAGTGTTTAGGGATGGGGGGCAAGTCTTTTTTACTGTAGAACCACTTTAAAGTGATACTAAAGTCTTAAAAGTAATGAAAATGTTACACTTACCTGCTCTGGGCAGTTGGTTTTGCACAGAGCGGCCAAGATCCTCCACTTCTCGGGTCCCTCTTTGGCTCTCCTGCCCCTCCCTCCTGTTGGGTTCCCTCACAGCAAGCAGCTTGCTATGGGGGCACCCGAGCCGAGCCGCAGCTCCCTATGTCTATTCAGACATGGAGCTGCAGCTCGGCTCTGCCCCCTTTCTCTCCTCATTGGCTCACTGACTTTAATTGACAGCAGGGGGAGCAAATGGAACCACGCTGCTGTCTCTGCCAATGAGGAGGGGAGTCCTGGACAGCTTAGTGTCTCATGCAACATCGCTGGATTGAGATGGGGCTCAGGTAAGTATTGGGGGGGGGGCTGCTGCACACTGAAGGTTTTTTATCCTTAAGCAAGGCCCGGAGTAAGGGAAGAAGAACCTAGACGGAGGGCCGACATGACAGGGTTAAAAGGGGGTTTGGAGTGGCTAGTCAAGGAGGGTAAAAGGAAATAGTAAGGGAAACTTACTGGATTGGTGGAGCGTAGGGAATAGGTGGGGCTTTAGGGCTCAAATAGTAGGAGGGTCCTGGAGAGGTCTTTAGTCATGAGAGAGACAGTATTGAAACAACTTCCCACCCTCCCTCCCCTTTTGTTTGGTGCTTACGTTCTTGTGTGATTTTGGGCTGTTTTTCTGGGTGGTATGTCAAAGGCAGCTGGCAGGGTACAAGGTCCTTGTATGTGCTTTATTTGATAAATAAAAATTGGTAGGGACCCGTCTTGGGTACGGCTCCCTGTGGTTTGTCTGTGTTGTATCTGCTAATAGTGGTGTTGTCTCCGAGTCGGTGTTTGCGGCTGGAGGCCTAAGTTTGGTGAAGCAGGTACGTGAAGTAGTGGTGCCTACAAGGACCTTGGGGGCTCCAAATTTCAGAATGTACTTACTGTTGCTGGTATGATTTATATATGTTATTTATACAATTTGGTTTAATAAAAGGCTGCTTTGGCCATTAAACTCCAATTATGGTGTCCAGTGTTTTACTTGGGTAAAGAAAAGAAATAAGGGAGAGTGTTGGTCAAGCAGTTTACAGAGACAAAATCATCTTTTATACCCTAGTCATGCATAGAATGCATTAATTTCAAAAACCTTCTGCTTTTACAACCACTTTAAGTACAAACAGAATAAGCAAAGTTACAGTAACTATAAACAGAAAAAAGGGCCTGGCTAAATTTCAATCAGTGTATGACAGTCCCTTCTGTCGACAGCGACATGTAAAAAAAAAAATTCAAATTAGAAAAATGTTTCAAGATTAGCAACTACAGATAGGAGGATAGAGAAATCTGACTTTTTCTCAGCACCATGGCTGAATGTTTGCAGGTGTTGCAATGTTTTCAATGTTTTTGCAGGTTTCTTCTGCTGTGCTTGAGCCTAGATTCTGCTGCTCTTTGACTTTCACTACTGGTTCATCCTAAACTCTGTAGGGTTGATTTACTAAAGGCAAATACACTTTTGCAAAGTGCAATTGCTCCAGAGCTTAGTAAATGAGCAGAAGTCATGCTGCCTTCCATCATTGAGTCATGTGCAAGCAAAAATGCTGTTTTTTTGTATGTCTTTTCCTTGCATGTGTTTGGGCACGAACATATGTAAACCCGGCTTTCATCTCTGACTATGCAAATGTAAACTCTAGTTTCTTCAGAAAAAGGAAGAGCTATAACTTTACAATGAAGTTTTTCTCATTGCTGGAAATCTGGTAATGTTTATGAATAATTCTGAGAATTGTGATTTAGTTAGAATAAAAGTGGAGTTACACTTTAAGGCTGGATACTAAGGGGCATGTCTTGGTTTGATATTGTCTCTACTATATACTTATCATGTTATGTATGTTTTGTATGTGTTTTACTAGGGAAATTATAACACTGACAACATGGCTTGTTCAAATCTTGGTTCCCATCAGTGTGTCGCTTGCCTGGATAATGATGAGGTCCTGTGCAATCTGGAAACATTGCCCTATTTTTTACCTCTAGGTGGTTAACCACTTGCCGACCACCGCCCGACTATAAACGGCGGCGGTCAGCCCCTCCCAGGCAAAGTGACGTACCGGTACGTCACTAGCCTGGGAGCCAATAGGGGGCAAGCGCGTGCCGTCGGAGGTGCGCTCCCGCCCCCGCTTGTTCCCTAAGCAGCCCGCACGCGTGACCGGTGAACCCGATGTCCGCCGGTCACTTGCGATCGTCGGGTGGAGAGGGAGAAAGGCAGGCGGCTAATGTAAACAAAGCCGCCTGTCATTCTTACCTGTGTAAAAGCACAGATCATACGGTCCTGCTATGTAGGACCGTTGATCTCTGCTGTTACACACACAGCCACATCCAATCACAGTTAGAAACACGCCCCTAGGGACACACTTAACCCCTCCCTCTCCAATAAAGTTAACCCCTTCCCTCCCAGTGTCATTTTTACAGTAACAGTGTATAGCACTGATTACTGTAGTAATGTCACTGGTACCCCCAAAAGTGTCAAAAATGTCAGTCAAGGGTCCGATCTGTCCGCCCCAAATGTCGCAGTCCCGCAAAAAAATCGCAGATCACCGCCATTACTCGTTAAAAAAAAAAACAATAAAAATGACAAAAAATCTTTCCCTTAGTAAACGCAATAACTTTTGCGCAAACCAATCAAAATACGCTTTTTGCGATTTTTTTTTTTTTTTTTTTTTTTTTAACAAACATATGTAGCAGTAAACAAATTGTCCTAAAATGTTAAAAAAATTTTGATTTTTACATTTTTTGGGGGGGAATTTCATATAAAAAAATTTGAAAAATATTGTTATTTTTGAAAAATTGTCGCTCTTTTTTTGTTTATAGCACATGATCAAAAAATCGCACAGGTGATCAAATACCACCAAAAGAAAACTCTGTTTGTGGGAAAAAAAGGGCGTCAATTTCATTTGGGTACAGCGTCGCACGGCCGCGCAATTGTCCGTTAAAGTCACGCAGTGCCGAATCGCAAAATAGGCCCTGGTCAGGAAGGGGGTAAAATCTTCCGGGGCTTAAGTGGTTAAAGGTAAAGGCGCCATTCAGACACACATTCTTTTCGACCACCATCCACCTGGTAGCAGAATTATTCCATGTTTGTTGATTGTGTGATCAGGTTATATTTTTCCTGCACCGCACTCCAACTCCGCCAATCTGTCCCTGAAGGCATGCTGCATAGTTGGAGTGTTGCAGATTAAGAATTGAATCCAGGACAAAGAGATGGAATTGGACTAGCCAGAAGGTAGAAGGCCATCTACAGGCGATGGGAATTTTATGCTCACCAGAAGAGTTACTTGAGAAAACATTTTGTGTTTCCAGAAGAGCTTCCGACTGTGAGCCATTGATTGACGATTCTCTGCCTGGAGCGGAAGAGGACTTGTTAATGTTTTACCTGAATTACTGCCATGAGGATGGCACTCCAGTCTCTGATCATTAGGGACTGAATTGGAAATGAGAAAATGGGGGGAAATTGGCAAGAGAGACTGCAGCAGCACGCGGTAATGGCGCTCCAGTGCGATGAAGAGTGTGTAATCATCGCTCTTCAGCACCTGCCGACAACACCTGGGGAGACCAAATTAGATTTCTACAGCTTCAGCATAATTGTCATCATAAAAAAACTGCAAAGAGAACGGACTTGGGCCTTTCTGGTACCATCCCCAAGGGTATTCCTGACCAGACAGCTGCACCCAGACAGAGGTCAGGGAGTGTGGTCATTACTCACCACAATGCACTTCAAAATAACCTCACAGTCAGAAGTCAGAGTTTGGGGTCACCAACTAAAAAGTCTCCCCAAAATAACTCAAGCCAGAGGTCAGCGCACAGGGTCACTGCTCCCTCCCACTTTCAAACCACATATCAGCGTTCAAGGAATGGCACCCCCCTCCAACCCTCTCACTAAGATACACCCAACCACAGGTAATAAGGTAGCGTCACCCCCGCCACAATGTCCTCCAAAATTACCCCAGCCAGACGTCAGAGTGTGGAGTTAGTACCCACCACAATGCCCCCCAAATTACCCCAGTCAAGATAAAGAGTCACCGCACCCCTTAGGGTCCCCTTCTCCCTCCTCTTCCAATGAGATACCCCAGAGAAAGGCTAGGGAGTGTAGTTAACCCCCCTTAAAATTCTCTCTCCCCCACCACCACAATACAATAACACCCCTCCACAACCCCCCCCCTTCCCTACACACACACCTATGCAACCCCAGCTATAGGGAGTGGAGTCCCCACCATCAACCCACATCCCCAAGATAACTCTAGAGAAAGGTCTAGATCACTTATCTCCCTCCCAACACCCAACTTCTTCCCCAAGGGACATCCACATATCCAGTCATCAGCAGGCTAAGTCGTTTTGAAACAGCTCATTGGTGGAATTTTGATGTGGTGACCCTGCCAAATAAGCAAAAGCTTTCCTATGAGAGACTAAACCCTGTGTGAATAAAAGCTGTAATTTCCTGATTTATCTATCACATGCTAGTTTTGGAGTAGTGCAGCTGCACTTATTCTCTGTGTCATGGTCCTGTAACTGGTATGGGTCACTCAAGTCAGGCAAGGGTTGCTTCCATCTGATCCCTCTAACAAGGGTGGAAAAACCCAAAGAGCAGTGCTGTAATATGGGATAAAGGAAGTGACAATGCCAGCACTGCCAATGTCATCACTGTGTTGTGTATTTCTGCTATTTGTAGCAGGATATAAGGAACAGAGGAGCTCTAATTGAATTGCATCACCTCTAGGAGTTCATTTATCAATGTACAAAGCCAGTGAGATTATCGATCAATTATTCCCACCTCCGGCCCCAGATAATTAAATCTAGCCATTCACATTCCCCTTGTTTCCTGGGCGCAGAGTGCGACTGTGTGGTGGATGTCAGGTGACCTTCACAAGCTGTACAATCATAGCCACGTGAGCCCTGATGACAGCAGAGGATTCTCTGACAGCAACACAGATACTTTGGGGGAGATTTGCTAAAGCTGGTGAACACAGAATCTGCATAGTAACCAATCAGCTTTCAACCTCAGCTTGTTCACTTAAGCTTGGACTATGAAACCTGGAAGCTGATTGGTTACTATGCACGGCTGCACCAGATTCTGTGTTTCCCAGCTTTAGTAAATCTCCCCCTTTGTATCAAAATGAGGACAAATGTCTGTATTTCCCATAGCAACAAATTCCAGCTGTCATTTCTATTGCAAGTGGTGGTAAGAGGAATATAATATAAAATAGTGTAGCGCAGTCCATATATAAATAAACTCAATTGGTAATAAATATATTAAAACCAAACAATTGGTAAAAAAGGCATTATGATGAATAAAGGAGAAAGTTCATATTGGTGATACAAAAGATGATAAGATGATAAAAGAGAGACAGTCCACTGGTGATCCGGTGAAAAAATAGCAGCAAGTGTGACTTCAGTGCTCATAAATTTCCCATCACCTGGCACTATCTGCCTCTCACCTCCACAACTCGACCCCACAGGGTCAAACAGCATGAACAATCACCACGATATTCGACCAATGATAATCCAATGGAAAACAGGACCACAGCCTCCAGCACAAAACCGCCTAGAAATCGAGTATGGCAGAGGGTACAGCTTCCCAGATCGTGCCCAAACATAAGGAAAAAAGGAACAGATCTAGTGCTCTCTGTTGCGGTTTAAACGATTTATTGCTCAGATAAAAGTATTGCACTTACATTTTATTGCACAAAAACGAGCATGTATTGCAGAGCCTGCAGCGTGCTGGATGGTGCCTGATTTCCGGGTTGTTAGACAGCCTTCGGACCGTGTGACCAATCCCCCGTACGCGTTACGTCATGTGGGCGTAGACTTCTTCAGCGGGGATGCTGATAGGTCAATGGTCCGGCTATTTATACTCTCCTTGGGCGGTACCTATTGCGTCATGTCCGGCGTTTCACCATCGCCATGGAGATCAAACGTCTCTCTGGACAGTAAGCAGGTAGGCGGGCCCCGATCGTGTTGTTTACTGCATAAATCTCCATGGGGACATTGCGATATCTCCCACAGCCAGCACGATCTTTATAAGACTGATTAAATTCCTTATGTTTAGCAAAAATTTATTATATGCGGTATTGTCTTAGGTGTTTAATCCTAAAGGGCAATTATTAATCATTTACTGATTATTTATAATATGATCAAACGGACCTGACGGCTGTACCTACTATCAGACACCAGATGGCAGCATTCTGCTCACTCCATAGAAGACAATGCAAAATACAATACATTACATACAGATTAGATAAAAATATGTGCACATACATCTACAGATATTTCTAATACATAAAACCTGACTGTATGTCTAAAATAAAAGGTGAATAAAAGATATAAAATTGATTAAGAAAAAAATGACCATAAAAACTTATCTATCTGAAATAAAACAATTAAGATCAAAGTCAACATTCAAACCCAGGGGTGTTAAAACCTTAGCCTCGTAGATCCAAAAGGATTCTCGACGGCTAAGTTGTCTAATGAAGTTGCCACCCCTCCAATGGTAGCTTACTTTCTCGATCCCCCAGAATTTTAAAGTGCTTGGATTTTTGTGATGGCAGTTTTTAAAATGTCTAGATACACTGTGGGTGGTAAGTCCTTTACGTATGTTATTAACGTGTTCCCCGACACGTACATGTAGAGCTCTTGACGTGCGGCCAATGTACTGTAATCCACAGTCACACTCTAACATGTAAACCACTCTCTGTGTGGCACATGTTATCAGGTATCATGGTAAGAGGAATGCTGATAGAATGTGTAGCCAGGTGCTGGACTACAGAGACATGAAGAAGTAGACATTTTCCTCTTTACGATCAGTTTAATTTCACTTTCTGCCATTATGCTGAATGTTGTGTTGCACTATCCTCTCCAGTCAGCAGAGGGAGAACTATTGCCAGAACAGCCTATGGACTCCTATGCAGACCGCTGAGGATCATGGGAATTGTAGTCTTAAACATTAATCCCTGAATGGGACATATGTACTTTTACAATACAGTTCCCATAGGACATTGAGGAGGAAGAAGTGGTGGAACAGCTTTTACCAGACTGCACTGGAAACCTTTCTCTTTGCAGTGCGAGAGCTGAGGTGTGCACATCGGTCCTGGTGCACATGAATTATCCACGGGGCAAGTGACCAGAGATTGAGACATCCGGAGCAGTGCAGCACAGTCTGCAGTGACCGCAACTGCACTGTTGCCACAGGGAGACCAGAGCATCCTCTCACCCTGCGCTCCACACTGCTGAATCTCCAGAGGCATTCTCAGCTCCCCCCATGCTCTCTGGCTTCCCCAGGTCTCTCCACCCCCCTGTGCTCCCTGGTTCCCCCCACAGTGATCTCCAGTTCCCCCAGTGCTCTGTGGCTCCCCAGTGATCCTTGGCTCTTCCAGTGCTCTCTGTCCCCCTGGTTTTCCCTGCCCCCACAGTGCTCTCCAACCCCCCTCGCTTTTCCTCCCCCTAATTCTCTCCAGCCCCCCCCCCCTAATGCTCTCCAGTCCCCCTGCCCCCGTGTGCCCCTCAGCTCCTCCAGTGCTCTCTGCTTCCCTTGTGCCTTACGCCCCCCCCCCCCAGTGCTCTTCTATCTTCTATCATCATGTCCGCAGTCTCTGACCATCTTATATCATGTCTGATGTCTCTAACCATCTCTTGTATCATGTCCGACGTCTCTAACCCTCTCTTGTATCATGTCTGCAGTCTCTGACCATCTCTTGTATCATGTCCGCAGTCTCTGGCCATCTCTTTTATCATGTCCACAGTCTCTGACCATCTCTTGTATCATGTCCACAGTCTTTGACCATCTCCTGTATCATGTCCGCAGTATCTGACCATCTACTGTATCATGTCTGCAGTCTCTGACCCTCTCTTGTATCATGTCCACGGTCTCTGATCATCTCTTGTATCATGCCTGCGGTCTCTGACCATCTCCTGTATCATGTTTGCGGTCTCTGACCACCTCCTGTGTCATGTCTGCGGTCTCTGACTACCTCCTGTATCACGTTCGTAGTCTCTGACCATCTACTGTATCATGTCTGCAGTCTCTGATCATCTATTGTATCATGTCTGCAGTCTCTGACCATCTCTTGTATCATGTGCTCAGTCTCTGACCATCTACTGTATCATGTCTGCAGTCTCTGACCATCTACTGTATCATGTCTGCAGTCTCTGACCATCTCTTGTATCATGTCCTCAGTCTCTGACCATCTCCTGTATCATATCCTCAGTCTCTGACTCTCTCCTGTATCAAGCCCGCAGTCTCTGACCATTTCTTGAATCATGTCTGTAGTCTCTGACCATCTCTTGTACATTGTCCTCAGTCTCTGACCATCACTTGTATCATGTCCTCAGTCTCTGACCATCTCCTGTATCATGTCTGCGGTCTCTGACTATCTCCTGTATCATATCCGCAGTCTCTCACCATTTCCTGTAGCATGTCTCCAATCTCTTTCTCCAACTTGAACACATTGCTTGCTAATAGTATTAGCTATCTAATCATGCCGAAGGTAGGACTGTGCAGGGGAGGCAGAGAGTGTAAAAGGGGGCACTGTGATTAGAGAGACAGAGGAGGGGGGGCACTGTGATGGGGGGCTGTGAAATTTGTGCAATAAATATTCTTGAAAAACATTACACATTTTTGTGGGTGTTTTTACATTTTAAAGTTGGGGGGGGGGTTGCCAGATATAGGATCTGCCCCGGGTGCCAAATGCTGTAGGTATGCCACCGAGGCCAACCTGTTTTGTTTAGTTCAATGTGATTTCTGCCATTAGGGGGCAGAGTTTTAAGGGGTATTCCCTTAATAAGCGGGGATTTCTTCTACCTTCCTTTTTGGCTATGGGACAAGGAAATGAAGGGAGCTCTCAGCAATGAGACACAGACGGTAAATAAAATTCTGGTGGGTTATAGCCCTCCCATGCTCTATCCAAAATGAAAAAAAAAAAAAGGTTTGCCTATAGTTCTACTTTCATTTCACTGACAGATAATGTGAATAACCTTGATTATTGTGTTACAATGGCATCTGAATGTCAGTGGGATGTATTAGGCAGCAAATAAAAAGGAAAATATAGCACCAGAATGCAGTATGGGAAGCAGGCAAGCTGGTAAAGGCAGTGCGGTGCTTTGGGGAAACCATGGTCCTGCCATTCATGTAGATGTTACTATGACATTTACCACCTACCTAAACATTGTTGTTGGCCAAGTAAACCCCTTCATTGAAACAGTATTCCCTGATAGCAGTGGCCTTTTTCAGCAGGATAAGGCACTCTGCCACACTGCAAAAATGGTTCAAGAATGGTTTGAGGAACACAACCACAAGTTTGAGATGTTGACTTGGCCTCCAAATTTTCCAGATCTCAATCCATCAAGCATCTGTGGGATGTGCTGGAAATCAGACTTGTATAAAGTACTCGAAATTTCTACTTGAGTAAAAGTACAAGTGCTCGATCAAAAAGTGACTTGAGTAGAAGTGGAAGTGCTCGCAGAAAAAGTTACTTAAGTAGAAGTACTAAAGTATTCAACATTTTTTTTACTTAAGTATTGCAAGTAGTTTTTTCAAAAAATTTGCTACTTAAGTACTAAAAGTAAAAAGTACCAGTAGTTTTGAAAAAAAATTTCTACTCAAGTACTGAAAGTAGAAGTACAAGTACTGTGTTATGTAGTTATTAAAGAAAGAAGTCAAAAGTTTGAACATCATATTGTTTTTTATTATTTCAAATGATTTATTCAAATGATTAACCTGTGTTTGTTAGTAGTTTCTTGATGCACTTTAAGCGCTGTAGCACCATTTATTTGTTTGTTTCATATTTTCTTTTTATTGGAAAGATTTGGTATAGCAGCTTTTATTATACACAGCCTTTATTTTCGTATGCGCTGATTTACAAATAACATTATACACATTTTTTTGAACTTCATGAAACCTGCCATCTACTGTTCTGGCAGTGGTAATTTTTTTAAAAGTAACGAGTAACTATGCAGCACAAAAAAAAAATACTTGAGTAGAAGTATCGAAATCATCGAAAAAATGTAGTGAAGTAAAAGTAGAAGTAGGAGAAAAAAATTCTACTCTAGGAAAGTACAGATACCGCATTTCGGTACTTAAGTACAGTACTTAAGTAGTTCTACTTCGTTACTATACATCTCTGCTGGAAATACAAGTCTGATACATGGAAGCTCCATCTTGCAACCTATAGGATCTGCTACTGACAGCTCAGTGCCAGATACCACATCATTCCTTCAGTGGTTTAGTGGCATCCATGCCACAACAGGTCAGGTCTGTTTTCCGGGCAAAAGGGAGACCAACTAAATATTAGGTGGGTCATAATGTATGCAGTAGCAGAAGATTTTAGTAGCGGGCAATAAAGTGTCATAAGCATACATTGCTTTAGGCAAAAAGCTGGACCATCACTGGATCTCTGTGCTTCTCTATGCAATGCAGGCAGATCATGGCTAGTGGAAGGGGCCAGCAGAATTCTCTACATGCCAAGGTTTACTGCAAAGATCACAGCACTCCTCTCAAGGGCCCTCATCCCTGATGCTAACAGTGTGCTGGCTCTTTTGAGGAGTTGCGCAAATATGAAAATGCCTTAACCACTTTACGACCACACACCACACATATACTGTGGCAGGGCAGCCACTCTGCGTAGGTACGTGATCCGACACATCCAGGTCTGGGGCGCACATGCGTGCCGCCAGCAACACACTCCCGATGTAATTAGATGTTACATAGGCGGTCTGCCTATGTAAAAAAGGAAGATTGCTGTCAGTAGGGAAGGCATTGATCCTGTGTTCCTGCAAAGCAGGAGCATAGATCAATGCCTTCCCCTAGTAAAAGCACCTCCCCCACAGTGAGAAAACACTGGCTAGGCACACAGTTAACCAGTGTCATTAGTACAGTGACAGTGCATATTTTAAGCACTGATCACTGTATTAGTGTCACTGGTCCCCAAAAAGTGTCAAAAGTCTCATGTCCTCTACAATACCTTCTTTGTTTCTTCTTTTCTTTTTTTCTTATGGTTTCCTGCCAGAGCCTTCTTTCTTTTTTTTTTCTGCCTTCTGGATTTGTGTTTGTATAGCTAGTTGTTATTGTCAGCATATTTTGCAAGTACTGTGCCCTCTATGGTGAGAAACATGATGGCTTCCAGTATGCGGTTTTTTCCTACTGTTTAGTTAGCACTTGATATTATGTTGGTTATTTTATATGGCTGACCATGTGTTAACTTTTCTTGATTTATTTTCTGGCCTTGTAAAATTTAAATAAACATTTTAACCACTTAAGCCCCGGAAGATTTTACCCCCTTCCTGACCAGGGCCTATTTTGCGATTCGGCACTGCGTGACTTTAACGGACAATTGCGCGGTCGTGCGACGCTGTACCTAAACGAATTTGACGTTCTTTTTTTCCCACAAACAGAGCTTTCTTTTGGTGGTATTTGATCACCTGTGCGATTTTTTTTGATCATGCGCTATAAACAAAAAAAGAGCATCAATTTTGCAAAAATAACAATATTTTTCAAATTTTTTTTATATGAAATTCCCCCAAAAAAATGTAAAAATCAAAATTTTTTAACATTTTAGGCCAATTTTTTTCTTTACCATATGTTTGGTAAAAAAATCGCAAAAAGCGTATTTTGATTGGTTTGCGCAAAAGTTATTGTGTTTACTAACAAAGGGAAAGATTTTTGTCATTTTTGTTGTTTTTTTTTTTTTAACGCGTAATGGCGGCGATCTGCGATTTTTTTTTTTTTTTTTTTTTTTTTTTTTTTTTGCGGGACTGCGACATTGGGGCGGACAGATCGGACCCTTGACTGACATTTTTTGACATTACTACAGTAATCAGTGCTATACATATGCACTGTTACTGTAAAAATGACACTGGCAGTAAAGGGGTTAACTTTTTTTGAGAGGGAGGGGTTATGTGTGTCCCTAGGGGCGTGTTTCTAACTGTGATTAGCTGTGGCTTGATGTGTAAGAACAGAGATCAACGGTCCTACATAGCAGAACTGTTTGATCACCATTCTTACACAAGGGAGAATGACAGGCGGCTTTGTTTACATTAGCCGCCTGCCTTTCTCCAGGTGTAACGGAGGATCACGAGTGCCCGGCGGACATCGGGTCCGCCGGGCACACGCATGGAAGAGTGCCTCCGGCTGCGCGCGCTCGCTCCCTAGAGCCTCACAGGCTAGCAACGTAGCCCTACGTCCCTTTGCCTGTGAGGGGCTGACCGGCGCCGTAAATAGTCATGCAGCGGTCGGCAAGTGGTTAAATGAAAAAAAAAAAAAAAGTGTCAGAAGGGTCAGTTAATGTCCCGACTGTGTGCCGCAATAAGTCTCTGATCGCTGCCATTGCTAGATAAAAAAAATCCCATAGTTTGTAGACGTGATAACTTTTGCGCAAACCAATCAATATACGCTTATTGGGATTTTTTTTAATAAAAATATGTAGCAGAATACATTTGATAAAGAAATTTGATTTTTTTTTTTTATTGGATATGTTTTATAGCCACCATTGGGGCTTTTTTTTTTTTCAAAATTGTCGGTGTTTTTTTGTTCAGGGCGCAAAAAAAAAACCACAATGGTGATCAAATACCACCAAAAGAAAGCTCTATCTGTGGGGAAAAAGGAGATACATTTTGTTTGGGTACTGCGGCACGCGACCACGCAATTAGCAGTTAAAGTAATGCCGTATTGCAAAAATGGCCTGGCCATGAAGGGGGTGGGGGGGGTAAATCTTCTAGATTAATGTGTGGATGTCAGTCTGAAAGAGGTGGAAGCTGCATTTGCAAGTAGACTATCCTAAGGCCCCTTTTCACACTGTAGATTCCAGTGAGAATAAAAATGACAAATCACATAAAGATCCTTATCCATGTTTAAGATTTTGTGAATTGAGCCTATACCCGATCTGGTATGGTGGTACCCACCTACCATACCAATTTCTACACTCAGCCATATAAAAAACTGATAGAAAACATTGATTCTGAATTCCTGGTTCCCATTGGTGAGATTTCTGAGGTTTTTTTTTGTTTAAAACAATGACTACGAGGAAGGATAGGTGACAGTGACATATATTGGAGGGGAGTTTATGTCTCAGTTGGACCCTGTAGTAGGTTTTTGCCACCGTCCCAGAAGATTCTAAAATTGTGGTGGATGTGGGTGCCTCAAACCCAGGTAAGGGGACTTTAAGGGCAAGAGTAGGTTAGAAAATAACGTTGAAAAAGAAGAAAATTTATTGATAATAATAATAACAGATTACATATTAAAGATGGGATGACCCATAGACAATTGGTGTATGGGTAAAGCCCATAGTGTGAAGTCATATAAAGTATGGAAAAATTGTGACTTGAAAACGGTGATAGAGATCCACCTATTTTACTGTTTTTATTTTCCAGGTTGGGGATAAACAGAATCCAAAGCAAAATAAGGGAAAAGGATCTTGGGTATGATCCTAGTAAGTCCTACGCGTTTCAGCCCTATGAGGGCCTTTCTCAAGGATAAATCACCAATTATGTTTTTAAGCCCAAATGTTGCATGTCAATGCACCTTTCTTTGATACTCAAACTGCAGCGGGAACCGTATGCTGCTAACAGGCGGCGTCACCCTCTTTTGCAAAGAACTGTGTGATCCTGGTGGATTTCATCAGTTTGCATAATGTGTCAGAGGCTTCAATCCGTTGACTGAGTACGTTTTTGTGTATCCAGTGTTGAAAATCCTGGTTACTTCGACTTTTTGTTACATCAGCAGAGAGATGCAAACTAGTTGTCCACAGCAGCATCTACTTCCGTGACCTCACCGCTCCCTCTGTTGGCAGCTTTACCCATACACCAATTGTCTATGGGTCATCCCATCTTTAATATGTAATATGTTATTATTATTATCAATAAATTTTCTTCTTTTTCAACGTTATTTTCTAACCTACTCTTGCCCTTAAAGTCCCCTTACCTGGGTTTGAGGCACCCACATCCACCACAAGGTGACAGTGACAAACCCTCAACAGAAGAAAAGGGAAATATGTGTGCTGAGCTCCCGATCATCAGAACCCTCGAGGAGGAAAAGATGGCGCTTCTGTCTGACGGCAGAGAGGAAAATCAGCAGCACTTATCAGCCTGGAATTAAAGACACTTTAAGGAAATGGCAGAGAAATACTGTAATTATAATTTGTATCAGATGTTTATTAAGTGCTTCAGACAAATCTTCACCTCAACTTTCTACTTCACTAATTATATACGGGCGAAATTCAGTTTGAACATTTAGAAGGTAAACACGACTCTTGAGGAATTGAAGATTTTCAACCTTTACTAGAAAATTCAAGTTTTGCCAGAGCTACAGGTCAGCGAGAGAGAGAGAGAGAGAGAGAGAGAGAGAGAGAGGGAGAAAGGGGAGGGGGGGGGGGGACAGGGAAGGATAAGAGGGGGCAAGGGGGGAGGAAGAGGGGGACAAGGAGAGAGGGTGGAGGGGGCAAGGAAGGAGGGAGGGGGGGGAGGAGAGAGAGGGGGCAAGGATGGAAAGAGACTGGGGGCTAGAAGGGAAGGAGAGGAGGGCAAGGAGGAAGGGAGAGGGACGGATGGCACAGGGGGTGGGGAGAGTAAAAGGGGGGCCAGGGAGGGATATAGGGGGGCAAGGAGGGAGGGATAGAGAGGGACAGAGAGAGAGAGAGTGGAGTGGGAGACAGAGGGAGAGGGACAGATGGCACGGGGGGGAGAGGGAAAAAAAAAGGAGGGCAGGGAGGGACATAGAGGGGGACACAGAGAGAGTAGGAGACAGGTGGAGAGGGACAGATGGGACGGGAAGAGGGTGGGAGAGAAAAAGGGGGGCAGGGAGGGATAGAGAGGGGGGCAAAGATGGAGGGAGAGGGGGGGCACAGAGAGTGGGAGACAGAGGGAAGGATGGCATGGGGGGGAGAGAGACAAAGGGGGGGGATAGAGAGGAAGGCAGAAAGATAGGGGCAGGAGGGACAGGCAGAGATAGGGAGGTGGAGACATAGGGAGAGGAAATTAGGGGAAGAGAGGGGGACAGGGAGGGATAGAGAGAGACAGGAAAGCAGATAGATTGGAACAGGGAGGGAGAGAGAAGGAAAGTTAGTGAGGGGGGAAGAGAAAGGGAGGGTTAGAGAGGAGGGTAAGGAAGTAGAGTGGTAAAGGGGAGAGAGGGAGACAAAGAAAGGGACTTGGGGAAGGAGCGAAAAAGAGGTAGATATATGGGAACAGGGAGGGGGACAGGGGGAGAGAAAAGAAGGCAGAGAAATGGAAACAAGTAGGGAGAGAGGGGAACTGGGAGAGATAGGGAGCCAGACAGATAGGAACAGGTAGGGAGAGAGGGGGGGGGGGGGCAGAAAATTGGGGATGGGGAGAGAGAAAAGGGGGCAGTAAAGAAAAAAGAAGGAAACATGGAAGGAGAAAGGTGGACAGGGAAGAAGGGAGAGGGGAGACAGGGAGTGAGAAAGAGAGTGATAGAGAGGGAGATAGGAACGGAGAGGAAAAGAGGGGGATAGAGAGAGAATAGAAGGGAGAAAAAGGTAGGCAGAGATGGGACCAGG
Organism: Pelophylax lessonae; assembly: GCF_965119305.1. Classification (NCBI taxonomy): domain Eukaryota; kingdom Metazoa; phylum Chordata; class Amphibia; order Anura; family Ranidae; genus Pelophylax; species Pelophylax lessonae. The sequence continues at coordinate 482,672,544 of NC_138771.1, read as the reverse complement.
GAGAGGGAGGGAAAGAGATGGGGACAGGGGAGAAGGGACTCAAAGAATTTATTTACAAGCAAACGTCAAATCTTAAGTCCAAACAGTTTTTATTTCAGCATGATCACATCAAAAGCTATAAAGTGCAATGTTTCCAAGTCACGCAGGACCCCTTCTTCAGGGTGGGAGGGACTGGGCACACTGAGGGAGAGAGATGAAGGGAAAGTGAGGGAGCCGAGGATAGGAGGGCCAAGGGATGCAAGCAGGGTGGGAGAAATGCAGAGGGAAGGGAACAGGATGGGATTGAGCAGTAGGCAGCGAGACAGGTAGGGAGTGAGATGGAAACAGGCAAGGAGAGAGAGGGGAGCAAATAAGGGGGCAGTGAGAGACAGAGAGTGGGGGGACAGGAAGGGAGAGAGAGACATAAGGGCAATAAGAAACAGGGAGGCAGAGAGAGTGGAGTTGGGAGAGAAAGAGAGATAGATGGTGTAACGGGGTGTTATAAGAGAGGGTGTCCATAGCAATTTCAATAGGCATTACTGGATGTTACTGTTTGCCCTGGTTTTGTCCTTGTGCAATTATATGTGGTTCCTTTTATAAATAGTCCCAACGGGGGGTTGCTAAGTAGCCTTAATGTTTTTAAACCATGCTCCATAGGAGAAGAAAATAGGGCTTGGAAGAAGGTTTCAGAGAGTCCTTGGAAAGAGAGATGTGGAAGACACAAGATCATAGGGAACTGTGTTCTAACACACTTTACCCCAAGGGAGAAAGCACTGGAGAGTGAGATCCCCTAGGAAGTGATAGAAGGTAAACAGTAGTTATTCGTCTTTGGCTGCCTGTATCTTATGAGTAGTGATGAGCTGCATATACTTGGGTTCAGTTCATCGGAGATTCACTAAACCACCCCCTTAACATCCATACCATACCCTTATCAAAGCTAACAGTCTGGTATTGATTTTGGAGGGAATGCATGCTGTATTTTGTCATTAAACAGCAATATTTTTCTAAAACATTTTTCATTGTAAAAAGAAAAAAAAAACTGGAGGTTCCCCCCAAAACCCACACCAGACTTCACCCCTGGTCTGATATGGACTTAAATGGGGTATTTAATGTGAAGAAAAAAATGTAGAGTCCCCCCAAAATCCACACCAGATTCTTATCCATGCATGCACCCCTTTTCCCCCTTTTGTAGCATTTCCCACCTGTCTTCAGCATAGGGAGGGTACCTTTCCAGGGGGTACCTCCCTGGCAAAGCATCCTTTATAGATGCCCTAAAGCCGTCTGTGAAGTGACACAAGTGACATTTATCTGTTCAGGCTGCATGCTCAGATAAGGTTCTAGTAGGGATTTTGGGTAACACCATATTTTACATTTTTTGTGGGGTCCTACTTAAAATCCACACCAGACCCTCATCAAAGATAAGGGTCTGGTATAGATTTTTGTTATTTTGTCATTTAGCAGCAATATTTTTTTCAAATATGGAAAAAGTACCTTTTCCTCACGTTGCCACAAGGATTGATGCCTGCCTACTTGCTAAAACATGCCAAAACCTTTACTCCTGATGACTGCTCTCCGCAAACCACAGCTCCCAGGACCTTTGCAGAATGTAAAGAAAGGGGTCGGGTTATGCCCATATTTGATCAATGACTTTACTAAGGATACCCCACCCTTTTGTTTACATCCTACTGTCGGCTGAGGAGCTGTCATTTACTCAGGATACCCCACCCCTTTGTTTACATCCTCCCGTTGGCTGAGGAGCTGTCATTCATTATGAGTTTCCACCAGGAATGTATGTGGTTTCTTTACTTTTCAACTTTTATCTGTGAATGAGTAACCAGGCTAACTATATGCCTCTTTCTCATTCACATGGAGGGCAGATATCTGGGGGCCTCCTTATTTTAAAGGGGGCTATCAGATTCTGATAAGCCCCCTCAAACTATCCCCACAACCACAAGGCCAGGATTGTGGGGAAGAGTCCCTTGCCCTCATCAACATGGGGACAAGACACTTTGCCAGGCGAGGTTCCCTCTGGCAAGGTGCATTCCCCATGTTAAATGCATTTGGCTTGGTATGTATAAAGAGGGGGAAGCCAGACACCACAGTGGAAAGTATTAATTTATTGACAGTAGTAATATTACTTTTTTTTTTTTTTTTTTTTTAAAGCCCGTAGCGTGTGCAACACACTCAAAAGACTCCACCCGGTGCATAAAAAAGTGCACACACACAAGGTGAGAACACAAAAAAGCACAGGGTGTGCGAAATCGAATGGTTTTCCCTCCGAAGAGGTAGGACCCGAAACCTCAATCCCCCGGGGCGCAAGACTCCTGACAGGGACATAAGGTACTCATGGTCTGTCTGGCCAAAACCAGACAGACCCCGTTCTTCAGGGGGACTGCCGAAACAGCCCCCACCGAGTACTAAGTAGGGCTCCCCCGAAGGGAGACCCCATGGGAGAGGGCGAACTAAGCCAAAAGGCCATATCCACCCCCTCCCAAGACTTAAGGCTGGGCCCGAGGACCCACACACTCCAGTCTGTGCAAATAAAGAAAACAAAGGTGACAGTGCAGGTGACGGACTCCAAAGAAAAAGACAGACAAAACAAAGAAGTGGGGAAGGGGTAGTGGGGAAAGTGCTTTGGTGCCATGTGGAGAACCAAGGCAGGCCTTCCAGCCGGAATAAAAAATTCCTCTGGTGCAAGCCAAAAGGCCTGTCCCAAGAGGCAGGTGCGAAAAAGGTGTGCATAGTGCAGTGACCAAGGTGCCGAAAAAACTCACAGCGAGCTGCCCCTCACCAGTGAGAAATTAAGGCACCCCTGGGCTGCCACCCCAGGGGCACTTACACTACGGGCTTTTTCAATCTCAGCCCCCCTCAGGACTCTGAAGTCTCAGGACTTCAGGGTCCTCAACCTAGGTACCCCCTTTCCTCAGCTAGCTGGCACTGGATCCCAGAACCTCTTCCGGAGTGGTCCCCTTTAATTATGGCAGACCCCCAGGGGCAATCCTCAGTACTCACGACCTGTGTAGGCTTTCCAGGGACTGAACCCCCCTCTCTCTCCGTAGGTTCTCGGCACACCGGATTCCTTCAGCTTAACTCGGCACTCTCTGGATTCTCAGGCGACACCTCGAGACATCCTTTTTCCTCAGACAGGAGGAGAGACAGCCACACTCTCCATCCTGGGTCTCTGCTCCCGCCAAAGACATCATGTCATGTGCCACCCCCAAACTTATACCCACTCCCAGAATCCTTTGCAGCACAATTTGCCTTCTGGGGTAGTTACAAGCCTGGATGTGTCCCCTGGTTTGGCTTCCTCCACCGCCCTATGAGAAACCTCTCACAGGAGCCAGTGGGGAGACTCCCCCTTCAGCAGGCACACCTGGAAACCATGACACCCTGACTGAATAAATCACAGCCCTGCTGTTAGGCAGACAAGGCCCACTATATCTTTACCTAGCACCTACCTGTAGGGTGCTACATACATAACAGCCAGTCATGCAGTGTGGTACCTGGTGTAGGGGACAGGTCCTCTAGTAGATAGGTGGTTGGCTCACCCAAAAGTATCTGAGACCAAACCCATGGTATCGAGACCTCATGAATCTGGCCACATGGTACTGGAGGATAAAAGTTGAGTGAGTACATGCATGAGGTCCATGCTTGGTGCTTGGTGGGATCCCATTCTGTCACTGGGAGTGAGGTGGCAGAGATACGCTGGACTGGTGGAGAGGGCATAGGCTCAGCCATGTCCCTCCTAAATGCAACATTCTACAAGCACAGTGTTTAGTGACAGTGAACAGCACCCTTACAGAAGGACGCTGTACTTTTATTTGTGCACACTGTGCACAGTTCACCTCTAAGCTGGGGAACCACCATAATGTTTCACATGTCCACACCATGGTCCCAGGTATTGATGAGTGCGTACACACATGAAAGGTACCCCCGTATGCCGGGCGAGTAGGCCCTGCCCAAATACTTCCTATCCTCTTTATATTATCTCATACCTCTGATAATTTCCCACAACTCACCTCCCTTTCCCCTTTATTATTATCCTTTACCCTGATAATATCCTGGACTCATCTCGGATTCCCTTTAAATTATTCCATACATATGATTGATTCCCTAGGCCTAGACTAACCTCATACCCCCTTTACATTATATTATCCCTTACCCTGTCCCTGGACTTATTTCTTCCACTCCCCCCCCCCCACCTTATCCAATTGCTTGGCCAATGGAAAAATGTATTTGGTCCTGCCAATAAAGATTATTTGAAGAGGAACATACACAGAAAGAGAGACACCAAGGGCTGAAGAGAAAGTGATACCAGTGCGGGCAGGGGAGGAGAGATAAAGAGGGGGCGAGAGAGAAAGATGGAGTGGGTAAGGACACACCCACACTATAGCACCCCTAATTTATCCCAACATAAGGCCTTAGGGGCATTGAAGCCCAGGACACAACCTGCACCCTGCCACAACTCACCACCAAGGATCAGGGCACACCATGTACCCTGTCACATTTCACCACTGAGACCCAATACATGCTATGCACCCTGCCACAACTCACCACAGAGACTAATGAAACACTATGCATCCTGCTACAACTTTTACCACAGAGTCCAAGGACACCCCATGCACCTTGCCGTAGCTTTCACCACCGAGTCCCAGGGTGTAGAACACCCCCTGCCACACCTCCCCAAAATCTCAAATAAGGAAGCAATCTTTAGGAAAAGTATATCAGTGAGAGGAGTCATGAAATAAACTTCCAGAGACCATTCTTTCAGACCACTTACCAGTCTCTAACCTGGAAAAAATTACTAAACCTAAAGACCAGAGTTAGGCAAACAGTTCGAGCCGAGCAAACGTTCGGCTCGAACATCGTCTTTTTTGGGCAAACACCTGAATTTGTGGGGTGCTTGGTGACATGTTCCCCCCCTGCCAAAAAGCACTCTCCTCCCCCCTCATGTTGAGGGCATGAGGCCTGATATGGTTCTGAAGGGGTGGGCTGCATGCTCGGATAAGGACGTTTTTTTTTTTTTTGTTTTTTTTAACATTTTTATATTGCCAGCAGTTTAAATATCATTTTTTTTTTCTATACACGATGCACCACTTTACAGGCAGACTAAGGAAACTCCCCAGGTACTATATTGAAAGGAATTTTTGATTTTATTGTTTCACTTTAAGCTCCTATAAAAATTATCTTTTTTTAAAAAAAAAATTGCATTGATACATGTCCCCCGGGGTAGTACCCAGGCCCCCATACTCTTTTATGGCCAATACCTTGCATATAAGTCCTATAGACTTTAATAGGGTTCGGGTTCGAACTTTTACGATGTTCGAGAGTTCTGGCGCGAACCGAACCGGAGGTGTTTGGCCCAACTATACTAAAGACATATTCTTAGCCTGTATTTGAAGGGCCATCATTCAATCTTTGTTTTTTGTAGAACTACTATTCCCAAGAAGCCCTATCAGCAAACCTATGCATGAGGTCACCAACAGAGCATTCTGGGGATTGTGGTTCTACAAAAGACAGAGATTGGATGGTGGCCCTTCAAATAGTAGAGCAGTTCTGTGATTTGTAGTTCAACTGTGACTAGAGGCTTTACGGTTAACCAGTGCATAGGGGGTGATATTCATAAGATGTCATGTGATTCTGGCTCAGGATTGTTCAGCTCCTCCTTGGTTGAGGTCACGTTGTCTCAGAGATTTTAGGTGTATATGGATCGAGGTGTGAATTGTTTCCTATGATTGTAATAATGACATTATAGAGAGCCATGGAAGTAATCTCCAAGATTTATTTTCTCCCATACAGACAAAACAACCTAATAGAAAAGAAACAACCATGATTTCTGTATGTGTGGCAATATGGGATCAGCTTTAAAAATAGGAGATTTTGCTCAGAATTGCATAAGCCATGGAAACATTGACAAGTAATCCGACGAAAAAGGTCAGTGCTCGACTTGGCTGTGGCAGTGGTGTTAGGTAGGAGATTGTGTGCAGAATGCGAGAACCGGCAAAGATGCGGAAATGTAAAAGTGCGGTAGATAATTCGGGATTACTGAGCACATAGACTAGACCAAGTCCCACAAACGGTACAATGTTCTCAATGTCGTTCAGATGACACCTGTAAACATGAAAAGAAAAGCTGTCACCTCCCTGGAAGAGCCAGATTTAAGTTCATACCAATAAAGCATCATTTTCCCTAGATATTTAGGAATCTATACAATGTGATGGATAAATCGATATGATGTTATGGCGAGGAGCTCTGTAGGATTTGTGATATTTTGGGACGCATTCTGCGTGATAAACTGGATGCAGCTTTTCCATTCTCCGCTGTCACAATGAAAGAATAGCCGCAAACACGCTGTAATGTCTTTTCAAATAAATGTCGACGTTGCCCATATAACCTGCTTAGTGGCTGTAATATTTTTACACCTTTTGCAAGTAAGCTGGGAGCAAAGCTCAAAAAGCAACGTCCTATAAATGGTGGAAATGCACTGCTTTTATTGTGGCGGGACCACCAACTACTACTGTACAAAGATCTGGGAGAAGCAAAATAATCAGACAAAACAACAGATTTTATCCGGACTCATCTGCTCTAACTGCGTGACATTAAAACACCACTATATTTTTCCTAATGGGTATAGTGCTATTCTGTGGACTGGTCAGTGGGGGTGGCACCATTCTGAGGTGCATTTAGTGGGGGTGGCACAATTAGCGGGACTAGTCAGTGGGGATGGCACCATTGTGTGGACTGGTTAATGGAGGTAGCACCTTACCTATGAACTGGTCAGTGGGGGTGGCTCTATTCTGTGATCATTAGGGGGGAATGGCACCCTTCTGTGTAATGACCAATAGGGAAGTTTTTTTCTGTATATTAGTCAGTAGGAGTGGCTCCATTCTGTTGACTGGTTTGTGAGAGTGGCAGTGGCACTGTGGACTGGTCACTGGAGGTAGATCTAATTTGTCGATCACTCTGTGGAGGTGGCTCCATTCTGTCTACTGGCCAGTGGAAATGACACCATTCTCTGTAATGGCCAGTGGGGAAAATTACATTCTGTATATTAGTCAATGAGGATGACTCCATTCTGAGCCTAGTCAAAGGGAATGGCACTATTCTCTGGCCTTATTAATGGAGGTGACACCACTATGAGGACTGGTCAGTGAGGATGGCTCTACTCTGTAGAACACTCAGTGGGGGCAACTCTTGTCTATGCAGTGGTCAGTGGAGAAGTTTAATTCTGTATATTTGTTAGTGGGGGTGGTTCCAACCTCTGGGCTGAGAGATGGTGGCACCATTCTGGGTGGTCATTGTAAAAGGTCATTTGGAGTAGTCTACTGTGCTAGTTCAATTCAGTGTAGAGGATTGGGTTCTCCCCCTTTCACCTCTCAAATATGGGTATACATGATTCAGTAGATAATAAGTTCTAACAAATTGGAAGTGGTCACATACATGTCTTGGCTGAGGAGCAGACAAGCATTCTCAATGCTGCAAACATTTCAGGACTGGGTTGCTCATACTTCATACTTGCGGTATCCGATTTGCTGACACTGGGGATGGTTACATTACCTGCGTACTCGCTCCACACGTTCATCTGTTCTGACAAACTTCTTCACATCTCCCCCCTTGGCATGACTAACAGCATCCTCTGGATTTGCAAAGACCTATACACACACAAGGGATGACAGTAGAGCGAGAGTCACCATCTTTATCGGACATCACCTTCTACTAAGTAATAAATTGGCATAAATCGATTTGGTTCAATTCATAGTGACATGCAGTCACACAGTCTGATTTTCCCCAGAGTATTAAATATCCTGTACATTTATATCACCAAATATGCCCAATTGGAGCCACTTACCCCACGTGTAATCCTGTAGTAGGCGGTGAAAGGACTCATTAGCATCATTTTCAAGAGGACAACAGCCACATATGTAGCAAAGGCTCTAAACACCTCACTGTCATCGAATTGCTCTAAGATGGACATCCTGTCTGCAGATAATAGGAGAGGTAAGCGGTATTAGACTTTCAGATTCTATATGAAGCCTATTCCATTTCCTGGTATCCATGTTCATGGAGAAAATAATCCTAGAGGCTCATTCAGATCGGTGTTACAGTTTAATCTGCTGAGTGTCATCATATATCAAAGAGTGATATAATCAAGGAATCCTGGGGGTCTACTCCCCAGAGTTCCTATATGGGACCCACTCATTTCCAGCTGCTGTGTTTAGCATATTCGGAGCTGCGGGGAGGGGTTTTACCAGTGAATTAAAAGGCCTCATGCACACAGGATGTTTTTTTTTTTTTTACTTTGCTAGAAGCCAGCAGCGTTTTTGGCAGAAAAAAAAACTCCTGATGCTTGTAAAAGTATATAAAATGCTTCTACAAGCATTTAGGCGTGTTTACAGGTGTCAAGCAGTTGGGTGTTAAAGCCCCGTACACACATACTGATCGTCAGCCGAACGATCGCCGTCTTTTTTCCAGGGCTGTCGTGTCTGTTGAAAACTGCAAAAGACTGCACACGAATTTTGTTGGCCAACAACAGCCGACTGCAGAAGTGATGTCATGTGATGGTTAACTTTCCTTGTCTTTTTTCTTCTCTGAGCATGCCCAGTCTTGCTAATCTGCTGTCTGTCGGCCGAAATCTGTACTGACTGGCGAACAATCGGCCGTTCTGGTGTTGGCCAACAAAAATTTTAATGCCTGCAGGACAGATTCTGTTCGGCCGAAAATGCGCTGTCGGCTATCGGGAGCATCATACTAACAAGCCTACAATCGGCCGATCGGTCGTCGGCCGAATATTTACGGCCGACAATCGGTACGTGTGTACGGGGCTTAACTCATTTCATTGGCCAGAATAATGTATTCTGAAAGTATCATAGTGTGTCTGCGCTGATAAAAAAAAAAAAAAAAGCGTCACAAATAACAGAAAATGATATAATATACTGTATATTGTTGCACTTTTTTTTTTTTTTTTTTTGCAGCGCAAACACACACTTTGATGTGGGAACACATTTAGTGTTTGAAGGAGCTAAGCAATTTTGCTGGATTTCTTTTTGGGGCAGCACACAATAATCATTTGCTATTCACAATAATTTATTCTGACCATTGAAATGAATTAACGCTCAAGCGTTAAATACGCCTAGTGTTAACACGCGTTTAGGCACGTTAGGACGTGTCAAGCTATTTTCTGCTGCTCCTGGACGCACTGGCTGTTTTTTTTTTTTTTTTTTCCTGCCTCAAAACGCTGCTAAAACGCTGCTAAAACTATTTTTGTACCTGAGTAGTTACCCCTCCTGGAAGGAAATAAGAGAAACCCACCTAGCTACAATTATTTTGTGCCATGTTTTCTTGAAAGTAACACTGCTGGTATTGGAGTGTGTAAACAGGAGACAGGCTCCATTCACACCAATGCGTTTTCTCGTGCTTTTTGCAGAAACGCAGGACATTATTTTAAACATGGTTTTCTATAGAACACGTTCACATCAATGCATTTTTGTGCCTCTGCATTTCTGGGAAGGGTCAGGGACTTTTTAACCAGTTGCCGACCGCCAGCAGTAAATATACTGCAGCAGATCGGCTCTATTGTGCGAATCGACGTACCTGTACGTTGTTTCGTGCAATAGCCAGTAGGGACAAGCACTGATTGGCTAGAGGGGGAGCCATTCAGCGCACTTGGTGGACACAATGTCCGCCGGCCACCCGCGATCGTTCCCCATAGAGACAGAACGACGGTCTGTAAACAAGGCAGACCGCCGTTCTGTCACAGATGAACGTAGAGATCTGTGTTCCTGCTATTTAGAAACACAGTTCATCCAGTGAGTCCATCTCCCACACAGTTAGAAAGCACCCCCTAGGGACTCATTTAACTCTTTGATCGCCCTTGGTGTTAACCCCTTCCCTGCTAGTGTCATTAGTACAGTCACAGTGCATATTTATAGCACTGATTACTGTAGTATTGTCTCTGGTCCTCTCAAAAGTGTCAGTTAGGCGCCCAATCTGTCCACCACAATGTCGCAGTCCCACTAAATACTAATAAAAAAAAATTAATAAAATGGCATAAATCTATCCCCTAGGTTGTAGACGCGATAACGTTTGTGCAAACCAATATACACTTATTGGGATTTTTTTTTTACCAAATATATGTAGCAGAATACATATTGGCCTAAAATGATGAAAAAATTTGATTTTCTAATTTTTTTTATTGGATGTGTTTTATAGCAGAAAGTTAAAAATATTGTTTTTTTTCAGAATTGTCGCTCTTTTTTTGTTTATAGCGCAAAAAATAAAAACCGCAGAGGTGATCAAATACCACCAAAAGAAAGCTCTATTTGTGGGTAAAAAAAGACAAAAATTTTCTTTGGGTACAGTGTCGCACGACCGCGCAATGGTAAGGTAAAGTAATGCATCACAAAAAATGGTCTGGTCATTAAGGGGGTAAAACCTTTCCGGTCCAGAAGTGGTTAAAATGCAAAACGGTGCTTTTTTTGTTTCAATAGACTTCAACGTCAAATTTGGCATAAAGAAAAATGCAAAATGCATCAAAAACATGTGTTCGAAAACACGGAAAGCACAGCAAAAAGCAAAGCAGAAGCGTTTAAAAGCAACATGCATAGATGGGAATGGAGCCAAAGCGAGAATGCACACAAAACAAGTTTTTCAAGCCGGTCCCGAAGTTTTTCTGTATGATACCAAACAGTACTGTAGGTTGCAAAACACTCACTATTCCTGCTAGTTGACTTGTGGATATTGCTGAAATAAAATTTCTTGACTTGGATATAAAGAATATTTTATATTAGAGATATTATGAATAGGAAGGTATCTATAATACCTTGGGGTGCTCTTCCTAAATTACATAAGACGAACGTGTTTGAGTTGGCTAAGAGCTTGATTATTTTCCTTATTACTATAGTCAGCACACCCAGAAGCCCCAAATAAGATTCAGGAGATTTTATAGCTGTAAATGTCCAAGATAAATGTGATGAATCAGACAGAGCCAGAGCACGTTTAAAAAGTAGCCAGTATCCAGTCTGGACGAGAGACCTTAGCTCTGACTTGGGAGACTTTGTGAAATACTGTAGGATAAATCTTTCCCCTTTTTTTAATAGATAGCGACCTTCCAGGCTGTTTGTGCGCTCTTAGTTACTTCTTCAGATGGAAATTGTATAAGGGCCGGTTTAGACTAGTGTGATGCCAGACATCGCATGTGATTCGCACCGCATTGGTTTGCACATCACATGCGATGTCTGTGCAATGCAAATGCTGATGAATGGCTGAATTTGCATTGCATTCGGACCAAACTCATGCAGGACCCTTTTTTTGTCTGCACCGGAATTGGATTGCATAGGTGTGAACACCAATGCGATCCGATTCTGCAAATTGCGCTACGTTTTGCAAACTGATTGCAAGGTGTTGCATACTTAACATACACTCCATAATCAGTTTGCCTGAACAGGTTGCGATTTTGATGCAGTGCAGATTTGCAGCAAATTTACACTGCATTTGGGTGAACCAGCTCTAAAGGCCCATACCCAGGATAAGAAGATCGGAAGAAAAATTTAGTATGACGAATGATTGGCAGATTATCTGATCATTAGTATGGTGCTTTTTGACAGCTGATTCCGTGCATGCCGTGACAGCCGTGCATGCTATAAAACTTTTATTATACGTGGACGCAACTTCAGATTTTTGTTTAACCGATTGCCAACCGCCGCACGACTATTTACTGCGGCGGTCAGCCCCTCACAGGCAGAGCGACGTAGTACTACGTCGCTAGCCTGTGAGGGTCTAGGGAGCGAGCGAGCGCTCCCGCCCGCGGTCGAGGACCCCCCCCCCCGCGCGTGTGACCGGCGGACCCGATGTCCGCCGGTCACTCGGCGATCGTCGGGTGGAGAGGGAGAAAGGCAGGCGGGTAAAGTAAACAAGCCGCCTGTCATTCTCCCCTGTGTAGAAACAGTGATCATACGGTTCTACTATGTAGGACCGTCGATCACTGTTCCTACAGCTCAAGCCACAGCCAATCACAGTTAGAATCACGCCCCTAGGGACACACACCACCCCTCCCTCTCAAAAAAAAGTTAACCCCTTCACTGCCAGTGTAATTTTACAGTAACAGTGCATATGTATAGCACTGATTACTGTAGAAATGTCACTGGTAACCCCAAAAGTGTCAAAAATGTCAGTCAAGGGTCCGATCTGTCCGCCGCAATGTCGCAGTACCGCAAAAAAAAAAAAAACGCAGATCGCCGCCATTACGCGTTAAAAAAAAAACAACAAAAATGACAAAAATCTTTCCCTTTGTTAGTAAACGCGATAACTTTTGCGCAAACCAATCAAAATATGCTTTTTGCGATTTTTTTTTTTTTTTTTTTACCAAACATATGTAGCATAAAACAAATTGGCCGAAAATGTTAAAAAATTTAGATTTTTACATTTTTTTTTTTGTTGAATTTCATATAAAAAAATTTGAAAAATATTGTTATTTTTGCAAAATGTACGCTCTTTTTTTGTTTATAGCGCATGATCAAAAAATCGCACAGGTGATCAAATACCACCAAAAGAAAGCTCTGTTTGTGGGGGAAAAAAAAGGATGTCAAATTCGTTTAGGTACAGCATCGCACGACCGCGCAATTGTCCGTTAAAGTCACGCAGTGCCGAAACGCAAAATACCCCCTGGTCTTTTAGCAGCCAAATCCTCCGGGGCTTAAGTGGTTAAAAGACTGCTGATGCTTTTGTGTATATATATATATATATATATATATATATATATATATATATATATATATATATATATATATATATACATACACACATACATATACACACCGTATCCTACAGAAGTGAATACACTCCTCACATTTTTGTAAATATTTTATTATATCTTTTCATGTGACAACACTGAAGAAATAACAATTTGCTACAATGTAAAGTAATGAGTGTACAGCTTGTATAACAGTGTAAATTTACTGTCACCTCAACACACAGCCATTAATGTCTAAACGGCTGACAACAAAATTGAGTACACCCCTAAGGTAAAATGTCCTAATTGGGCCCAATCAACCATTTTTCCTCCCTGGTGTCATGTGACTCATTGGTGTTACAAGGTCTCAGGTGTAAATGGGAAGCAGGTGTGTTAAATTTGATGTTATCGCTCTCACTCTCTCATACTGGTTGCTGGAAGTTCAACATGGCACCTCATGGCAAAGAACTCCCTGAGGATCTGAAAAAACAATTGTTGCTATACATAAAGATGGCCTAGGCGATGAGAAGATTGCCAAGACCCTGAAACTGAGTTGAAGCACAGTGGCCAAGACCATACAGCCGTTTAACAGGACAGGTTCCACTCAGAACAGGCCTCACCATGGTTGACCAAAGATGTTGAGTGCACATGCTCAGCATCATATCCAGAGGTTGTCTCTGGGGAAATAGAGATATGAGTGCTGCCAGCCTTGCTGCAGAGGTTGAAGGGGGGGGGGGAGGGTCAGCCTCTCAGTGCTTAGACTATATGCCTCACAGTGCATCAAATTCCAGAAGGAAGCCTCTTCTAAAGATGATGCACAAGAAAGCCCGCAAACCGTTTGCTGAAGACAAGCAGACTAAACACATGGATTACTGGAACCATGTCCTGTGTTCTGATGAGACCAAGAAAAACGTATTTGGTTCAGATGGTGTTAAGCGTATGTGGGGACAACCGGGTGAGGAGTACAAAGACAAGTGTGTCTTGCCTTCAGTCAAGCATGGTGGTGGGAGTGTCATGGTCTGGGGCTGCATGAGTGCAGCCGGCATTGGGGAGCTACAGTTCATTGGAGGGAACCATGAATGCCAACATGTACTGTGACATACTGAAGCAGAGCATGATCCCCTCCCTTCAGAGACTGGGCCGCAGGGCAGTGTTCCAACATGATAACAACCCCAAACACACCTCCAAGAAGACCACTGCCTTGCTAAAGAAGCAGAGGGTAAAGGTGATGGACTGGCCTAGCATGTCTCCAGACCTAAACCCTATTGAGTATCTGTGGGGCATCCTCAAACGGAAGTGATGTCGTCATGGAGGAGTGGACGAGGACTCCAGTGGCAACCTGTGAAACTCTGGTGAACTCCATGCCCAAGAGGGTTAAGGCAGTGCTGGAAAATAATGGTGGCCACACAAAATATTGACACTTTGGGCCCAATTTGGACATTGTCACTTAGGGGTGTACTCACTTTTGTTGCCAGCGGTTTAGACATTAATGGCTGTGTGTTGAGTTATTTTGAGGGGACAGCAAATTTACACTGTTATACGAGCTGTACACTCACTACTTTACATTGTAGCAAAGTGTCATTTCTTCAGTGTTGTCACATGAAAAGATATAATAAAATATTTACAAAAATGTGAGGGGTGTACTCTTGTGAGATACTGTGTGTGTGTGTATATATATATGTAGAACCCTACAGGTAGGTGCTAGGTAAAATATATATTGGGCAATGTCTGTCTAACAGCAGGGCTGAGATTTGTTAGGTAGGGTGTCAGGGCTTCCAGATGTGCCTCATGAGGGGAGAAGTATCCCCACTGGCTCATGTGAGAGGCTTCTCATAGGGCAGTGTGGGAAGCTCAGGGGACACATCCCAGCTTGTAACTACCACAGAAGGCAGATTAGGCTGCAAAGGATTCTGGGAGTGGGTATAAGTTTGGGGGGGGGGGCATGTGACAGTGCGTGACAGATTGTCTTTGGCGGGAGCAGAGTCCCAGGAAGGAGAGTGCGGCTGTCTCTCCTCCTGTCTGAGGAAGGTGGATGTCTCGGGGTGTCGCCTGAGAATCCAGACAGTGCTGAGTTGAGCTGAGGAGATCCGGTGTGCCGAGAGCCTGAGGAGAGAGAGGGGTCCAGTCCCAGGAAAGCCTACACAGGTCGTGAGTACTGAGGATTGCCTCTGAGGTTCGCCTGAAGTGTTAGAGGGGACCACTCCGGAAGAGGTTCTGGGATCCAGTGTCAGCTAGCAGTAAAGGGGGTGCCTAGGTAGAGGACCCTGGAGCAGTAAAGGGGGTACCGGCAGTCTGGGCCCTGAATGGTACAGAGAGTGTCAGTGAAGTGACAGTTGCACCAAGTTCTACGAGATACTACCTCAAGCTGTACTAAGCTGGGGACAGTATTCAGTGACTTCCACAGTGCAGCAGTGTCAGGAGTTCTACAGCTCAGTCTTGGGTCTACAGGACTATAAGTCGGGGATTCAACACTTTTTCAGCTACACAGAGAGTTCTCAGAGTCAGTGAGCGTTGGCTGGCGTCCAGGAAGCGCCAACGGGCATTCTTCAGCAACAAAGTTCCATGTGTAATTAGTTTGAGCCACAAGGAGTATCCCACTCATTCCCTTCTCCCATCCCCTTTAAATCAAATAAAAACCACAAACAAAGATGCCGGAGTTGTCGCTGCTTCAGTTATCACACCCAGGGTCGCAGCTCACATGGGCTGGAGAGAGAGACGGTTCTAATGGCAGACCCACATTAGGACACAGGCCTGGAAACCTTGCTACACATATATTATATTACTGGTCTGCTGCTGATATATTGGGGATCACACTGGTCCGCCCTGACCACCCCCCCATCTCTTCTTTCCTCCTTAGTCTTACTGTCTTCTCAGCTCTGTGTACAGAGGGACAGGGACTGACTGTGGCCCGCTATGTTGTGTGGGTGCGAGGAGGAAATTACATAAGGCGCGCCACACACAGCCCCTTATTGGCTGGAAGCGCTGCCTGGGTGGCACCTGTCCTGGACTTCTGGCACTGCTGGCAGCCTCTGCCTATTTGCAATCTGGATTGGTGGAGCCAGTCCAGCCCAGAAAACATCAACCCATCTGGGTGAAACTTAGGGTTGCCACCTCATCCCTTTAATTACACATGTTCTGAGGTGAAGCCTGCACAGGGACTTTCAGCAGCACTGACTGCAGTAGTATGCAGGACCGGCAGAGCTGCGGAGTCTCATGCGGTGCCAGCGGCTGGCGAACAACACATGATGTCTATCCAGCGGAGTCTTGGGAAGATGGCACAACTGCAAATCTCACGCCGATCCCCGCTGAGCAGGCGGGTGACAGGTCCATCTCTGCTCACTTTGCAGAGACAGACCTGTCAAATCCCCGCTCTCCTCTATAGGAGATCGGATGATAACAGACCGCCTGTCTATTTTCATTCGGTCCGATCCGATCCTCCAGACGAATGGAAAATAGGGTTTCCATCCGTCTGGATTTCGCAGACAGGATCAGATCGGATAGCAGTGGCTGTCAACGGACATGTCACCGCTGACATCCGCTGCTCCATAGAGGTACATGTGCAAAAGGGGCCTTTGAGAATTAGGCCTCTTTCACACGGTCCGCCTCCGTAGGCGGATCCGTGTTGCTCAGCGAGGATCGATCCGTGATCCCCGCTGAGCCGGCGGATGACAGCTCCGTCTCCGCTTGTAGAGCGGAGAGGGAGGTGTCACAGCTCCCGCTGCCCTCTATGGGGGATCCACTGTCATCCGATCCGATCACTGAACGGATGGAAAAATAGGGTTTCCATCCGTCCAGATTTCACGGACAGGATCGGACACGGATGGCAGCGGAGGTATCTCCGCTGACATCCACAGCCCCATAGAGCTGCATGGAGGATCCGATCAGATCCGCCTAAAAAACTGACAGGCGGATCTGATCGGATCGCCCGTGTGAAAGGGCCCTTACTGGTATAGCACCATAGCGTGTTAAACCTATCTTCCAGCCAGGGCTCTCTTCCAGTTCAAAAATGTAGGTCAAACCCATATTACAAAAACCCTTCTTAAAGCCCATCTCCGCTCATTCGCAACCCTCCCCCCCCCCCTCCACTGCCACATTTGGCACTGTCTTCCCACCTCCAGGTAAGATCGCAGCACGGGCATGTACGAATTCAGCCTCTCTTCCTTCCCCCTGCTGCATTCTGGGAGACACACAGATCCCAGAAGGCGGGACCATTCAGAAAGCGCAGGGCGACTCGAGCATGCTCAGTAGGAAACAGGCTGTGAAGCTGCAAGGCTTTACTTCCTGTTTCCCTTAGTGAAGATGCTGGCGCTTGCACCCAAAGCGGATTGACGAATCGGCTAGGGGTGCTGACATTGCGGTATTCCTGGACAGGTAAGTGTCCTTATATTAAGGCCTCATGCACATGTAAAAACGTGCTTTTAGTAGCTTCATTCATTGGCGTGAATGCACGTTTGGCCACGCCGGCTTTTAGCAGCATTTTTCTGCCTCTATTAAAAATCAATGGTTGCCTTTGTGCCATCCTTGATACGGCTTTAAGCCCATTGATTTAAATGGAAGTTGCATCCAAGTCGGATCAGGATGACTTGTGGTGTGACTTGAACTCTGAGGATCTTGAGGGTGAACTCCACGCCAAAGTGGAAAAAAATGGCGTGGGGATGACCCCCCCCCCCCCCCAGTTTCACTACCAGGCCCTTGAGATTTTAAAGGGAACCCCATGCAAAAAAGATGGCAAGGGGTCCCCAAAAAATCCATGCCAGACCCTTAAAAGATCTAGAATGCACAGGCAGCTGCCTGTATATAATACGCAGACATCCCTCCTGTATAAATTTATATTTTACAAACCCCCCCACCCCTCCCATATAGATCTATAATTTACAGACCCCCCCATATAGATCTATAATTTGCAGCCAGCCCCTCCCATATAGATCTATAATTTGCAGCCAGCCCCTCCCATATAGATCTATAATGTACAGGCACCCTTGACACAGATACGCTTTTGTGTAATCCCTTTCTCTAATACGGGCGGCTCTGGGTGAAATGTGTGCTGAACAAATTCCAAAGTCTGACAAGTAGTGAAGAAATCCGAGTCACGTTATATCAGCACAATCCGCATTGTATTCACACACACAGGAGATTTCTAATCACTTTCTAATTAACCCCTTGTTAACAATTGCCTCATCTTCAGCATACAGTAAGGCCTCATGCACACAGGGCATTTGAAAAAACAAGCTGCAAAGCCAGTTCCGACGCCAGGAAAAAGCCGCTGTAAAAACGTTCTTTTAGAAGCGTTTTTGTATTGGCGTTAATGCACGGTTTAGCCACATTTTAGTAGCGTTAGTGTTTAGCAGCCTTTCTCTGCCCTCTTCTATTTTCCAACCTCAAATCCAAATACTACAGTTCAAAAACGCCTGACGTGGCCTAACGCTGTATGCGGAGTTAAGCAGCCTTTAGCAGCGTCAAGCGTTTTTACAGCTTTAGGCTTGCCATACATGTTCAATTTTCTTGTACAATTTTCTGTTAGATTTACCACAAACCACATAATATGAGGTCAAAGCTAAACAACACTTTCACTATCCAATTAGGTAGGCCATTGTACTACATAGTTGAAGGTAAATTTCAAGAAAATTGTAGGAAAATTGTATAATGTATGGCCAGCCTAACGCTGCTGCTCCGGAACGCGCTGGCTCTGGGTTTTTTTTTTTACAGATTAAAAACACCTATGCCACTTACATCTCCTAAAAGCCTATGTGTGCATGAGGCCATAGAATAACATGGAGGGGCTTTTTAAGCTGCAAAAAATGCTCTTAAAAGCAGCTGTAAATAAATGCCCTGTGTACATGAGGTCTAATTGGTCGGGACATCAGGCATTTGTCAGCAAGGAATTAATCATTTCACATGAAGCTAACCCTGAGTGTGAGGACAGACATGACTACACATGTAACAAAATAAACAGACCGTGTGTTTTCAGCTGCATCACTTCACTACGGAAATAAAAGGGGACCCCTCCTTTATCTCTAAGCTATGTCAATGAAAAACTTCCCCCCTGCAATCCCATGACAGGGATTCCCCCCTACGACCGCGACACAAACCTGCAAATCTCACCTGATCTCCAGCAGTCTCTGCTTGTCACAACACTGAGGATAAAAGAAAAACTTTCTCCTACTGCCCAGAAAGACACTCCTTCTAAACCTGACACCTCCCCCTACATCTAGCCTATCTACGGCCTCCTCTCTATATCCAGGAAAAATAATTATTTTACAATATTGATCAGAACTACATAGGAAAATATTTTATTGCAATTATTTTAGATGATTGAAAAAAAAAAAAAGCAAAAAGTGTGGGCCAGACAGTGGTGAACGTGAATAGAATTCTAGGGTGTATAACTAAAAGGATCACCAGCAGAAGCAAGGAGAACCTGATTCCCCTATATACTGTATCAGGGATCCTCAAACTACATCGCTCCAGCTGTTGCAGAACTACACATCCCATGAGGCATTGTAAAACTCTGACATTTACAGACATGGCAAGGCATGATGGGAATTGTAGTTCCTGAACAACTGGAGGGCCATAGTTTGAAGATCCCAGGTGTAGATCCTCAGTTATCACTAGAGGTATCACCAGCAGGACAAAGGAGGTCCTGAGTCTCCTATTAAGATCTTTTGTTATTACGATGTAGCACCCTCCAATGTAGGTGCTAAGTAAAGTATAGTGGGCCTTGTCTGCTTATCAGCAGGGCCATGTTTTCAGTTAGGCTGGCATGTGTTCCTAGGTGTGACTTTTGAGACTGGGAAGTCTCCCCACTGTAACCCAATGAGAACTCTCATTGGGCAGTGGAGGAAACCCGGCCAATGGCACACCCGGGCTTGTATCTATCCCAGGAGGGCAGATTATTCCACCCAGCATTCTGGGAGAGGGTATAAGTCTGAGGGGAGCACATAACGCAGCGTCTTTGGCCGGAAGCAGAGTCCCAGGAGGGAGGTGACGGCTGTCTCTTCTCCTGTCAGGAAGAATCGGGTATTCCAGGCGGCTTGCCTGAGTGGACACAGGGCTGAGCTGAGCTGCAGTGAGGATCTGAGGACCAGCGGAGCGTTGGGGTCGAGTTTCAGGAAAGCATTCTAAGTCATGAGTACTGCAAACTGCCCCTGGGGGTCTGTCTAGCAGGGGGGACCACTCCGGAGAAGGTCAGAGGGATCCAGGAGGTA
The DNA here is from genome assembly GCF_965119305.1 of Pelophylax lessonae. Lineage (NCBI taxonomy): Eukaryota > Metazoa > Chordata > Amphibia > Anura > Ranidae > Pelophylax > Pelophylax lessonae. The sequence continues at coordinate 482,652,636 of NC_138771.1, read as the reverse complement.
GCTAGCCGGTACAGGAATACAGTAAAGGTTGTGCCAGAGTTAAAGCGGAGTTCCACCCAAAAGTGGAACTTCCGCTTTAGGCAGTTCTTACCCCCTGAAATGCCACATTTGGCATGTCATTTTTTTTGGGGGGGGGGAGCGGGTACCTGTCAGCGGCGCCCTGAACGGAAGTTCTACTCTCCCCCTCCCTCCCTGCAATCTTCTGGGACATGTCAGAGGTCCCAGAAGATTGCCGGCCAATCAAGACGCGCAGCGCGACTCGCGCATGCGCAGTGGGTACCCGGCTGTGAAGCCGCAAACTGTCACAGCCGGGTGCCCACAGCAGTGATGCCGGCGCCCCCGAGACCAGAGGGAGAGGATCTAGGCTTCGGGCGGCCGCATCGCTGGACCGTTGGACAGGTGAGTGAAATGGCTGGAACTCCGCTTTAACCCTGAAGAGTAAAGGGGGTGCCAGCGGTTGGTGTAATGTGTTAAGTGTTGCAGCAGTAATTGCACGTGGCGGCCTCAGTCAGGAAGGACTGGAGGAAGCAGTGAAAGAGGAGTTTTGAGCTAACAGGAGTGTCAGAAGTCAATTGCAGTTCAGTGACCTCAAGTCAGTGTTCACAAGCGCAAGTAAGCGTTGGTTGGCATTCAGCCGGCTCCAAGATAGCGCTAGGCGGCATTTTTCTCAAGTATTCCAAGTTTGTGCCTAGTTGAGCCAGAGGAGTATCCCACTCATTCCCTTCTGCCATCCCCATATAAAATATACAAAAAAAACCAAGATGCCAGACTGTTCATTGTCTCAGATCTCACACTTGGGCAACAAGCTTAAATGTGCTGTTGGTGGTAATGGTAACCGTGGCAGACCCACATCAGGCCCAATGCCTGGAAATATTGATACAACTAGAAGAATCTCCAGCAGGAGGAAGGAATTCCTGACTAACCTACACAGTATAGATCAGCCTTTTTCAACCAGGGTGCCCAGGCACCCTGGGGTGCCTTGAGGTTTCTGTAGGGGTGCCTTGGCAAAATGCCTAAAAAATTCCCAAAAATTGTATACAGGCCGGCGTGTGGACGAAAGCTGCCTTTTGAGTTACACAAAGTCACAGATTTTCATTGTGCACCATTACGAACTTCCGGGTGCCGGTGTCCTAATGATCAATGGCATCATCTGTTGTTAAGGAGGATGTCAGTCGCCTACAGAGCATCTTTGTTTGACCCTCCCCTGCTCCTCTCCATCAGTGTTGGGTTCTCATTAGCTGAGTGATGGAGAGAAACTGAGGGAGAAGAGAAACATTGGAATACTAGTCAGTACCAGTTTGCAAAAGTATATTTGCTTTGAAAGAATAAATCACCTCTAATGTTGGGTGTCCTACTTGGACTTTTGGATGCTGCTACATTATGTAAAACTATTAGAATAGCTTTTGAATTTTAGAATGGGGCGCCTGGATACTGTCCATAATTTTTAAAGGGTGCCTCGAGACTGTCTATAATTTTTAAAGGGTGCCTTGACTAAAAAAAAGGTTGAGAAACACTGGTATAGATGATCTTTAGTTACCACTATAGGGATCACCAACAGGAGGAAGGAGGTCCTCATTACCCTATATCGTTATTTAACCACTTTTGGACGGGGAAGGTTTCCCCCCTTAATGACGAGGCCATTTTTTGCAATTCGGCACTATGTTACTTTAACGGACTATTGCGCGGTCGTGCAATGCTGTACCCAAATAAAATTGCTGTCCTTACTTTTCCCACAAATAGATCTTTCTTGGTGGTATTTTATCACCTGTGCGAATTTTATTTTTTGCACTATAAACAAAAAAAGAGCGACAGTTCTGAAAGAAAAACAACATTTTTCACTTTCTGCTATTCAATATTCCCAATAAAAAAATTAAAAATCTATTTTTTTCATCATTTTAGGCCAATTTGTATTCTGCTACATATTTTTGTTTAAAAAAAAAAAAATCCCAATAAGCATATTTTGATTGGTTTGCACAAAAGTTATCGCATCTAAAAACAAGGGGAAAGAGTCATCTCATTTTTATTCATTTATTTATTTTTTTAATAGTAATGGCAGCAATTTTTTAGCGGGACTGTGACATTGCAGCACACAGATCGGACCCCTAACTGACATTTTTGACACTTTTGGAGGGACCAGTGACATTACTAAAAATACACACTGTAACTGTATTAATGACACAGGAAAGGGGTTATCCCAGGGGCAAGCAAAGGGTTAAATGTGAGCCTAGGGGGGTTTTCTAACTGTTGGGGGGGTGGGCTTGTGAAATCAACACAGAGACCTGTGTTCCTAAATAGGAGGAACACAGGAGCTCTGTACTGATTCCAGAGAGAACAACAGTCTGCTGTGTTTAAAACAGCAGACCACCGTTCTCTCTTCACGGGGAGCAATCGCGGGTGCCCAGCTGCAATTGCGGCCACCAGCCCCATGGATCGGCTTCCCTGCTGGCGAGTGGGCATGCGTGCATGCCTCTGGTGGCCTTGCCGCCGTATAACTGTGGCGGCTGATCGGCAAGTGGTTAATTATCACTAGAGGGATCACCAACAGGAGGAAGGAGGTCCTGCTTCCTCTATATAGATCTTTATGTCACAGTGAGAGGCCAGTATATATAGCATAGTAGTATAGTATATAGCAATAGGGAGGCTCCCACTGACCAGCTGGATAAGTGAACAAGCAGGTCACCCTTTGTAGATGACGTGGGCTCATCCGAGGTGCAGGGTCTAAGTACTAACCAGTGTTAACCAGAGCTCCTGATGGGCTTTGCTGCATGTTAGTACTAGGCCGTGGTCCTCAGGAATGCCCCACCAGGAGATGAACAAGCCAGGGTCCAGTAGTAGATTTAGCAGGTAGTGATCAAACAGAAGTGTAGTCAAGGAAAAACCCGAAGGTCAGTAAGGAGTGGTAGTGAAGATACAGAGGGCAGCAGGAGTGACAAGAGTGAGATATTGGCTGTATAGTAATCTGACAACCAGGAAGTGCTGAGACATGGCTAAAATGAGGAAGTTTATCGAAGGAGAACTAAGCGAGAACACTGAGAACTGATCAATCAAACACCTCCAATCACTCGGTTCTCACAGCTACCTGAGTAGAGAGCCGTCTGTCTGCTGAAAATGAGTCACAGGAGTGCAGAACAAACTGTACTTCTCCTTTAAACTTATCCTCTACTTACCCTCTACCCTAACCTTTGCCTACCCTCTAACTATGCCTTTTCTCTGCTCCTCTCTATATCCAGCCTATCCTCTGCCTCCCATCAACACCTCCTATACTGATCCTGACTTCCTCCCCTCCACAGTCCACCTTCTTTTCTACAACCAGCCTGTCTCCCATCCACCATCTGTTCTTTGCCTATACTCTACACCAAACCTATCCTTTCTTCTGCTTCCCTTCTATACCCAGCCTATCCTTTGTTTCCTATCTATATGCTTTGTTTCCCCCCCTTTATTCAGCCTATCTTCTTCCTCCCCCTATATAACCAGCCTATTCTTTTCCTTCCTTCTATATAAAGTTTTTTCTCCTCCTACCCTTTATATGTAGCTTATATTTTTCTTCCCCTCTATATATATATATATATATATATATATATATTTATATACACAGTGGGTACGGAAAGTATTCAGACCCCCTTAAATTTTTCACTCTTTGTTGTATTGCAGCCATTTGCTAAAATCATTTAAGTTCATTCTTCTTCCTCATGAATGTACACATAGCACCCCATACTGACAGAAAAACACAGAATTGTTGACATTGTTGCAGATTTATTAAAAAAGAAAAACTGAAATATCACATGGTCCTAAGTATTCAGACCCTTTGCTCAGTATTTAGTAGAAGCCCCCTTTTGATCTAATACAGCCAGGAGTCTTTTTGGGAAAGATGCAACAAGTCTTTCACACCTGGATTTGGGGATTCTCTGCCATTCCTCCTTGCAGATCCTCTCCAGTTCTGTCAGGTTGGATGGTAAACGTTGGTGGACAGCCATTTTTAGGTCTCTCCAGAGATGCTCAATTGGGTTTAAGTCAGGGCTCTGTCTGGGCCATTCAAGAACAGTCACGGAGTTGTTGTGAAGCCACTCCTTCGTTATTTTAGCTGTGTGCTTTGGGTCATTGTCTTGTTGGAAGGTAAACCTTCGGCCCAGTCTGAGGTCCAGAGCACTCTGGAGAAGGTTTTTGTCCAGGATATCCCTGCACTTGGCCGCATTCATCTTTCCCTCGATTGCAACCAGTCGTCCTGTCCCTGCAGCTGAAAAACACCCCCACAGCATGATGCTGCCACCACCATGCTTCACTGTTGGGACTGTATTGGACAGGTGATGAGCAGTGCCTGGTTTTCTCCACACATACCGCTTAGAATTAAGGCCAAAAAGTTCTATTTTGGTCTTATCAGACCAGAGAATCTTATTTCTCACCATCATGGAGTCCTTCAGGTGTTTTTAGCAAACTCCATGCAGGCTTTCATGTGTCTTACACTGAGGAGAGGCTTCCGTCGGGCCACTCTGCCATAAAGCCCCGACTGGTGGAGGGCTGCAGTGATGGTTGACTTTCTACAACTTTCTCCCATCTCCTGACTGCATCTCTGGAGCTCAGCCACAGTGATCTTTGGGTTCTTCTTTACCTCTCTCACCAAGGCTCTTCTCCCCCGATAGCTCAGTTTGGCCGGACGGCCAGCTCTAGGAAGGGTTCTGGTCGTCCCAAACGTCTTCCATTTCAGGATTATGGAGGCCACTGTGCTCTTAGGAACCTTAAGTGCAGCAGAAATCTTTTTGTAACCTTGGCCAGATCTGTGCCTTGCCACAATTCTGTCTCTGAGCTCTTCAGGCAGTTCCTTTGACCTAATGATTCTCATTTGTTCTGACATGCATTGTGATCTGGAAGGTCTTATATAGACAGGTGTGTGGCTTTCCTAATCAAGTCCAATCAGTATAATCAAACACAGCTGGACTCAAATGAAGGTGTAGAAGCGAACACGGACTGTATTATTTGTGTTCGTACCGAATAATTGGATTTTTGCTACCCGAACACGGACCCGAAAACTTTACTGTATATTCGGGTAAAAATCCATGTTCGGTCATTTTATTTCCGGGTTTTGTATGCATTGGCGCGCTTTTCATGGCGGGCTTTCAACAGCCAATCAACAAGCGTTTAACTGGTTTGCCTTAAGCCATCCCAGCCATGCCTACAAATGTATTAGTAGCTGTGATTGGCCATCTGAAGCATGTGACCAAGTCTTTATAAGTTGGAGCCAGCGCCGCTGCGTCATTCGTCTGTGTTAGTTCAGGGACAGAGCACACATCATACGTGCTGGCTGCTGATTAGGGACAGACAGGTAAAACTCATTTGTGTCCGCATAGAATTGAGGGACAGGTCGGAGTGTGTTAGGCAGGGCGAGTTGTAGGGCATTTTAGGGAGAGGCTGCTGATTTTTAGGGTCAGTTTTCTACAATCGATTTTGCAGTGACCGATCTTATCAATCCTTTTAGGGAGAGGCTGCTGATTTTTAGGGTCAGACAGTGTGTTCTACAATCGATATTGCTGTGTGGGGTGGGGTTTGCAGTGACCGATCTTATCAATCCTTTTAGGGAGAGGCTGCTGATTTTTAGGGTCAGACAGTGTGTTCTACAATCGATATTGCTGTGTGGGGTGGGGTTTGCAGTGACCGATCTTATCAATCCTTTTAGGGAGAGGCTGCTGATTTTTAGGGTCAGACAGTGTGTTCTACAATCGATATTGCTGTGTGGGGTGGGGTTTGCAGTGACCGATCTTATCAATCCTTTTAGGGAGAGGCTGCTGATTTTTAGGGTCAGACAGAGTGTTCTACAATCGATATTGCTGTGTGGGGGGGGGGGGGGGTTTGCAGTGACCGATCTTATCAATCCTTTTAGGGAGAGGCTGGAGATAGGCAGGTGTCAGTGGTCCACATCGATTTTGCTGTTGGTGGGGTGCAGTGAACACAATCTTTTTTGCCCACTGAGGAGGAGGGAGAAAAGTCTTTTTCTATCAGTCACTGTGTGCAGCATTTTTCCTTCAGCTGTGCTGTGCTGACTCTGATCATACACTGCTGTGTTCAGTGTTCACATGTGCTATTATTGAGTGGTTTCAAAAATCATACACTTTTTTCTATTCCACTATTCAATATACAGCCTTTGGTTAAAAAAATTAAATTGTGGCCTGCAGCAGAGCTGAATGATATAAGACACTGCTGTTCACATGTGCTATTGATAAATCACACCAATTTTATATCATATTGTCTATTCCGCTATTCAATAAAAACCTTTGGGTATAAACAATTAAGTCTGTGTTGGTCTGTGTGAGATACACCTTTCCAATTTTTGGGGTTCATCTCATACTTCTGAAGATTTGAGGGTGCTGCCTGTTCCAAACTGCTCCTACTCCTCATCCTGCCTTTAGGGGTACAAAAAATAGTAATTGGGGCCTAGTGTGGTTCTGTACATGTGAGATACATACACTTTTTTTGATCATATTTTCTATTCCGCTATTCAATAAAAACCTTTGGGTATAAACAACTAAATTGCGGGATAGTCTGTGTTGGTACGTGTGAGATACACCTTTCCAATTTTTGGGGTTCATCTCCTACTTCTGAAGATTTGAGGGTGCTGCCTGTTCCAAACTCCTCCTACTCCTCATCCTGCCTTTTACGGGTACAAAAAATAGTAATTGGGGCCTAGTGTGGTTCTGTACGTGTGAGATACATACACTTTTTTTGATCATATTTTCTATTCCGCTATTCAATAAAAACCTTTGGGTATTAACAATTAAATTGCGGGATAGTCTGTGTTGGTACGTGTGAGATACACCTTTCCAATTTTTGGGGTTCATCTCATACTTCTGAAGATTTGAGAGTGCTGCCTGTTCCAAACTCCTACTACTCCTTATCCTGCCTTTTAGGGGTACAAAAAATAGTAATTGGGGCCTAGTGTGGTTCTGTATGTGTGAGATACATACACATTTTTGATCATATTTTCTATTCCGCTATTCAATAAAAACCTTTGGGTATAAACAATTAAATTGCGGGATAGTCTGTGTTGGTACGTGTGAGATACACCTTTCCAATTTTTGGGGTTCATCTCATACTTCTGAAGATTTGAGGGTGCTGCCTGTTCCAAACTCCTCCTACTCCTCATCCTGCCTTTAGGGGTACAAAAAATAGTAATTGGGGCCTAGTGTGGTTCTGTACGTTTGAGATACATACACTTTTTTTGATCATATTTTCTATTCCGCTATTCAATAAAAACCTTTGGGTATAAACAATTAAATTGCGGGATAGTCTGTGTTGGTACGTGTGAGATACACCTTTCCAATTTTTGGGGTTCATCTCATACTTCTGAAGATTTGAGGGTGCTGCCTGTTCCAAACTCCTCCTACTCCTCATCCTGCCTTTTAGGGGTACAAAAAATAGTAATTGGGGCCTAGTGTGGTTCTGTACGTGTGAGATACATACACTTTTTTTGATCATATTTTCTATTCCGCTATTCAATAAAAACATTTGGGTATAAACAATTAAATTGCGGGATAGTCTGTGTTGGTACGTGTGAGATACACCTTTCCAATTTTTGGGGTTCATCTCATACTTCTGAAGATTTGAGAGTGCTGCCTGTTCCAAACTCCTCCTACTCCTTATCCTGCCTTTTAGGGGTACAAAAAATAGTAATTGGGGCCTAGTGTGGTTCTGTACGTGTGAGATACATACACTTTTTTTGATCATATTTTCTATTCCGCTATTCAATAAAAACCTTTGGGTATAAACAATTAAATTGCGGGATAGTCTGTGTCGGTACGTGTGAGATACACCTTTCCAATTTATGGGGTTCATCTCATACTTCTGAAGATTTGAGGGTGCTGCCTGTTCCAAACTCCTCCTACTCCTCATCCTGCCTTTTAGGGGTACAAAAAATTGTAATTGGGGCCTAGTGTGGTTCTGTACGTGTGAGATACATACACTTTTTTTGATCATATTTTCTATTCCGCTATTCAATAAAAACCTTTGGGTATAAACAATTAAATTGCGGGATAGTCTGTGTTGGTACGTGTGAGATACACCTTTCCAATTTTTGAGGTTCATCTCATACTTCTGAAGATTTGAGGGTGCTGCCTGTTCCAAACTCCTCCTACTCCTCATCCTGCCTTTTAGGGGTACAAAAAATAGTAATTGGGGCCTAGTGTGGTTCTGTACGTGTGAGATACATACACTTTTTTTGATCATATTTTCTATTCCGCTATTCAATAAAAACCTTTGGGTATAAACAATTAAATTGCGGGATAGTCTGTGTTGGTACGTGTGAGATACACCTTTCCAATTTTTGGGGTTCATCTCATACTTCTGAAGATTTGAGGGTGCTGCCTGTTCCAAACTCCTCCTACTCCTCATCCTGCCTTTAGGGGTACAAAAAATAGTAATTGGGGCCTAGTGTGGTTCTGTACGTTTGAGATACATACACTTTTTTTGATCATATTTTCTATTCCGCTATTCAATAAAAACCTTTGGGTATAAACAATTAAATTGCGGGATAGTCTGTGTTGGTACGTGTGAGATACACCTTTCCAATTTTTGGGGTTCATCTCATACTTCTGAAGATTTGAGGGTGCTGCCTGTTCCAAACTCCTCCTACTCCTCATCCTGCCTTTAGGGGTACAAAAAATAGAAATTGGGGCCTAGTGTGGTTCTGTACGTTTGAGATACATACACTTTTTTTGATCATATTTTCTATTCCGCTATTCAATAAAAACCTTTGGGTATAAACAATTAAATTGCGGGATAGTCTGTGTTGGTACGTGTGAGATACACCTTTCCAATTTTTGGGGTTCATCTCATACTTCTGAAGATTTGAGGGTGCTGCCTGTTCCAAACTCCTCCTACTCCTGATCCTGCCTTTTAGGGGTACAAAAAATAGTAATTGGGGCCTAGTGTGGTTCTGTACGTGTGAGATACATACACTTTTTTTGATCATATTTTCTATTCCGCTATTCAATAAAAACCTTTGGGTATAAACAATTAAATTTCGGGATAGTTTGTGTTGGTACGTGTGAGATACACCTTTCCAATTTTTGGGGTTCATCTCATACTTCTGAAGATTTGAGGGTGCTGCCTGTTCCAAACTCCTCCTACTCCTCATCCTGCCTTTTAGGGGTACAAAAAATAGTAATTGGGGCCTAGTGTGGTTCTGTAAGTGTGAGATACATACACTTTTTTTGATCATATTTTCTATTCCGCTATTCAATAAAAACCTTTGGGTATAAACAATTAAATTGCGGGATAGTCTGTGTCGGTACGAGTGAGATACACCTTTCCAATTTTTGGGGCGCATCTCATACTGCCGAGGATTTGAGGGTGCTTCAGTCTGCCTCCTGCCTGTTCCGAACTCCTCCTACTCCTCATCCTGCCTTTAGGGGTACAAAAATAGTAATTGGGGCCTAGTGTGGTTCTGTACGTGTGAGATACATACACTTTTTTTGATCATATTTTCTATTCCGCTATTCAATAAAAACCTTTGGGTATAAACAATTAAATTGCGGGATAGTCTGTGTCGGTACGTGTGAGATACAACTTTCCAATTTATGGGGTTCATCTCATACTTCTGAAGATTTGAGGGTGCTGCCTGTTCCGTACTCCTCCTACTCCTCATCCTGCCTTAAGGGGTGCAAAAAATAGTAATTGGGGCCTAGTCAGGTTCTGTACGTGTGAGATTCATACACCTTTTTTTGATAATATTTTCTATTCCGCTATTTCATCTACACCTTTGGGTAAAAACAATTAATTTGCGGGATAGTCTGTGTCGGTACGTGTGAGATACACCTTTCCAATTTTTGGGGCGCATCTCATACTGCCGAGGATTTGAGGGTGCTTCAGTCTGCCTCCTGCCTGTACCGAACTCCTCCTACTCCTCATCCTGCCTTTAGGGTACAAAAAATTGTAATCGGGGCCTAGTTTGTGCTTGTACGTGTGAGATACACCGTTTTGTAAAATTTGTCCTATTCCGCTATTCAATATACACCCTGTTTGAGTGTAAAAAATTAAATTGCGGGATAGTCTGTATTGGTACATGTGAGATACACCTTTTTAAATTTGTTTGGCTCATCTCCTTCTACCGCCGAGGATTGCAGGGCTCTTCAGTTTGCCTCCTGTTCCCAACTCCTCCTACTCCTCTTCCTCATCCTGCCTTTAGGGTACAAAAAATTATAATCGGGGCCTAGTCTGTGTTTCTACGTGTGAGATACACCGTTTTTTATCCTATTCTGCTATTCAATATACACCCTTTTGGGGTAAAAAACATTAAATTGCGGCATAGTTTGCATATTTGACTGTGAGATACACCCGTGCGATACTGTTGTTGTTTTGTTCCGCTATTCAATAAACACCTTTCTAGGGCAAGATCTTAAATTACAGAAATATGAGGAGACCGAAACGCAGGTGCCAACTGCTGCGGCACTCAGAATTGTGGAGACCGACAAGAAGGGCAGGGGTGAAGACTGGGTGGAAGATGATGTGGAGGACGATGAGGTCCTTGACCCCACATGGAATGAAGGTCATGCAGGTGACCTGAGTAGTTTGGAGGAAAAGGCGGTGGTCGCACAGAGCCAACAGCACAGCAGAAGAGGTAGCAGGGTGCAGAAGCGGAGCGGCCGTGCCCTAGACACTACGCCTGCTACTGCCCAATGCAGCAAGGGAACGAGCGCACCAAAGCCAGCTCAAAGGAGTTCTCTAGCGTGGAAGTTCTTTAGAAAATGTGCTGATGACAGGACACGAGTGGTTTGCACCCTGTGCAATCAGAGCCTGAAGCGAGGCATAAACCTTCTCAACCTGAGCACAACCTGCATGATCAGGCATCTAAGTGCAAAGCACGAGCTGCGGTGGAGTAGACACCTTCAAAACCAAGAAATGTCTCTGGCTCATCCTGCTTCCTCTTCTGCTGCAGTCTCGGCCACTCCAGCCACATCTGTAGTGATACCGGCACCTGCCACCCCGCAAACAGACGATCTGTCAGCAACACCAAAACCTGGGTCACCAACCATCTCCACAATGTCCAGTGGAAGCGTTCAGCTTTCCATCTCCCAAACACTTGAGAGGAAGAGGAAGTACCCCCCTACCCACCCGCGATCCCTGGCCCTGAATGCCAGCATTTCAAAATTCTTGGCCTTTGAAATGCTGTCATTCCGTCTGGTGGAGACGCACAGTTTTAAAAACCTTATGTCGGTGGCTGTCCCACAGTACGTCATGCCCAGCTGCCACTACTTTTCCAGGCAAGCCATCCCTTCCCTGCACAACCATGTGGGGGAAAAAATCAGGTGTGCACTGCGCAACGCCATCTGTGCCAAGGTCCACCTAACTACCGATACGTGGACCAGTAAGCACGGTCAGGGGCGTTATATCTCCCTAACGGCATACTGGGTAAATGCAGTGGCGGATGGGCCTGAGGCGGATAGCAATTTGGCGGATGTCCTTCCACCACCGAGGATTGCAGGGCGCTTCAGTTTGCCTCCTGTTCCTAACTCCTCCTACTCCGCTTCCTCATCCTCTACCGCCTCCTCATCCGGACAGCGTAACACCTTCACCACCAACTTCAGCACGGCCAGGGGTAAACGACAGCAGGCAGTTTTAAAACTTGCCTGTTTGGGGGAAAAACCACACACCACGCAGGAGTTGTGGAGGAGCATGGAACAGCAGATAAATGAGTGGTTGCTGCCAGCGAGCCTCAAGCCCGGCCTGGTGGTGTGCGATAACGGGCGAAATCTCATAGCAGCTCTGGGCCTAGCTGGTTTGACGCACATCCCTTGCCTGGCGCATGTGCTGAATTTGGTGGTGCAGAGGTTCCTTAAAAACTACCCCGATATGTCAGAGCTGCTGCAGAAAGTGCGGGCCGTCTGTGTGCACATTCAACATTCTCACCCTGCTGCTGCTCGCCTGTCAGCGCTGCAGCGTAACTTCGGCCTTCCCGCTCACCGCCTCATATGTGACGTGCCCACAAGGTGGAACTCCACCTTGCACATGCTGGAAAGACCGTGCGAGCAGCAGCAGGCCATAGTGGAGTTTCAGCTGCAGCACGCACGCGTGAGTCGCTCTGCGGAACAGCACCACTTCACCACCAATAACTGGGCCTCCATGCGAGACCTGTGTGCCTTGTTGCGCTGTTTTAAGTACTCCACCAACATGGCCAGTGCCGATGACGCCGTTCTCAGCTTAACTATCCCACTTCTATGCCTCCTTGAAAAAACAATTCGGGCGATGATGGAAGAGGATGTGGCACAGGATGAGGAGGAGGAGGAGGAGGAGGATGAAGAGGTAACATTTCCAAGGCTTTCAGGGCAGTCATTCACAAGGGGCTCCGAGGGTGGGTTCCTGCACACACAAACGCCAGGGACACAATTGTCCAGCAGGGGCACAGTTCTGGAGGATGAGGAGCTGGAGGAGGAGATGGAACCATGTTCACAGCAGGGTGGCACCCAGGCCAGCTCATGGCCATCACTGGTGTGTGGCTGGGGGGATACAGAGGACACGGACAAAACACCTCCCACAGAGGACAGCCTTTCGTTGCCTCTGGGCAGCCTGGCACACATGAGCGATTACATGCTGCAGTGTCTCCACAACAACCGCCGAGTTGCCCACATTCTAACTTGTGCTGATTACCATGTTGAATTAGGCATGCATGGCTGCACCCTTCCTCCTCTGGGTGCATACCAAGGCACGGCCCTTAAGGCCCTTCAAAAACCTCAGCACCAAGCCCATGATGCTCTTAATCCGGCCCTGATCCTCCTCCACCGCCGCTTCCACCTACACCGCCCATAGGTGTGCGCAGCCTATTGCATTAGGGTGTGCACCCCAAAGTTTAAATACACATGCATGTGTTTGCCTACATGTACATGGCCCCGATACATTACTCTCCCTGCTGGCAAAGAGAAATAGAGCAGAGCAGGTCAGAGGGAGATCTTTCCCATCTCCTCACTGGCAAACAGAGCGATAATGCTATGTGCCCTAGGTGATTAGGGTGTGCCCAGGTACACCCGGCACACCCTGTGCGCACGCCTATGACACCGCCACATCCACCACCACCTCAACCTCCCTCCTACTCCATATGGGCCTCGTCCTTCAGAGATGAAGAACATTGTTTTATTTTTCTGTTTTTTTTTTTTTTGTTGTTGTTTTAAGTTATTTCCCTATCCACATTTGTTTGCAGAGCACTCGCCATGGTCTTAACTACGTTTTGCTGCCATTTGCAGCACTCTAGCCCTTTCCATTGGTGTTTTAGAGCCATTTTAGTGCCTGAAAGTTCGGGTCCCCATTGACTTCAATGGGGTTCGGTGTCCGGGAAAAGTTCGGCAAAAGTCCGGGACACGGACCCGGACTTTTTTTAAAGTTCGGCCGAACCCACCGAACACGGACATCCAGGTGTCCGCTCAACTCTAGTGTAGAACCATCTCAAGGATGATCAGAAGAAATGGAAAGCACCTGAGTTAAATATATGAGTGTCACAGCAAAGGGTCTGAATACTTAGGACCATGTGATATTTCAGTTTTTCTTTTTTAATAAATCTGCAACAATGTCAACAATTCTGTGTTTTTCTGTCAGTATGGGGTGCTATGTGTACATTCATGAGGAAGAAGAATGAACTTAAATGATTTTAGCAAATGGCTGCAATATAACAAAGAGTGAAAAATTTAAGGGGTCTGAATACTTTCCGTACCCACTGTATATATAGCCTATCCTTTTCCTCCCCTCTTTATCCAGTCTGTCCTTTGCCTCCCCTCTTTATCCAGCCTATCAGCCTGTGTCGTATATACCGTATCTGAAAAAGACTGCAGGAATTTTCTCTGAGTGATTTTTAGTGTTTTATGGTTATACACTGTGTGCACTAATCATTTAGTGATATCCACCTTCAGATTTCTGTGACATTTTTATATTGTTTTGCGCTACTATTTATTTACATATTTACTACTATCAAATATTTTTGTTATTTGTTTAAGTGGCAGCATCTTTGGTATATATTCTCTGCCAGCGACCAGCTGGTGCTTCCTGAAGCGCAGAGATAATTTTGCAGTGAAGGTGGGGTGCTGTGATTTATTGTTTTAGTTCTGCCTTAGGCCCCTTTCACACAGGCGGACCTGTCCGTTTTTTTGGCGGATCTGAACGGTCCCCCCATGCATTCCTATGGGGCATCGGATGTCAGCGGAGACATGTCCGCTGACATCGGACCCGATCCGATCCGTCAAATCTGGACGGATGGAAACCCTATTTTCCATCCGTCCAGCGGATCGGATCGGATGGGATCGGGTGAGAACGGACTGACGGTCCGTTGACATCCGATTTCCCCCATAGAGATGCATGGGGAACTGTCAGCTGTGTCTCCGCACACAGCGCGGAGACACAGCTGTCCTCCTGCTGCTCAGATCCCCCGCTGAGAAAAACGGACGGAGTGTGTGAAAGGAGCCTTAAGATTACCAGATTTTTAAAATTAAATTTGGGTACACCCTACTGACCATGTCTTTTAACCAGACCCACAAAGCCATGCTTCATTTGTCACTATGCCACAAAATCACACCTCCATTTTTTCTAAACCCATAAACAATTGGCATATATTCAATACCTTGAGCACAGTGAGTAGAGAACTGATGTGATGTGTTTTATATGTGCCACGGAAAATTGTGGGAAAGGCTTAAAGGAATATGTTAAATGAAAACCTGAGCCTACACTGCTCTGGGTCAAGAATGCATCACGCATAAAGCACAGGGGTCAGGATCAAGTAACACACAGAATGAAAGGGTCAGGAGCATGCAACACACAAGAGTGCAGAAGTCAGGAGTGTTGTAACACAGAGTGCAGGGATCAGGAGTGTGTATTTCACAGAGTACAGAGTACATATTGCACAGTCTGCATGGGTACAGAGTGCATGAGGGTCATGAGGACTAAACAAACAAAGTGCAGGGGTCAGGAGTGGTAAATACATAAAGTGCAGCGGTCACCAGAAAGTAATGCACAATGTACAGGGGCCAGAATTGCTTTATGCACAGGGTGCAGAAGTCAGGAATGCATATCACACAGAGGTTAGGTGTCAAGAGTGCACAACACATAGAGATCAGGGGTCAGAAGTGCCTAGAGCACAGAGTGCAGGGGTTGGGAATAATAATATACAGGCGTCAGGGGTAAGAAATGCACAGATTGCAGAAGTCAGGAGTAAGTGAAGCACAGGGTGCAGGGGTCAAGAGTAAATAGTTATAACCATATCTATGTTTGCAGTAACCTAGAAAGTAGCAGGATGTGTTTAATCCTGTAGCACCCTCCTAGGTAGATGCTAGAAAAGAGTATAGTTTTTAGGTCTTTCTGCTTACCAGGAAGATTTCCAGGTAAATTTAGAGTGCTCTCTGCCTACCAGGGACCAGAATCTATTGATAGGGTCTGCTCATGGTGCTCAGGTGCAGCTCAGCTTGTCTGAGGCCCCTTTCACACGGGCTTTCTGCCCGACGGACTCTGTTATGCTCAGCAGGGATCAATCCGCTGATCCCAGTTGAGCAGACGGATGACAGCCCCGTCTCCACTTACTTTGCAGAGACGGAGCTGTTGGAGCCCCGCTCTCCTCCGATCTTATCTGATCCGATCCTCCAGACAGATGGAAAATAGGGTTTCCATCCGTCCAAATTTCACGGACAGGATCAGATAGCAGCGGGTGTCAGTGAGATGTCAACACTGGCATCCGCTGCTCTGTAGGGGTGCATGGAGCATCCGATCAGGTCCTCCTGAAAAACTGATAGGCAGACTGGATTGGAAAGCCCTTGTGAAATGGGCCTGAATGTTTTACTCTGGTCCAAAAGGGAGGCATATTGGACAGTGGGAGGAAACCTGACAAGTGAGGGCACAGGCATTGTTACAGTTCTGGCTATTGGCAGAGGAAAGTGCCTCATTGCATGCTGGATGACTATATAAATGCCAGGGGCACATGTGCTCGGGGTCTACCGCTGCAGGGAGGGGTCCCAGGGGGAAGGAGGGGCTTCACTGCCTTTGTAGAAGTTACCATGCGGCCTTGGGTAGTTGACCTGAGGGCCTAAAAGTCAGAGAGAAGCTGAACCCAGAGGTCCTGCAGAGCTGACTAGAAGAGAGACACCAGGAAGGATCTGATTCTGCCTACTGTGAGTACAGATCTGTGTCATGGGGCCTGTCCTGTGAGGGCCATCTCTTCAAGTAGAAGAGTCAGTGGATGGGTGTCAGTCAAGGAGATGCTAGAGAGTGTCCTGAAGATAAAGTGATTGCATCAAGTCTGTTGCTAGAGAGAGCAAGAAGACTTCATTCTTCCATACAAGTGGCAGTAGGGTAAAAGCAGTGTGTCTGCTTCCACAGAAAAGCTGGTGAGGCCAAGTGAGAGTTCTCCTTATCTACTGTGAATAGTTTAGTTGGAGTATCCCACTATTAACTTCTCCCATCCAAGTTCCACAGTAAATACAAAGCCAAATACCCTGGACTGTTTATTGAGTAACGAGCAAACGGGAGTAAGGAAGGATGTGTTCCTTCAGGTAATCAGAGGGAGGCCTAAGAAGTCAACACACAGCAAGCCCTACGGGGACAGTGCTACATTAAGATGCCACTTCTCCAGCACACTAATCTTCATACTGTATTCTCGGTCTTCTACTCAGTACTGTAAGCACCTATATCTTCCATGATATCACCCAATCTTTAATGCCAAACACAATGGTATGTACCACTCCATTAGTCATCGTGAACAAGTACAAGTTCTCATCATGGACATTAATCCATTTCTGACAAGGGAACACATACAGCCAGTTGTATCCTCCCTACTGTAGAAAAAAGTAAAAGCTTTGCACTTGCCACCCCCAGTGTTACTTTACCCTAAAGCCAATTTTGCATTTGCAGCCATACTCTGGCAGCAGGCTGGCCACAACATTTTTCGCACATATGCAGCTGGCTACACATATAGGGTTGACTGCAACACATGCGCAGTGCAGATCATACTGACAGAAGACACAGCGGGGACTCTCTCGTGAGCGCTTGTTTGCCAGGGACAAAGAGATATACCCCAGCTATGTGAAAACTTGGAAGTGGTTTGCCAACATCCCTGGACTGAATAGACAAAAAATGGAGGGTCCCCCTAGGGTGTGGGACTTTAACGGCAAGCACACTTCCACAGATGTGTAAAAGTAAAAATATTTTTATTATTGACAAGTTTAAAATAGATCTCAATGGATCTGAGATATTACATAAATGATACAGAGAACACAAATAATGTGATAACACAAATGATCTATATATGGTTTAAAGAGATAATGGTGCATATACTCAAAGGTATATGTTGGTTTCTTGAAGGAAATCCTCCCACCCGACGCGTTTCAGGCACGCAGGCCTTTCTTCAGGGGTCTGGGAAGTGGGGAGTTTTTGTGATTTCCTGCATAACATGGTAGATATTGTATAAATTAATTGCATAACAAATTATGTCAGTTTCAGTATATTTCAAGTATTAGATGTTATACCTGTAGAAGAAATCTGGATATAAAAGTTTCATACCTGTAGGTTGCTTGAGATGTGACAAGAGAGTCACTACTGGTAAAAGTAAGAGAAAAGAGGGGTTCCGCTGTGCTTAGTGCCGAGGTATGCACCCCTAGGACCCTGAGGGTGTGGATCTTCACCAATGTGGCCCCAACGAGGATGCCTGAAAGAAGGCTGCACGTGTCTCTGTGTAAACGTATATGCAGGAGAATCGAATTATTTGAAGATGTATTAAAAGGGATAACTAAACTGCTCTTAGGATAGGTGTGGAAGTAAGAGGAGAGGTACCTTGTAGTAAAAGTGTTGACACTTCTGGTTAAGGGGATGTACCTGTTGTGTTGAAGGTCACGAGGTAGGGGGTGTTGTAGGTTGGTAAAGTCGGCTGAAAAATATATATTATATATACATATATATATATATATACACATATGTGTATCCTGTTATGTATTTGTTATATATTAGGGTTGGCTCGTACAGTATTCTACCAGGGAGAGTGTTTAGTACTCATACCTTAATTTAATTGTTGCGTGAGGATTTCCTGACCAGGAGTCGTATTGCTGGTTCTCAGAAATTAGCAGAGTATTGTCCCTAAATAGAATGAGTTAATCCATGTTTTGGTTCTCTTCTCTAGGTTTGAGGGGTGCATCTGGGAACCAGAGATATGGCATATATGTTACACATAGTGGGCAGATAAGGGGTAAAAGAGTGGAAATACATTCAATTAGATTAAAATAGATCCAGCTGGTAAGTTACCTGGTGATGTTTAAATAGCAAATAGTTTTCCAAGTGTCGGTTTCCTTATCAGATTCCTGAAATGACAAGTTTTTTCTCTATTGGGGTCAGCCAGTGGTAAAGAAGGTAAAAATGGCTTGTGGGGGGGTCCCAGGTGATTACCTTATATATCGCAGGTCACGTCTGTAGTCCTCGGCGGCGGATGCTGTGTCTGGCATCCACCGCCGTTTAAATGCCCATGAAGGACGCCGGAGCATGCGCAGTGCGAGCCGCGAGCACGCTCCGGCGTCATCTGTGCAGCCAATGGCATCCACCGCCGATGGAACGCAGGACACGCCCCCAGATGCGGAAGTGCGGCCTGCGTTTCAACGGCGCCGGCGCAGTAATTGGTCCCTGAGCCGCGGGCGGGGCCAGTAGATTCGGCCGTCATCCGCAGGAGGAGCCAAGGAGCGGAGGGACAGACCCCTCCAAATGGGAACTTCCCCCAGAAAATGGGGACAAATAGTAGCCTTAACTCTGTATTTCTCCTATAACCTGCATCCCCTCTGGATCCAGCCTTTCCTCTGCCTCCCATCTATACCCACTACACTGATTCTGATTTCCTACAGAGTATTTCAAGAAAGTAAGGGTCCTTTCACACGGGCGGTCCGTATGTCCGTTTTTCATCCCATCCGTTTGCGGATGAAAAACTGACACAATGCATGTCAATGGGATTGCGGATGTGAGCGGATGACCATCCTCTGACATCCGATTTGCGTCCTTTCCGTTCAGTTCCATTTTTTTGAGACGGAAGAGAACCCTATTTGTCTTCCCTTTAAAAAACGGAATGAACGCAAAAACGGATGTCAGTGGTGTTATCCGCTGACATCCGCAATCCCATAGACATACATTATGTCGGTTTATCATCTGCAAACGGATGGATGATAAACGGACAAACGGAACGGACCCTCCAAAAGTGCATCTGTGTCCGTTTAAAAAAGAAAGAAGTCACTGAGCGGATGAAAAAACTGAACGGACCGTGTGAAAGGACCCTAATTTGCTTCATTTAAGGCATTCTGCACAAAGCTCTCACACAATTTATTTCTGCTGAAATTTATTTTGTTTTTTTTATCTGGTTTTACAACTCTGTATATCATGGTGCAGTTTGCAACATTCAAGGCTTCTGCTGGTCGAGGTCAGCAGATATCTCAGAACTGTTTGACTAAACCATTTCTTTTCCAGAATAGGCACACAAAAAGGATTGTTTATCATTCACAAAAGTCATAATCACAACTCAGCCGTCGTTCTTCTTTCCCATTATTAACATGTAGGAAAAGCGTTTAAGCTGTGTTTACTACCACATTAATTGCCAATTTAATTCAGCGTTTTGTCAAATAATACCCTCCCACAGAAGGTTTGTGTGGAAGATTAATCTGCCCTCCAGTTGCACAACCTCAAAGCTCTCTTTAGCTGTGACTGAATGCGCCAGCACTTGAACTACGTCTATCAAGCCTCCACCAAAAGTCAGCCGCCAAGTTCAACTTTAAAAGAACCATGTCAAATCATGCAGGTTTCAATCTTGAATTTAAAGTCATTTCTAAATGTTTTAGACATAGAAGTTAACGTTGTTGCTGGTCAACAGGCCAAACCTACCACTGTATTCTTCAAGTCTGAGGGCCAGTTCACCATAATTTCCACATTCCGGATGTGTTTCTGCATGCACCTTTTTGATGCATTCTGGTGCATTCTCAGTTCATTTTGCCACGTTCCAGATGTGTTCCATACAGAAAATGTTTTACTTTTCTTGACTGCACTTGAATACACTGCACTGGTGTGAACTAGGCCGTTGTAAACCATGTTAAACATGTACATACATTATTTATGCAGAATAAAAATGCACAGGACTGCATCTGGTGTGAACCAGCACTGCCTCCAATCTTCGATCTATAGGATCCTTAAAGGCAACCAAGGTATAAAAAGGCAAAGCTATGTGCTGTCATCATGCACAATAATGCATGGAAATCATTTGGGAAAGTGGCAGTTGTTTTTTTTGTACCTGAATTTATCAGAACCAAAAGTGTCGCAGATGCTTCATGTGGTCATTTTGCTTCATGTGATGGTTCACGTGGACATATCTTTGGTAAAAAAATAACCCAAATTAGTGGGTATTATTTAGTCTGCGTGAAAGTTATAGAGTCTACAAGCTATGGTGCCAATCATTGAAAATTGATCACACCTGATCTACCGCGACCTATCTAATTTCTTGAGGCCCTGAAATGTCAGGACAGTACAAATACCCCCAAAATTACCCCTTTTTGGAAAGTAGACATTCCAGGGTATTTAGTAAGAGGCATGGTGAGTTTTTTGAAGTTGTAATTTTTTCCCACAATTCTTTGGAAAATTAAGAAATAATATATTTTTTTTACACAAAATTGTCATAATAACAAGTTATTTCTCACACACAGTATATGCATACTTGCAATTACACCCCAAAATACATTCTGCTACTCCTCCTGAATATGGCAATACCACATGTGTGAGACTTTTACAGAGCCTGGCCACATACAGAGGCCCAACATTCAAGGAGCACCGTCAGGTGTTCTAGGAGCATAAATTACACATATAATTTCCTAACGACCTATCACACTTTTGAAGGCCCTGGAGCACCAGGACAATGGAATTACCCACAAAATGACCCCATTTTGGAAAGCAAACACCCCAACATATATTCTATGAGGCATAATGAGTCTTTTGAACATGTCATTTTTTTCCACAAGTTTTTGGAAAATGTGGAAAGAAAATGAAAACGCATTTCTTTTTTACACAAAGTTGTCAATTTATACGATATTTCTAACACACAGCATGTACATAGCAAAAATGACACCACAAAATACATTCTACTACTCCTCCTGAGTATGGCGATACCACATGTGTGGGACTTTGTCACAGCATAGCCACATACAGAGGCCCAACATGCAAGGAGCACCGTCAGGTGTTCTAGGTGCATAAATGACACATATAATTTCATTACAACCTATAACATTTTGAAGGCCCTGGAACCCCAGGACAATTGAAACCCCCACAAAATGACCCCATTTTGGAAAGCAAACACCACAACACATAATCTAGGAGGCATGGGCTGCAGATAGGTACTCAGGTACTCTCATGGGCTGCAGACAGGTACTCAGGTACACTGATCGGCTTCAGAAAGGTACTCGGGTACTCTGATGAGCTTCAGAGAGCTACTTGGGTATTCTGATGGGCTAGAGACAGGTACTCTGGTAATCTGATGGGGTGCAGATAGGTACTCAGGCACTCTGGGCTGGAGACAGGTACTCGGGTACTCTGATGACAGGTACTCTGGTACTCTGATGACAAGTACTCAAAGTACCCGAGTACCTGTCATCAGAGTACCCGAGTACCTGTCACCAGCCCATCAGAGTACCCGAGTACCTGTCACCAGTCCATCGGAGTACCGAGTACCTGTCATCAGAGTACCCAAGTACCTGTCTTTAGAGTACCCAAATACCTGTCACCAGCCCATCAGAGTACCCGAGTACCTGTCACCAGCCCTTTAGAGTACCCGAGTACCTGTCTTTAGAGTAGAGGTACTCGGGTACTCCGATGACAGGTACTCGGGTACTCCGATGACAGGTACCCGGGTACTCCGATGACAGGTACTCAAAGTACCCAAGTACCTGTCATCAGCGTACCCGAATACCTGTCACCAGCCCATCAGAGTACCCGAGTACCTGTCACCAGCCCATCAGAGTACCCGAGTACCTGTCATCAGAGTACCTGATGGGCAGGTACTCGGGTACTTTGATGGGCTAGTGACAGGTACTTTGATGGGCTAGTGACAGGTCCTCTTTATTGGGGGGGCAATCAGTGTGTTTTGGGGTGCACTGTATTCGGTAACTAGCTGTTACCACAATCTCCTCCTCACACAGGATCAGTGTGTGAGGAGGAGAACACGGTGACAGCTAGTTACCGTGTTCTCTGTTGACATTCTGTGACCGGCTGTGATTGACAGCCGGTCACGTGATAAAAAGCCAATTTCATTGGCTCTTTACCTAGATCGGGGATGGGCTCTGTCCGAGGGACATGCCTCATCCCCGATCGCCGTGCTGCGCACCCCCGGGGGCGCGCATTGCCGAGAGAATGAGCGGCTCGTGCTGGAGTCGCTCATGTGATCGGCTGTGATTGACACAGCCGATCACGTGGATAACAGCCAATTTTCATTGGCTGTTTACCTTGATCGGGGATGGGCTATGTCCGAGGGACGAGCCTCATCCCTGAACGCTGCGCTGCGCGCCCCCGGGGGCGCGCGGTAACGGAGAGACCGGGCCGCCGATATGACGTTGGCCCGGATCGACAAAAGCTTCCTGCTGCCGTCATTTTACAATGATGCGGTATGGAAGTGGTTATATTTTGGGCCCCTCTATACATTGAGTCTTACACATGTGATATCCCCCAAAACTCTGTAGCATAATGTGTTTTTGGGTGAATTTGCAAGTATGTCTATGCTGTGTGTTATAAATAGCTTGTTAAAAAACTTTGTGAAAAAAATTATTTCTTAGATTTCCAAAAAGTTGTAACAAAAAAATGAGAACTTAAAAAAACTCACCATGCCTCTTACTAAATACCTTGGACTGTCTACTTTCCAAAAAGGGGTCGTTTGGGGGTATTTATACTGTCCTGGCATTTTCGGACCTCATAAAATGAGATAGTTCATCAGTACGTCAGGATTGATCAATTTTCAGATATGTACCTTAGTTTGTGGACTCTATTACAGACTAAATGATATACCAGATTTGGATTATTTTCACCAAAGAAATATAGCAGAATACATTTTGTCCCAAATTTATGAAGAATTATTTATTTGTAAAATTTTATAACAGAAACAAAGAAAAACATGTTTTTTTTTTTGTTTTCTAAATTTGCAGTCTATTTTCGTTTATTTAGCAAAAAAAAATAATACAAAAACCCAGTGGTGATTAAATACCACCAAAAGAAACTTCTAGTTGTGTGAACAAAATTATAAAAATTTAGTTGGGGTACAGTGTTGTATGGCCGCGCAGTTGTCATTCAAAGTGCGACAGGGCCTTGCTTTGTGCACTGGTGCACAGTCATGTTGTTAAATACACAGAGGGGGCCATCCCCAAACTGTTCCCACAAAGTTGGGAGCATGAAATTGCCTAAAATGTCTTGGTATGCTGATGCCTTAAAAATTCTCTTCACTGGAACTAAGGGGCCAAGCCCAACGCCTGAAAAACAAATCCACACCATAATCCCCCCTCCACCAAATGATTTGGACCAGTACAGAAATCAATGTCCATAAAGACATAGATGAGTGAGTTTGGGTTGGAGAGACTTGACTGGCATGCACAGAGTCTGGACCTCAACCCAATAGAAAATCTTTGGGATGAATTAGAGTGGAGACTGCGAGCCAGGCCTTCTCGTCCAACATCAGTGCCTGACATCACATATGCGCTTTCAGAAGAATGGTCAAACATTCCCATAGACACACTCCTAAACCTTGTGGACAGCCTTTCCAGAAGAGTTGAAGCTGTTATAGCTGCAAAGGGTGAGCCAACTCAATATTGAACCCTACAGACTAAGGCTGGAATGCCATTAAAGTTCACGTGCCTGTAAAGACAGGTGTCTTAAACTCAATACTTTTGGCAATATAGTGTATATACTACTTGTGTATATATAGTACCCAGTGTGAATGTACATTAGGACTTTCCATGTAAGTGATTTTTTTAAATCACTGTATGTATGTACAGTATGTACTGTATGTATTGTTATCACTTTCTATATTTATTTATATGGTGGAGTTTGTGTATTACGAATAGTTGTAAGAAAATAGCTTATTTCTGCTAATATCTACACCTTTGTTACAAATTGCTGTTTGAAAATTTTAAATTACAGTGTATTTAATTACACTTTATTGGATCATAAATCATCATATGTATTATAAAACGTTTTTGTTACGGCCTTGTCTGCTAAATGAAATTTGCAAATTCCTAACACATAGATGTCTTTACAGGACAGACATGACAGGCATGGGATGTTCCATGTTATACAGTGGCCTCCACGTCTCTTTGTCTCACTGCTCAGTGCAGCACGTTGTTCTAACCGTAGTGCTGAATTGCCATCTATGAGCGTTGGGTCAACAAACAGAACTCTAATAGAGTGGAATGGCCGTGGACTCTCCGAGTGCCAAGCAGCCTTCTTTTAACATCTTGGTGATGAAACTGTGACGTGCAAGCAATTAAACGAACTGGCCGCTGGCAGCAGCACAAAGGCCTTTCCGCTATCCGCCGTGTCCTGAGGGCTTTCACATCAAATCCTCATCTTCCAAGCTGAGCAGGAAGGTCTCATTGCAGGCTGCGGTATGATGTTTATTACATGGGCCACAGGTGATTGTTCAGGTGGATCTGCCAGAGTTTGTAGAACTTGATAAAACAAGCGGGACTAATTAGGGCTGCAATCTGTGGAGCTCTACGAGGAGGGGAGAGGCCTGAAAACCTTCTCTGTGCTGAACGAGAAGCCTGGAGATGGAGTAAATAGCACAATAGTGTTAATTGCTCCATCTCATCCTCTGCCTGTCTCCTGACCATCGCCTGACCTTTTATGTACACATTGCAGCTTCTATCACACTTCTATTGTTGAAAGGATTATTGCTTGTTAGGCCAAGCTGACAAAAGGACAGACATATTCTGAAATAATACAACTTTAAATGATCTCAGAGGGGCCAATTTAGGAACGTTGGTAAAGCTTCTTCTTGGTGAAGGTTCCCCGTTCCTTCCATGTGCTGTAATTTGGATATTTTATAGCAGTGTTGTCAGTGCTTTGTTTTGCTGAATGTAATAAAACCATAAAAGGTTATGGGTTTGTTTAGTATTCCGTTCATGTTTATTACAATAAGTTCTATCTGTGTGATGGGGGGGGGGGGGTATGATGTTGCATCCTGACCCCCGGCAGGTAACTCTGACCTTAACCTTAATAAAGGCAAGGCTCAGGGACTCTGGAACAATCCTTCCTTGCAATACAAACTCGACAGCAACTCATGTTAGCCCCCTTGAGTTGAAAGATAACTATATTAATACATGAGAGGGGAGCCAATTAAAATTTTCTTGCAGATTTATTGATTGAACTGGATGGACTTGTGTCTTTTTTCAACCAGACAAACTATGTAATTATGTAGCTATGTAAGTGTAGGATGAACTCTGGAATATAGATAGTAATGTCCCATAACACTACTGTACCAATGAATGACACCTGACCACCTGATCACCAAGCTGGAACTTATCACACCTCTCCATACCCACTGAGTGTACAGATCAGCCATAGAACAGGCAAACAAGTCCTAGATTTGGGATCTATGAGCAGCAAATCTACATCAACAAACTTGTCTTCAGCAAGTGTGAATGTCTATCCTCTCAAATATTAAGGCCCGTACACACGATAAGAAAATCTGTAGGGAAAATTCGTCCGACGACCGATCTGCCGATTTTCGGATTGTTAGTATGGTGCTTTCGACAGCCAACTCTGATTTTTCAGCTGACAAAATCCTGATGTGCAGGCTATAAAATTTTTGTTGTCCGTAATACAACGTCCAATTTTCGTCTCATTAGTACAGATTTCGACAGAAAAAAATCTTAAGAGCAAGACTAGGCATGCTCAGAGAGAAAGAATACATACAAAGCAATCCAACACATGACATCACTTCTGAAAGCGCAGTTCCAGGCACAGAAAAATGTTTTCACTGAACATACCCCCGGGACAGTCAGGGCTAGTACATTCCACAATGGCAAGCCTCTGATCTGTCCCGGTTCGCACTTACCTTTTAGAAGAAATACTCGCTTATAAAATTTCTTCCACAGCGTTGCCATCTCTCTTGTGGGCAGCTGAAGCTGGCGCGATCCTCTTCGGCGTCCTCTTCCGTGTCTTCTTCTCCCAGAAT
This sequence comes from Pelophylax lessonae, assembly GCF_965119305.1. Classification (NCBI taxonomy): domain Eukaryota; kingdom Metazoa; phylum Chordata; class Amphibia; order Anura; family Ranidae; genus Pelophylax; species Pelophylax lessonae. Next base: position 482,626,463 of record NC_138771.1, on the reverse strand, counting down.
GCGCCTGCACCGGCCCCTCTCGTCACTTCCGGTGCTGCGCCGCATTCCTCCACAGCTTCTGGGCATGCCCAGAAGCTGTTTAGAAGGGAATGCGGCGTCGCCCCGGAAGTGACGAGTGGGGCCGGTGCCATCGCATTGATTCCTGGGAGCGATGACGTTCAGCTCCCAGGAATCATCGCAAGACAGGAAGTGACGGCGGAGCAGCGGCGCTGAGGGAGGAAGTGAAGGATATGTGAGTATATTCGATCTCCAATTACAAGGTAAGTATAAAAAAAAAATACCTAACTATCCAATTCCTTTTCAGGTTAAGGAGACCAAGCGGACGGGCACAAAAAAAAAGGTCGATTTTGTGCCCGGAACTCCGCTTGAAGTAGAATTCTGTCGTACGGGAAAATTTGTATGAAAATAACCTCTTCACTTTCCACATCAGACTAGCATGCCACAAAAAACGGACGATAGATCGTTCGATAATCTGATCGTGTGTACAGGGCTTTAGACCTTTCACCTTGCAGACCTTTCATGTGCCATTGTTTCCTACTTCTATACCCGCTGTGCCGCCTTCTTCCCTCTCCGATGAAGTAAACTGGTTTTCTCAGCAAAGTATTGCATGCTAGTTTCTGGTGTGCTCCGTTGTATACTGAAGACAATCATATAATTCCGTCACACGCACAAGTAAAAGGCCAGCCCTGACCGAAAAAAAATTTGATTACACAGTGAGATTGTGGCCAGCAACCTCCCATGAAATGTGAGCTTCTGTAGCCTTCCCCGTAAGGCATCATCCTTTACATTTCATTTTATTTGATCTGTGTGTAATACTGTGTAATATTGGATAAAAAGTAAATACACCTGCTATACAGAGTTCAGTACATAACACAAAATAAAGAATAACACATGTTCCTCTTATCTTTCATTTAGCAGGGTATAACTGGAAAATATTTTATAGCTTTACCAGTAAAGTTCTAGTTTGCTATCCAAGTTAATTAGACCTGTTTACCATGGTCATTAGATTGGGCAACGCAAATATTCAACATCAATGTGTGACATATGGGGGAAATATTATTATCAATGTGTGGAATTCCAGAGCTAGAAACATTTCAGAGCACTAAGAAAGAGAACACAATACTTAGAAAGGGCACTGCTGGAAGGAGCTGCACTGAAATACTTCCTACAAATTAGAACATTACCATTCTGGACCAGGAGAAATAAAACATCTCCTACAGATAAGAGAATCACCAGACCAGACCAGGAGGAATAAAACATCTCTTACAGGTCAGAGTGTCGCCATACTGGACCAGAAGGGATAAATCATCTCCTACAGATTACAGCATCACCAAAGGGGGCCCGGAGGAATAAATCATCTACAGATTAGAGCATCGCTATATGGGGCCAGGAGGAATAAAACATGTCCTACAGGTCAGATTATTGCCATACTAGACCAGAAAGAATAAAACACCTTCTAGAGATCTTAGAATTACAATATTGGACCAGGAGGAATAAAACATCTTCTAAAGGTCAGAGTATCACCATACCAGGCCAGGAGGGATAACACAGCTTCTACAGATTAAAGTATCACCATACCAGACCAGGAAGAATAAAGCATCCCCTACAGAATTATCATTATTTGAGAAAATCCCTCTGACATACCTGAGGCACCAGCAAACAAGTCAAGGAAGTATACAAATTTTGGCATAGACTTGGTTACCACCATACTGTATTATCAATATAAATAAAATACTGGTGACACCACCCTACAGATCAGATAGGACACATTTTTCTTACATACTGGAAATATATTCCTATGTGTGGAATGAAATGGATCCTCTACTTCGGGTTTCTTATTCATGATCCAGTTGGAATAAAATGCCTCTTACAGATTTTCCCTATTTCCGGCGGAGCCAGTCTTTTCACAGAGACAGTACCAGATTTTCTCTGAGAGATGCCAATTTGGAGTCATCAAGATCTCTGGCCAGGAAGAGCCTGCAGCCAATCATTTGTATGTTGTTGGTTGAGCTGTGTGAGAGATTTACCTTTTTTGCCACTGTGTGCAACATGATCCTGTTCTGCACGCTGAAGCTTGAGTATCAGTATCACCAGGCAGCCATTGCCAACCTCTGCTTTGTTGGTGCCTCCACGTTAATGCCTGTCCTTGTTGGCTGGACTGCAGAGCTGATTAATGCAAGAACAAAAATCATCTACATCTGCATATTACTACACTTTGCAGGTAGGTGACCCTGAAATCTTCTAAATACTGTGTAAATGACTGAGCCAATTTCTGTATGCTCTTGCAAAGTGACCATTGCAAATTCAATATGGGCTAGCTATAGCATTTGGTATGAAATATATGCCTGGTGCAAAATATCATCTTGTTACCAGTTAAATGTATATTTTAACTCCCTATTGGAAGTATCTGACCCTACATCATGATCCACTTCATCATGGTACAAATACACTACTTCCGGGCTTCACTTCTCTTTCTGAATAAAAATTTTCTGGGCTTTGCAGTGAATGCTTAAAAATGGTTTGCTTCACCTGTTAGTTTTTATCAGATTGATAAAAATAAGATCAGGTCTCCTAAAAATGGGTCGTGTTTAAGGATTTACCACTTTACCACCGGAGGATTTTGCTGTCTTATGTCTGGGCCACTTTTTGCGATTCGGCACTGTGCGAATTTAACTGACAATTGCGCGGTCGTGCAATGCCATACCCAAACGAAATTTACATCCTTTTTTCCCCACAAACAGAGCTTTCTTTTGGTGGTATTTGATCACCTGTGCGATTTTTACTTTTTGCGCTATAAACAAAAAAATAACGTAAATTTTGAAAAAATAACAATATTTTTCCCATTTTTTATATGAAATTCCCCTCCAAAAAAATGTAAAAATCAAATTTTTTTTTAAATTTTTGGTCAATTTGTTTTCTGCTACCTATGTTTGGTAAAAAAAAAATCGCAATAAGCGTATTTTGATTGGTTTGCGCAAAAGTTATTGCGTTTACTAACTAAGGGAAAGATTTCTGTTTTTTTTTGCGGGACTGCAACATTGCGGCGGACAGATCGGACCCTTGACTGACATTTTTGACACTTTTGGGGGTACCAGTGACATTACCACAGTAATCAGTGCTATCAATATGCACTGTTACTGTAAAAATGACACTGGCAGGGAAGGGGTTAATTTTTATTGGTGATCAAGGGGTTAATGTATGCCTGGTGCTTACTGACGTGTGTGGGGGGAGGGGACTATGTGACACAAGGACAGATCGCAGGTTCAGCTATGCTGAACCCTGCAATCTGACCCTGCCTGTCACTTAGGAGATCCGCCCTCTTGTGTTTACACATGCAGGCGGATCTCCACACTCGATTCCCCGATGATCGGGGAAGAGCAGTGGCGATCGCCACCGCTCCTCCCCTGGCCCGACTCCCGCTGTGACTGAAAACAGCGGGAGCGAGCCTCCGGCGCCGCGCGCGCGCCGCCGAGAGAGGGGAATGTCTGGTGACGTAGGTCTACGTCGCCAGACGTTATCGAGCCACTTTGCCGCAGTAGAGCTCTAGTGAGCAGTGAGGAAGTGGTTAAAGTTTAGTCACTAGATTTCTCTCTAATGTCCAGAGGAAATGTATCTCCACTTGGGTGATATAACCTTCTGTCCCTCACGTGCAGTGGATACTATAATATCCTCTTCCTTATGTCTAGCAGAATACCTGCTCATAGAATATCTGACATATACCTGTCCTCCAGCTTTCTTGTGTTGCTTTCTGGTGATAAATCTGTTGACTTAAGGAGTACTGCACATTACAGAACGTTAAGCAGTTTGGCAGCCTGTCCTGTTCTGATCTCCTCACCAGTTGAGTATGGAGGAAAGGTCAGTGAAGTTAGTCTTCTCAACAATGTAGGTCCCCAGTTGACTCCCAATATGCACAGGAATCATGGTGTGATCTGTCTACCTGAGTGAATGTCTAGAAAACATGTCTTGAACTGATGCAAGGTTTCTGAAATACTGTATTTCATTTCATTTCATTTGGGCTGCTTTTGATGTTCTTGGTGGTTATAACAATCCTGTGCAGGTGGAAGCCACCATTTCCCACTCTGGTGACCCGATCCTTATATCTGTCATATAGCAGAAAAGGATCAAAGTACTGTTCATGCATGGTCTTGATGTCCCTGAGAAATGGCAGATGGATCACCTACAGATGAAACCATAAGAAGGGTCTTATGGTAGGGTCAGTGCAGGGACAAGGCTTTTGTACTGTAGACATTCTGGTACTGGAACCAGTGAAGTGGGGATCCCTGCAACAGCATAGAGTGCCATCTCATTACCCTGCAGTTCGCCGCCCCTATACTGGAAGCCATCCTTCATTAAACCAGGCTAAGCTTAATAATACTGCTACCTTTCAATACAGTATCATTACTAACTACTAAATTGCAAACTACATCAACATCCACTGATCTGTTGCTTGAATACCAGGGCCTATGGAAACTGTCTACATTCAGCTTTGCTAACCTAAATAAAATATAAAAGATACAATACAACACCAAGGACTGTGTATAATCTCTCTCAGGTTGGGTACCCCAGTCGTAGGCCCCGCCTACATACAACTTAACAAGTCCCTCTATTTTCATTAAAAGCATTGTGGAGACCCTGTTGAATTAATTTAAATGAAAAAGTGCAGGTAATCAAACAAATGCAGTAGGAAGGATTTTCTTTCAACACTCTTCAGTATCAGAACATGGACAGTTTAGAAGCGTTTTAAAGGCTAATTTCACTTTTTTGAAAAAAATCAAAATAAAATAAATGCACATATTTCTGCAGGAAACAAATGTGCATTAATTCTTTTTTTCTGAGGAGCATGCAGAGCATTGCAACCACAATCAGTGGATCGTAGGTACAATGTCAGGCTCCTGCGCAGACTGTCTGCAGTTCTGTTGCCCAACCTCTGTATGGGCTATGTATTACAGAGGTGTAGGCAGTGTGAATGGACTAGGAGCATACGGATCAGCACACTCACGGTCCATGGAGAACTACAAGCCATCTGCTGCCGTGGCAGGCGGTAATTGTAGTTTCTCATTCACAGATTTCTGTAAATGAATGACACGGTCATTTGGGCAGAGCCCTGCACAGCCATGCTGTTTTCAAAATGTGACAGCAAGTGCGGGGAGACAATCTCCCATCCGCTGTCACAGAGAAGGTGGGTTCAAGATTGGGGGAGGGGGTGGTAGGGCAAGGCTGGGGCATGTTACACATTACACTCCAAATATGTGGTGTAATGTGTAACATGAATCAAAGGTGAGCTTATCCTTTAGGATTGGAAAATGCACCAAATGTCAGATGCAGTAAATTAGTTGCAATGCCTCCACCACCAGGTATGACTTCCCTGCAACATTGCAGCCTTCATCCTTTGCTCAGTCTTCATAATCTACCACACTGCCATATCTACACTGCATATTTTACTAAATCTTCACACTTATTCATCAAAGAAAGATAAGAATGTGAAAATGTAAGTGATCCCTTTTGTAGGTTAACAACAATCAGTCCGAGGTATCACTTGGATTTTTCTTTCCTACTACTATCTATGGCTAATACGGTACAACATTTCATCTTTGTACAGTAGAAGTTCACAATGACGCAGATGCATTGTAGGTTATTTTATACAATAGCAAACGTGCTAGTGATGGCTGTCAGCTCTGGATGAAAAATCCCTTTAGGGGACAGACCTCTCACAGAGCACACCTCCTTCTGAGCAGAACTCCTCACAGAGCACACCTCCTCCTGGGCAGGCCTCCTCACAGAGCACACCTCCTTCTGAGCAGAACTCCTCACAGAGCACACCTCCTCCTGAGCAGGCCTCCTCACAGAGCACACCTCCTCCTGAGCAGAACTCCTCACAGAGCACACCTCCTCCTGAGCAGAACTCCTCACAGAGCACACCTCCTCCTGAGCAGGCCTCCTCACAGAGCACACCTCCTCCTGAGCAGAACTCCTCACAGAGCACACCTCCTCCTGAGCAGGCCTCCTCACAGAGCACACCTCCTCCTGAGCAGAACTCCTCACAGAGCACACCTCCTCCTGGGCAGGCCTCCTCACAGAGCACACCTCCTCCTGAGCAGAACTCCTCACAAAGCACACCTCCTCCTGGGCAGACCTCCTCACAGAGCACACCTCCTCCTGAGCAGAACTCCTCACAGAGCACACCTCCTCCTGAGCAGAACTCCTCACAGAGCACACCTCCTCCTGAGCAGAACTCCTCACAGAGCACACCTCCTCCTGAGCAGAACTCCTCACAGAGCACACCTCCTCCTGGGCAGACCTCCTCACAGAGCACACCTCCTCCTGAGCAGAACTCCTCACAGAGCACACCTCCTCCTGAGCAGAACTCCTCACAGAGCACACCTCCTCCTGGGCAGGCCTCCTCACAGAGCACACCTCCTCCTGAGCAGAACTCCTCACAAAGCACACCTCCTCCTGGGCAGACCTCCTCACAGAGCACACCTCCTCCTGAGCAGAACTCCTCACAGAGCACACCTCCTCCTGAGCAGAACTCCTCACAGAGCACACCTCCTCCTGAGCAGAACTCCTCACAGAGCACACCTCCTCCTGAGCAGAACTCCTCACAGAGCACACCTCCTCCTGAGCAGGCCTCCTCACAGAGCACACCTCCTCCTGAGCAGAACTCCTCACAGAGCACACCTCCTCCTGGGCAGGCCTCCTCACAGAGCACACCTCCTCCTGAGCAGAACTCCTCACAAAGCACACCTCCTCCTGGGCAGACCTCCTCACAGAGCACACCTCCTCCTGAGCAGAACTCCTCACAGAGCACACCTCCTCCTGAGCAGAACTCCTCACAGAGCACACCTCTTCCTGAGCAGAACTCCTCACAGAGCACACCTCCTCCTGAGCAGAACTCCTCACAGAGCACACCTCCTCCTGGGCAGGCCTCCTCACAGAGCACACCTCCTCCTGAGCAGAACTCCTCACAAAGCACACCTCCTCCTGGGCAGACCTCCTCACAGAGCACACCTCCTCCTGAGCAGAACTCCTCACAGAGCACACCTCCTCCTGAGCAGAACTCCTCACAGAGCACACCTCCTCCTGAGCAGAACTCCTCACAGAGCACACCTCCTCCTGAGCAGAACTCCTCACAGAGCACACCTCCTCCTGAGCAGGCCTCCTCACAGAGCACACCTCCTCCTGAGCAGAACTCCTCACAGAGCACACCTCCTCCTGGGCAGGCCTCCTCACAGAGCACACCTCCTCCTGAGCAGAACTCCTCACAAAGCACACCTCCTCCTGGGCAGACCTCCTCACAGAGCACACCTCCTCCTGAGCAGAACTCCTCACAGAGCACACCTCCTCCTGAGCAGAACTCCTCACAGAGCACACCTCTTCCTGAGCAGAACTCCTCACAGAGCACACCTCCTCCTGAGCAGAACTCCTCACAGAGCACACCTCCTCCTGGGCAAGCCTCCTCACAAAGAACACCTACACAAAAGGACAAACTTCATTAAAGGACACTCTTCATCAGCATAGATGCCCCATCACAGGGGGTTGAAGACAATAATTCGGTTTAAAGTAGGCAGTAATAGGCTGAATCACTCCTTGGTTTTGTATATCTGTCATAGTCTCTAGTGGTGAAATGACCCCACAAGAGTATGTGCCCCATCCACAATGATCAGATTTCCCAAAGCAGTTTGTGTATCTGTAGCTCCCGCAATAGTGCATTTTTCTGCCAATGGTTTGTGTCCCTACCCCTCCAACAATGGTGAAATTTCCCTGGAGTTGTTTGTATTCGTGCCTCTCCCACAATGGTAAGATTTCTTACAGTAGTTTGTGTCACTGCCCATCCCAAAATAGAAAAATATTTACACAGTAGTTTGTTTCTCCACCACTTCCACAATAGTGAGATTTTCTATTTTAATCATTTTTATTAGTTTTACTAAAAAAAAGTATTACAATTTAGTATACGTTTTTACATTGCTGAGGCTATCAAGAAAGGAAAACAGTGGTATCAGAATCGAGGGATATCAATATAGTCCCGTATCTCAATCTGGTGGTACTCCCAACCATTGAGCTATCCAGGAACAGTCCACAGTTTCAATAACCACCTGTTTTGGCTGAAAAGATAGAAAAGCCATGCATATAAGAAAAAAAAAAGAGGGGGGACTAACGCCTAAACTACAATAAAGACCGTCTGAAGCTCTATGCAATGGAGGAAGGCCGGCTTGCACCACAGAGATTTTTTTGTAGCAGTTTGTGTCTCTGATCCTCCCCCAATGGTGAGATTTCCTCACAATAGTTTGTAACTCAGCCCCACCCACAATGGTGAGATTTCTCAGTCCCTCCCATAATGGTGAGATTTCCCCTGCAGTAATTTGTATCTTGCCCCTCCCTCAATGATAAGACAGTTATGTCTTCCCACCTCCCACCATGAAAGGCTTCAAGAGATAGAAGTCAGTGTGAGATTCCAGCTGTCAAAAACTGTAGAAAATGAAATCATTTTGGCTTGAATTGACCTAAAAGCAAACTGACTTCTTCCTTTTTAGTGTGGCTTTTCTGATCTGCACGAAGATTTGCGGCTTCCAGGTAATTTCATGTCTTCTCTCCCCAGGAACCGTCATGCTGCCTGTAGTTGCATTTCCTTTTGAAGATTTTTACATAGACAAGCATCATATCGCCCACACCTTGGTCAAGAAACACCAGACACTGCTATTCTATGCTGGATTGATAATGGCAGCCATTGGAACTGGAGGAATTCGCTCCATTGTCTGCCCCTTCAGCGCCTATGGCTTGCAAGGCTACAGACAGAAGGAAATGATGTCATTCTTTAACTGGTCAGTTACAAGCAACAAACTCTCCTCTACAGTACATACAGTAGTCTCTCCTCTGCACAGTGTTTTATACTATGTGCTGGTCTCTCCACTGTATAGACAATGAGCTGGTCTTTCTTCTGTATGGTGTGATTTACAACAGTCTCTCCTCTGTATAGTGTGATATAAAGTGTGACCATCTCTCCTCTGTATGGTCTGATATGCAATGTGCTGCACTCTCCTCTATATGGTGTAATATATAATGTGCCAGTCTAACTCTGCTAAAATCAGCTATTGGTGTAAAAATAATTGCCATAATAATATTTATGGTGATGGTAGTGACTATAATGGTGATGCCAGTAGGTATAATATCGATAATAATACCTTTGTTTATAACAGGTTTCACTGGTTGGTGAATGTGAATTGCCTTGTCGTGTTTCTGGGGATTTCTTACATCCAGCAGTCGGTGGCGAAGAACCTCGGATTCCTCATCCCGTTTATGTCAGTAGTTATGGCACTAATCACCATCCACATGGTGCGTAATGAGCTCATCTACCAGCCGGTGAAAGGTCAGTCCATCTTCCATCAACCCTTTCAGTACCTCACTATAGCCTTAGGTCAATTACACCATCCTATGTGATTCTAGTTCGAACACAGAAGCACCATAATGTATGACTTGCATATTTAAAGTTGCATTGAAAGTATTAAAACTGGTCATAATGGTGGTATTATTGGTATTATTAGTATTAGTAGAATTATAAACATTAGGAGTATTGGTAGTCTTTGCAGTGTTGCTAGTTTTAGTAGTGTAGCACCCTCCTAGGTAGGTGCGAGAGAGCGTATAGTTTTGGATCTTTTCTGCTTAACAGAAAGATTGCCAGGTAAATCTATATTGTTCTCTGCCTACCAGAGAGCAGGATCTGCTACTGAGGTCTGCTCATGGTGCTCAGGTGCAGCTTAGTTTGTCTGAAGTGTTTCACACTGGTCCAATAGGGAGACATATTGGACAGTGTGAGGAAGCCTGACAAATAAGTGCACAGGTGTTTAGTACACCCTGGTGATTGACAGAGAAAAGTGCCTCGGTGCATGCTGGGATACTGTATAAATGCCAAGGGCACATGTGCTCGGGATCTTTCAGCTGGAGAGTTGGGTCCCGGAGGGAAGGGGGCGGCTGCCCCTCATTTGTAGAAGCTGCCATGCAGCCTCAGGTGGTCGACCAGTGGGCCTGAGAGTTAGAGAGAAGCTGAACCCAGATGTCCTGCAGAGCTGACTAGAAGGGTGACACTAAAAAGGATCTGATTCTGCATACAGTGAGTACAGATCTGTGTTATGGGGCCTGTCCTGAGAGGGCCACCCCATTAGCTAGAAGAGTCAGTGGATGGGTGTCAGTCAAGGGGATGCTAGAGAATGTCCTGAAGATAATGTAGTTGCATCAAGTCTGCTGCTGGAGAGAGAAAGAATACCTAACCCATTACATACAAGTGGCAATATAGTTCAAGCAGTGTGACTGCTTCCACAAGTAACCAGGTGAGGCCAAGTGAGAGTTGTCCTTATGTTCAAGTTGGAGTATCCCTCTATTCCCTTCTCCCATCCAAGCTCCTTAAGTCCCTCCCATCCGCGCTACAGCCTATATACGGCTGCAGCGCGGACTTGAATTTTCGGGAGGCCGTTTTTAAACGGCCTCCTAGAAAGACTCTCCCCGCGCGCTCCCGCGAGCGCGCATCGGGGAGAATCTGTGTCGGCCGTGTCCCTCGGACACGGCCGATCACAGATCGTGGTGAATGGCCAATCACAGCGGCCATTCACCACGTGATCAAGCCGTCCAATGAGAGATGATCTCATATGTAAACATATGAGATCATCTCTCATCGCCGGCGCTCCTTCCTCACACAGACACTGCAGTGTGAGGAAGGAGGGGGAGCCGACAGCCGCCGGGGACACAGCAATGTAATCAGGGCACTGATCACCAGTGCCCTGATTACTAAAGGTAAAAAAAACACACAAATTGCCCCCCCATCAGTGCCCACAGTGCCCGCCATCAGTGCCCCCATCAATGCCCACAATCAGTGCCCATAGTGCTGCCAGTCAGTGCCCATCAGTGCCTGTTCATCTAGGCACTGATGAGCACTGACTGGCAGCACTATGGGCACTGAGTGTGGGCACTGATGGTGCTGCCCATCAGTGCCGCCCATCAGTGCTCATCAGTGCCATCCGCCAGTGTCCATCAGTGCCATCCGCCAGTGCCCATCAGTGCCGCCTATCAGTGCCTCTCAGTGCCGCCCGTCAGTGCCGCTTCTCAGTGCCCAGCAGTGCCACCTCTCAGTGCCACCTCTCAGTGCCCAGCAGTGCCGCCTATCAGTGCTCATCAGTGCGGCATATTAGTACCTCCTCATCAGTGCCCATAAGTGCCACCTCATCAGTGCCCATAAGTGCCACCTCATCAGTGCCCATAAGTGCCACCTCATCAGTGCCCATCAGTGCAGCCTATCAGTGCCCATCAGTGCCGCCTCATCAGCGCACATCAGTGAGGGAGAAAAATTTATTTTCAAAATTTACTCGCAGAAAATAAGAAAAACTTTTTTTTTTTTTTCAAAATTTTCTGTCTTTATTCTTTTTTTTTGTAAAAAATAAAAAACCCAGAGGTGATTACATACCACCAAAAGAAAGCTCTATTTGTGTGAAAAAAATGATAAAAATTTCATATGGGTACAGTGTAGCATGACCGCGCAATTGTCAGTCAACGTGTGCGAGCGCTGAAAGATGAAAATTGGCCTGGATGGGAAGGGTGTTTAAGTGCACAGTAGGCAAGTGGTTAATAAATACCAAAAAACCAAAACCCCAGGACTGTTATTTGAGTAACGAGCAACTGGGAGTAAGGATGGATGTGTGAACTATAAGTATTTGTTGGGTTGGTAGTATTAATAGTGTAGCACCCTCTAGCATGTGATACTAGTAGTATGAGTAGCCAAACTATACTCTGACTCATGTCACCTGGTGAGTCTGTAATTGAGTTAAGGGCTGGATGACTCATCCTGGCAGCTCTCTGGGGCCTCCCGCTGTTTCTAGATTATTGGAGAATGTTCTGGAACTAGTGGTGGAAGGCTGGCAGGGGCTGCCTTGAATGTTTATGGGCCCTCAGCCAATCCCCAGGAGTGGGACAGGCAGGGTACTGAGAAACCCATAAAAAGACATGGGCCATGCCAGCAGGGGAGTCTGTGGAAGATGGAGAGGCAGTGGTGAGGAGAGGCTGTCATGGCCCTTGAGGGGCCCCTGCCAGGGAGGGGTTTTACCTCGGGAAAGCTGGTCTGGAAGGATCCCACCACATAAGGCAGTTGGAGGGATTTATGCCTAAAGATGCAGTAGGAGAGAGCAAGCAGAGACAGTGAGTAGATCAGCATGGTGCAGGGACAAAGACAAGGGGAGAGACTGTCAGCTGTAACAGTGCTCTCTTGAAGACCACAGTGTGCCAGTTTTTCATCTAACCTTACCCTGGGGAGTCTCCATGTGTGTGTGCCAGTCAGGAGGACTGGGCGAAGTGTGTCAGTCAGGAGGACCGCGGAAAGCAAACAGCCAGGTGGGCTGGCAGTCTTCTGCAGAGAAAGAACTTGGCTCAGTGTCTCCAGGGAGGCAGAAGGAGATGCTGTTTCCTCCACAATGTGCTAAATTATCCACAAAGGGATGGATGTTCCTAGTCTGTAATTTGCTGCTGCTGATTTGACAAAATGTGCTGTACACAGTAAACCAAGTTTGTGCAGGGGGAAGGAAGAGGATTTCTGTGTAAATAGGGAGAAAGTTGTCCTCTTTTGTTTGGACGTTTTCAAGTTGGGCATCCCATAATTCCCTACCCCATCCTACCGCAACTCCCTGCGTTCCTTCATAACTGTCCAGTGCAGCTGAAGCTGCAGAGAAAGGCATGTGTCTATGACTTTGGGGTGCAATAGACTGCGCACACCTGAGCTGGTAGTGCTGATAGTAATGGTGGTAGTGTTAATGTTAGTAGTATTGTTGATACTGGCCCAGTAATAGGCAGAATGTACACACATGAGGGAAAACTGGCACATTGCTGAAGAACATATCTCACTCTGTGACGTAAATCCCTGTGGCCAAGCAGACAAGTTTTTCTCAGATGATACCAGTAGCTGCCCAGATTATTCGCCCCGTATCACACAGGTGATGGGTCCTGTAGGGAGAGAAATATATAGGATGCTATTGCTGACCTACAGAAAATGCTTGTTGCCTGGCAGTAATAGTGATCCTTTAACATTAGTACTTACTGAGATACTGACTGAACATTATAAACCACAATAAAAGTGGAATCCAATCACAAAGTCATTAGATTCTAAAAGTCACCGATGAGGATGCTGTGCCAATTTATATCTGGTGATGAGATACAATATGATGATCAGTGGGATGCTTCTGCTACTATACTCTGTTTGAGCTGCTTGCCTACTAAAATCAAGGAAAATTATAAATGACAGTGAGGAGCTTTTTCACAGTAAATGACAGCATGAAACATTTTTAGACATGTGCAGTTCGTTTCGTTCCAAATATATATTCGGATTAATTTTTAGTTATTTGGATATGTCCGATTACCAGAATTACAGCAAAAATGAAGTTTTACGAATGCTCCGTATAACGAAATTCATCCGAATTTCGAATTGAAGTTCTAATAGAATCTTACGTTGAATTCCATTCGAATTCGAACTGTAAGCATATGGCTGAAATCAAAGACTGTGTGTGTTATTAGAGTACCATTTTGAAGTAATGCTGTTTTTTGTTAAGCCAAAGATGATTTTAAGGCCCCTTTCACACGGCTCTATTCCGTCGACGGAGCCGTTCCCCGCTGAGCAGGTGGAGGACAGCTCCATTTCCGCTCTGTGTGCGGAGACGGAGGTGTCAGATCCCCGCTGTCCCCTATGGGGCAATCGGATGAGAACGGACCGGCTGTCCGTTCTCATCTGATCCGATCTGCCAGACGGATGGAAAATAGGGTTTCCATCCATCCAAATTTGACGGACAGGATCGGATCGAATGTCTCCCCTGACATCCGCTGCCTCATAGAGATGCATGGGGCATCCGTTCAGATCCACCTGAAAAACTGACAGGCGGATCTGAACGGTCCGCATGTGTGAAAGGGGCTTAAGAGTCATTGTAATCATTTGATGAAGATTTTTCTTTTGTTTGTTCACTTTGTTGCATTCTTTCGTGTATGTTCAAGGGAAAAAAAATCAGTACAAATTTGAAAAAGACATAAAACGAATTCCGAATACGAATCCCAAATACAAATTCAAATACGAATACAAACTAAACTAAATAACTAGATTAACGACTTCAGCCCCAGAAGGTTTTACCCCCTTAATGACCAGGCCATTTTTTGCGATTCGGCACTGCGTTGCTTTAACTGACAATTGCACGGTCGTGCAACGCTGTACCTAAATACAGTTGGTGTCCTTTTTTTCCCCACAACTAGAGCTTTCTTTTGGTGGTAATTGATCACCTCTGTGTTTTTTTTTTTTTTTGCGCTATAAACAAAATATTTTGAAAAAATGCCAATATTCTCTACATTTTGCTATAAAACATTTCAATAAAAAAATTTAAAACATCTAATTTTTTTTATCAGTTTAGGCCAATTTGTATTCTGCTACATATTTCTTGGTAAAAAAAAATCCCAAAAAGCGTATAATTGGTTTGCAAAAAAGTTATAGCGTTTACAAACTACGGGATAGATTTATGGACTTTTTATTTATTTTTTTATTTTTTTATTAGTAATGGCGGCGATCAGCGATTTTTATTGGGACTGCAACATTGCAGCGGACAAATCTAAGACTTGGTGACACTTTTTGGGGACCAGTGATATTAATACAGTGACCAGTGCTAAATAATATGCACTGTTACTGAATAAATGACACTGGCAGGGAAGGGATTAACACTGGGGGTGATCAAGGGGTTAAATGTGTTCCCTAGATGTGCTTTCTAACTGTTTTGGGGTTGGATTGAACAGAGGCAGAGAGATATTGGTGATTCAGCTTAGCTTAGCTGAATCACACGATCTTTCCCTGCATCTCTGACAGGAGAGCCGTCTTACATTGTTTACATTCCAGACGGCTCTCCTGTCTGTTTTGCCGAAGATTGCGGGAGGCCGGTGGCGATCGAGCCCGCTCCTCCCGCGGTCTGCCTCACGCTGTGTCTAATCACATCGGGAGGGCGACTCTAGCGATGCACACGCGCCGCCAAAACCGCATGCACATAATCACGTAGATCTACGTGATTATACGCAGCCGCGCCGCCCTGCTGCAGTAAATCTGCGTGGGGCGCTCGGCAAGTGGTTAAGGAATCGAAACGAAATAAAATTAATTTTTTCGTCATGCACATGTCTAAAAATGTTTCACAATTAATTTACAGGAGTCTCTACAGTATTCTTACATGGGAGGCTCCGCCATTTTGTTATTCAGAAGGCTGCTTATCTACTATAAATGAAGCTCCACTGTGTTATTGCACAGAAGGCTCCACAATTATATTACTTGGAAGGTGTTGCTGTATTACTACAAAGGAAGTTTTGCTGTGTTGTTATATGGAGGTTCCATCAAATTATTACTTGGAAAGCTTTGCACTATTACTACAAAAAATACTTTGCTGTATTATTATATGAAAGGGTCCACAATAATATTACTCAGAAAACTGTGCACTATTACTACAAGAGAGGCTTTGCTACCGTATATTTTTACACAGTAGGCTCCAGTCCACCGTTGTATTACAAGGCAGGTTCTACTATAGGCTCTAGTGTTTTACTTCAAGGGAGGCTCCACTGTATTATTACATGGGAGTTTACACAATATTGTTACTCAGAAGGCTCTGCTGTATTACTACAAGGAAGATTCTGTCAGTGGCCTTTGCTTGAAGACTGGAGGCCTCACTTTTCTCCATTTTTCATACAAAGAGTTTACATTAAATGGTTCTTTGTTTTCCTTTCAAACCGTGCACCATCAGAGGAATCATTTCCCAAATGCTTCAACAATACCAACAGCTAAATGACGATTTTGTTTTATGATTTTGTGACAGGATGGTCCAGACACTGCCGGCTAAAGGCTCTCGTAGCGGCATTTTGCTGCTTGTAGTAAATAATAAAGTCTGTAATCTGACAGATGAAAAGCGATGTGAAATCTCAGGAACATTCGCTGCTGTCACAGATACGCTGGAGTGCGTCCTGTCAGCTTCAGCTAATAAGAGATAAAATATCCAGATATGGTGAATGAAGACCAAAAAAACGTAATGCGATTTAAGAGAAAGAATTTACTTTAAAAGAAATCACATACACTTGTGTCAGACACAGAAGAACCCAATATATATATATGTGTACAGGGGAAGTATTTCCTCCAATACCCTTCAGAGACAGCACCATCTGCATGCAGGGCGTGTGAGACAATCTGTGGTAATACAGCAGTCAATGACAGGGCAGAATGCAGGCCTGTCACAATAACCCTGCATTACAGCTATACCCTTCCTTCTGGCATCCTTACAGGTCTGCAGGATCCTCTCTCTCTTCTATCCAAATAGTAGTATTAGGAGTAGTAGTATAGTAGGTAGAACTAGTAAGAGTGATAAGCCATAGTAATGGGAGCAGTAAGTATTAGTCATGGTAGCAAGTTGTAGTAGTCAGAAGAATGAATTGTAGTTGTAGAGGCAGCAGGCAGGGCCGGGACAAGGGGTGGGCAGGAGAGGGGCCGCTGCCCTAGGCACTGTGGTGAGGTGGAAGGGTGCTGTGAGGAAATTGAGGGGATTTGTGTCAGAAGGGGGAATTTGGGGAGCGGCAGGGGGTAAGAATTGTTCTAGGAGGGGAAATGTGGGGGGGGGGGGGTGTGCTAGGAGGGTGATTTAAAGGGAATCTGTGTTTGGAGGGGGAATAGAGGAAGAGGAGTTGTGCTAGCAGGGGGGAATAGGGGGGTGTTGTGCTAGAAGAGGTTGGGGGGAATTGTGGTAGGAGGGGAAATTTGTTCTTTTTGGGAGGGGGGATTTTTGCAAGTAGGGATGATTAGGGGCATTTGTGTTATAAGGGGAAATTGGGGAGGGGGGTATTTGTGCTAGGAGGGGGGCTTAGGGGGCAATTTGTGCTGAAAGGGGGCGATTTGGAGTGGGGGAAGAGGATGTGAACTTAGAGGGGAAATTTTAGGTGTACAGGATTTGTGCTAGGAGGGGGTAATTATTTTGGGAGGGGGGGCATTTGTACTGGGGGGGATGGGGATGGCAAAGGTTTGTACTGGGAGGGGGGAGTTCAACGGGGGTGGATTTGTACTGAGAGGAGGATGGATATTAGCAGTAAGTTGTAGTAGTAAATATTAATGTAACTACAATGGAGGGGGGCAAGTGGGACTTTAACGGTGCTAAATGATGGAGAAAAATCTGAATTCTCAAAATTTGTACATTTTATTACACATAGAAAGTGAGGACAAGACAATACATCAATATAAAATGATAAAATCAAGAAAATGCACTCGAAAATATCAACTCTACATGTTTCGCCATCTTCATAATAGCTTCTTCTTTCATAGACATTTCTCGAGAGTGAACATTTCTAGGTAACAAAAGGAAAAGACATAAAAGACATGACATGTGTATGTATATAGGGCTTATCTCAATGGTCCTAATGTTGAGTGCCCAATTGATTTACATAATTATAAAGACAATGATACCAATAAAGTACCTTAAGATGACCTGAACCCTTTCTTATGCCGAAGGTGGAGGCAATAGAGGTGACGCCACCAAAGCAAGCACAGAGGGGGAGGGGGACCGAGACCTTTAGACTCCTAGAGTTGACCCATAGAGAGGGTGACAGCCAAGCTAGAAATAATGGGTAGAGATAATAAGACCAGAGCATAGGAATACACTTCAACCCAAACTTGCTATGTCTCCAATTGGTATGGGACTAAATATCGGGTTGAAAAATTGCCAAGATAGTCACCTGATTATGAATAAATGTGCAGTTGATTCACTAGGTACCCCAATGTAACAAAGACAGGAAGGGAAAGTGAAGTTCCCTTAATATCCCCCAAATGGGAAGTATCCCTTGAAAAAAGAAATGGAATTTGTTGAAGACAGTGATAAACATAATAAGGGTCTGTCAAGTTTTGAGGGTATGAATACTTACCCAAAATTGACAAGATTAGGCACCTAAATTGTCATGCAGTATTCAAAAGGTCACCGCCATTTCAATTCAACAAATTTTCCAATAGTACACTCAAAATGAAGGAGACTGCACGGGAGGAAAAGGACAAAAGGCATAGAAGGACATAGTCAGCATTTGAATCTACCAAGGATATACGGAGAGAAGCAGGGTTTAAAAGATTTCATTTACCGCAAATGGTCTCAAAGATCATATGTCGTTCCCCGGTGGTCTAGTGTAATACTGACCATGTGGCGCCGGCATTTATACACCCTCTCAACTCCCTCGGCATCTGACGTCACCGAGGGAGTGAGAGCGAGGTACGCCCAGTGGTCCAATGGAGGCCGAAAAGGAAGTGCGTCATTAAGACGCGACCGCATCACGTTATTCCGCCGGAACCGGAAGGTCGGGGATGACAACATCCGGTCCGGACATGAATGTATGCAGAGGAAGTAACAGATTGCCAGAAAACAATCTAAGATGGATCCAAATGAAACTGACAGCATTGTTGAAGACCGGATTTCAAAAGAATATATCCACAATGCCTATATAATGGAGAAAAAATCTAAAGACACGAAAAGGTCATAAAAAGGAAGATTGCCCCAATTAATAAATCAGTCAGTGTTGTAATAAAAATGACAATTAAATAAAGGAGATTTTATGACACTCCATAGAAGGACAACTGGGAGTTTTGAAAACGGTGCTGCTACTAACCAGGTTGGACCAATTTTCCTGGAAAATAAATGTAGGGCACCGCGGGTGCCCATATGGGCAACCATAACAGAGGCTGGAAATAGGCTCGAATCCAAGGGGTCCCCCAATGTGTCCGCCCCGGGGGTCTGCCACCTACAGTCGCATCCACATGATGGCAGGGGTCAGGAAAAAATATACAATAGACAAATCACAGAATATTCTTGTTCTTTAAACGGTAAATAAACCACATCTAAAAAAATAAACAAATAGTAATTATAGGCAATTTTGCCAAAATATATGTGATGTGCCAATAGAAGGCACCTAGAAGGAAGGGACTTTGTAACAAAAGTACAAAATCCAAAATGCTGGCCAGCATCAGAAGTCCTGTGCTGAATCAGCAATAAATACAATTGACATTATCTAGCCTAGAAAGGGTTTGAAACTAATGGATTCATTTATACCAGGATACTGAATAGCTGATAGATTAAATATCCACTTGGTTTCACGTTGCAATAAATTTCTATCTACACTTCCACCTCTTTCATTGAGTGGGATGTGTTCCAAAGCAAAAAAGGTCATCATCCTATCATCAAAGCCATGGTATAAACCCATATATCGGCTAATGGGACTTTCGAACTTTTTGTTTTTGACAAGTTTGACATGGTCACGAATTCGATTGAAAAAAGGCCTTTTTGTTTTGCCTATGTAGAAGGCTTTACAACTGCAATACATTATATAGACAATTCCTACTGTTTGACAGTTCGCATAGAAATTCGGTCTATACAGTTTTCCATTAGGGAGAATGATTTCACTTAAATTGGGCAGATATCTGCAGAAATTGCATTTTCTGCAGGAATATGTGCCTGTAAGTGTTTTTTTGCATTTATTTGAAAGAGCATAGTGACTGTGAACCAATTGGTCCCTTAAAGAGCGAGACCTTTTAAAAGTTATCTGGGGGCGGACATCAATAAATTTGGATACCTTATCATCTGCCTCTAGGAGGTACCAAAATTTTTTAAGAATTGACCGTACCTGGTCATGTTGACCAGAATATCGTGTAATTAGACGTACCCCATCAGTATTGGTTTTATTCTTCTTTTTGCCAAAAATCAAATCAGTCCTGTTCCATTTTTTCGCTCTATGATAAGATTTTTTCAAACAAGCCCTACTATAGCCTCTTCCCAAGAGTCTCCTCTGTAAGTTCTTGGCTTCTCTCTCGAAATCTTCAGATTTCGTACAATTACGTCGTAGTCTTAAATACTGGCTGTATGGTATACTAGATACCAAAGGTTGAGGATGGGAGCTGTCTGCCCTCAATATAGTGTTGCCTGCAGTGGTTTTGCGGAAGAGGGTGGAACCCAAAATGCCATTTTCATCTACATAAATGGTAATATCCAAAAAGTCCAAAGACCTTTGGCTATAGGTGTAGGTAAATTTGAGATTGAAGTCATTGACTTTCAAAACCTCAAAAAATCTCAAAAGCATACTCAAAGGGCCTGTCCAAATCATAAAAATGTCATCAATAAATCTTCTCCAAAGGAGTATATAAGATAAAAAAGGACTCAAGGTTGACCCTGGAAAAAAGGTCACGCTCCCATCCCCCCAGGTGCAGGTTGGCATAAGAAGGGGCACACTTGGTCCCCATGGCCACAACCTGCACCTGGAGGTAATGGGAGCCATTGAACAAGAAGACATTGTTGGACAAAATAAATTTAAGAAGTGAGATGACAAAGGCATTATATTCCACTGAAGAACCTCCTCTTTCTGATAAGAAGCCCTCCACAACTCGAACCCCACAATGATGTGGGATGGAGTTGTAGAGGGCCTCTACATCAATGCCCACTAGCCACGCCTCCTCAGGGACCTGGATGCCATCAATGGCTTTGATGAGATCACATCTTTCCACTTAGTCTTCTGGAAAGATGTGAATTCCTCTAACCTGAATGATAGTCAGATTAGGGCTATTCAATCACTCCAAAACGACTCCTCCCTTACAATCAAACCCTCAGACAAGGGCGGAAACGTCGTTGTAATGGACACATTAGGGTATGAAGCTATGGTTTTGAATATTTTGAATAACAAAGATTGGTATAGAAAAATTTCTGAAAGCTTCCTAGCAAGAATAATCATCAAATATCGTCAGCTTATCTTTGAAGCCTATTCAAAAGCCTTGATAGACAAGAAAACTTGGGAATTTTTGAATATCAAAGACCCCAAAACCCCTACTATGTATGCCTTACCCAAGGTTCACAAAAATCTCAAAAAAACCCCTGGGAGACCAATAGTCTCGGGCAATGGCTGTCTAACGGAACGAGCGAGTCAATTGGTGGATGATTACCTGCGTCCCCATGTACTGGCTTTGCCTTCCTACATCAGGGACACCAGTGATCTCATCAAAGCCATTGATGGCATCCAGGTCCCTGAGGAGGCGTGGCTAGTGGGCATTGATGTAGAGGCCCTCTACAACTCCATCCCACATCATTGTGGGGTTCGAGTTGTGGAGGGCTTCTTATCAGAAAGAGGAGGTTCTTCAGTGGAATATAATGCCTTTGTCATCTCACTTCTTAGATTTATTTTGTCCAACAATGTCTTCTTGTTCAATGGCTCCCATTACCTCCAGGTGCAGGGTGTGGCCATGGGGACCAAGTGTGCCCCTTCTTATGCCAACCTGCACCTGGGGGGATGGGAGCGTGACCTTTTTTCCAGGGTCAACCTTGAGTCTTTTTTATCTTATATACTCCTTTGGAGAAGATTTATTGATGACATTTTTATGATTTGGACAGGCCCTTTGAGTATGCTTTTGAGATTTTTTGAGGTTTTGAAAGTCAATGACTTCAATCTCAAATTTACCTACACCTATAGCCAAAGGTCTTTGGACTTTTTGGATATTACCATTTATGTAGATGAAAATGGCATTTTGGGTTCCACCCTCTTCCGCAAAACCACTGCAGGCAACACTATATTGAGGGCAGACAGCTCCCATCCTCAACCTTTGGTATCTAGTATACCATACAGCCAGTATTTAAGACTACGACGTAATTGTACGAAATCTGAAGATTTCGAGAGAGAAGCCAAGAACTTACAGAGGAGACTCTTGGGAAGAGGCTATAGTAGGGCTTGTTTGAAAAAATCTTATCATAGAGCGAAAAAATGGAACAGGACTGATTTGATTTTTGGCAAAAAGAAGAATAAAACCAATACTGATGGGGTACGTCTAATTACACGATATTCTGGTCAACATGACCAGGTACGGTCAATTCTTAAAAAATTTTGGTACCTCCTAGAGGCAGATGATAAGGTATCCAAATTTATTGATGTCCGCCCCCAGATAACTTTTAAAAGGTCTCGCTCTTTAAGGGACCAATTGGTTCACAGTCACTATGCTCTTTCAAATAAATGCAAAAAAACACTTACAGGCACATATTCCTGCAGAAAATGCAATTTCTGCAGATATCTGCCCAATTTAAGTGAAATCATTCTCCCTAATGGAAAACTGTATAGACCGAATTTCTATGCGAACTGTCAAACAGTAGGAATTGTCTATATAATGTATTGCAGTTGTAAAGCCTTCTACATAGGCAAAACAAAAAGGCCTTTTTTCAATCGAATTCGTGACCATGTCAAACTTGTCAAAAACAAAAAGTTCGAAAGTCCCATTAGCCGATATATGGGTTTATACCATGGCTTTGATGATAGGATGATGACCTTTTTTGCTTTGGAACACATCCCACTCAATGAAAGAGGTGGAAGTGTAGATAGAAATTTATTGCAACGTGAAACCAAGTGGATATTTAATCTATCAGCTATTCAGTATCCTGGTATAAATGAATCCATTAGTTTCAAACCCTTTCTAGGCTAGATAATGTCAATTGTATTTATTGCTGATTCAGCACAGGACTTCTGATGCTGGCCAGCATTTTGGATTTTGTACTTTTGTTACAAAGTCCCTTCCTTCTAGGTGCCTTCTATTGGCACATCACATATATTTTGGCAAAATTGCCTATAATTACTATTTGTTTATTTTTTTAGATGTGGTTTATTTACCGTTTAAAGAACAAGAATATTCTGTGATTTGTCTATTGTATATTTTTTCCTGACCCCTGCCGTCATGTGGATGCGACTGTAGGTGGCAGACCCCGGGGCGGACACATTGGGGGACCCCTTGGATTCAAGCCTATTTCCAGCCTCTGTTATGGTTGCCCATATGGGCACCCGCGGTGCCCTACATTTATTTTCCAGGAAAATTGGTCCAACCTGGTTAGTAGCAGCACCGTTTTCAAAACTCCCAGTTGTCCTTCTATGGAGTGTCATAAAATCTCCTTTATTTAATTGTCATTTTTATTACAACACTGACTGATTTATTAATTGGGGCAATCTTCCTTTTTATGACCTTTTCGTGTCTTTAGATTTTTTCCCCATTATATAGGAATTGTGGATATATTCTTTTGAAATCCGGTCTTCAACAATGCTGTCAGTTTCATTTGGATCCATCTTAGATTGTTTTCTGGCAATCTGTTACTTCCTCTGCATACATTCATGTCCGGACCGGATGTTGTCATCCCCGACCTTCCGGTTCCGGCGGAATAACGTGATGCGGTCGCGTCTTAATGACGCACTTCCTTTTCGGCCTCCATTGGACCACTGGGCGTACCTCGCTCTCACTCCCTCGGTGACGTCAGACGCAGAGGGAGTGGAGAGGGTGTATAAATGCCGGCGCCACATGGTCAGTATTACACTAGACCACCGGGGAACGACATATGATCTTTGAGACCATTTGCGGTAAATGAAATCTTTTAAACCCTGCTTCTCTCCGTATATCCTTGGTAGATTCAAACGCTGACTATGTCCTTCTATGCCTTTTGTCCTTTTCCTCCCGTGCAGTCTCCTTCATTTTGAGTGTACTATTGGAAAATTTGTTGAATTGAAATGGCGGTGACCTTTTGAATACTGCATGACAATTTAGGTGCCTAATCTTGTCAATTTTGGGTAAGTATTCATACCCTCAAAACTTGACAGACCCTTATTATGTTTATCACTGTCTTCAACAAATTCCATTTCTTTTTTCAAGGGATACTTCCCATTTGGGGGATATTAAGGGAACTTCACTTTCCCTTCCTGTCTTTGTTACATTGGGGTACCTAGTGAATCAACTGCACATTTATTCATAATCAGGTGACTATCTTGGCAATTTTTCAACCTGATATTTAGTCCCATACCAATTGGAGACATAGCAATTTTGGGTTGAAGTGTATTCCTATGCTCTGGTCTTATTATCTCTACCCATTATTTCTAGCTTGGCTGTCACCCTCTCTATGAGTCAACTCTAGGAGTCTGAAGGTCTCGGTCCCCCTCCCCCTCTGTGCTTGCTTTGGTGGCGTCACCTCTATTGCCTCCACCTTCGGCATAAGAAAGGGTTCAGGTCATCTTAAGGTACTTTATTGGTATCATTGTCTTTATAATTATGTAAATCAATTGGGCACTCAACATTAGGACCATTGAGATAAGCCCTATATACATACACATGTCATGTCTTTTATGTCTTTTCCTTTTGTTACCTAGAAATGTTCACTCTCGAGAAATGTCTATGAAAACTCCTGAAGAAGCTATTATGAAGATGGCGAAACATGTAGAGTTGATATTTTCGAGTGCATTTTCTTGATTTTATCATTTTATATTGATGTATTGTCTTGTCCTCACTTTCTATGTGTAATAAAATGTACAAATGTTGAGAATTCAGATTTTTCTCCATCATTTAGCACCGTTAAAGTCCCACTTGCCCCCCTCCATTGTAGTTACTTCAAATAAAGGGATGTGGTGCTTCTTACTTCATCTCTAGCAATATCTCTTCAAAAATTAGTAAATATTAATAACAGTAGTGGAAGTAAGTTACATCAATAAGTATTAGTATTTATAAATGTAAAAAATTGGTAATAGGTTCTATGAGTAACTATTAGAAGTTGTAAATGTGGTAGTAAGTGATATTAATAATAAATAATATTAATAATATTACTAGCAGATGAGTAATAAGTATTAGTAATAATAGAAGGTTGTATCAATAAATATTAGTAACAGTGGTGATGGTAAATAATGCCTGAGTATTAGTAGTTGGTAATATAAAAAGTGATAAAAAGTAGTAAGTCTTATTAGTAACTATTAGTAGTTGCCAAAGTGGTATTAATATTATTAGTAAAAGTAGTAGTATTAGTATAATTATTAGTAGTAAATTGTTCAGTATAAAGCATGGGTGTCCAACCTGCAGCCCAAGATGACTATGAATGCGGCCCAACACAAAATCGTAACCTTGCTTAAAAATTTTGGTTTCATACGTTTTATCTTCCCAAAGAAAAATATCTCACACTTCACAATCACGCCTTAAGCCCTGTACACACGTACCGTTCGTCGGCCGAACGATCGGCCGTCTTTTGTCCAGGGCTGTCGGTGTCTGTTGAAAAGTGCAAAAGACTGCACAAGAATTTTGTCTGCCGACTACAGCCGACTGCAGAAGTGATGTCATGTAATGGTTAACTTTCCCTGTGTTTTTTCCTTTTCTGAGCATGCCCAGTCTTGCAAATCTGCGGTCTGTCGGCCGAATTCTGTACTGACTGGCGAACAATCGGCCGCTCTGGTGTCGGCATACAAAAATTTTAATGCTTGCATGACAGATTATTTTCGGCCGAATGTGCGCTGTCGGCTGTCGGAGGCATCATACTAACAAGCCTACAATCGGCAGATCGGTCGTCGGCCGAAGCTTTTCGGCCGACGATCGGTACGTGTGTACGGGCCTTTATTCATGTCATTAGTTTTCAGCAGCACCTATAGCTGTGCAACTATTTTCAAGGATGAAGCACACAAAGGGCAAAATTAGAACCAAAATATCATCTAATGAGACTCTTGAGAATTAATTGAGAATTGTGGCTACATCCATCCAACCATATATTGATGCGTTCGTTTAGCAAAAACAGTTTCAAATATCGCACTAGTTTTATGTTGCCCTCATTTACTTTTATAATGAAAAATATTACAAAAAAAAAATGAAGTTGTATTACTCAGATAGGTACATTATCTATATCAGTGATTGTTAACTTGTGACCTGCCTGACTTTTTCTGCACATCAGCTATCCTTGTTGTTAGTGTATTTTCTGTGTGGCCCAAGACTCTTCTTCATATGTGGCTCAGGAAGGTCAAAAGTTTGGACAGCCCTGGTATAAAGTGACCATAAAATGTTCTGTTCCTCACAGGTGGCTCTTTGCTCACGACAGCTGGCGTCTTCCTGAACGCAGTAAGAATGTGCTGTGTGCACTATCGTCATGTAGGTGGCCGTGTCTCCTCCTGGCTGGATCGTGCTAAGGAACATAATGGCGGTCGCTACAGCGAGTACCATGTGGAGAACGCAAAGGCACTGATGAAGCTTCTGCCCCTCTTTACCCTACAGATTGTTTACCGAATTTGTGTCACGCAGGTGGGCAATCCTCAGTGATATTGGGGGAGGTGGGCAAGCTGCAATGATATCAGTGGAGATAAGCAAGCCACGGTGATAATGGGGGAGTTGAGCAAGCTACAGTGATATTGGATGAGGTGAGCAAGCTGTGGTGATATCAAAGAAGGTGAGTGAGCCACGGTGAAATTGGGGTATGTGAGTGAGGTGAGCATGATTGTGGTGAGCTTTGAAAATCACGCGGCGCTGTTTTCACACCACCATTTCCTCACCGCTAGTGTCCCACAACACACATTTGTGTTTTATAAAGACTTATATTTTTGGGCAGTTTTACAGCACTGAAATGGGTAAATGCCTGTGAAAATAAATGTGCAAAGTAGTGTCTGTGGAAGTTTGACTGGATATGCCAGATAAGTCTGTGACTACATGGGTCCTGCAACTGCCATTTTCCAGCACAGGTGGTGGGTTCCTCATATACGGGGCTGGGTATAAAAGTCATGACTGTTGGATTTATCAATTTTGTCCTTATTGAACCCTAATAAATACAAGGGCTGTTCAACATGGGTTTGAAATGGTCACAGCGGCCATTAATTTAACCACAATGAAACCAATTAACAATTGCATAAATAACCAAAACAGAATTATCATACCGACAAACAACATGACAACTGTTGGATTCTGTGAGGGGGTCTTTGGTGTCCGCTAGCCTAAAGGCTTGTCTATGGTCCAACCTTGTCCCAGTTGCACCCTTTGCCCAAAGACAGCTCCAAATTGACAATAAAGTATTCTGACTTCCCAAAATACTGAACTGGTAAAGAAAACAAATACAAAAAGGGGAAGCACCATACCACTGTATAGATCAGTGATGGCGAACCTTGGCACCCCAGATGTTTTGGAACTGCATTTCCCATGATGCTCAGGTATGCTACAGTGTAGATGAGCATCATGGGAAAAGTAGTTCCAAAACATCTGGGGTGCCAAGGTTCGCCATCACTGGTATAGATTCTACATTTTGCGACCATCCCATTATATCACAGACACCCAAAAAGCCCCCTACCCACCAAGCTCCTGTGACAAATCTATGATCTGACCTAGTTAACATATGGGGAAGAAAGGGTTAGACAGGTTTTTGCTTTTGTCCATGCTTCATTAGCCTGTTGAAGTTTTAATCATGGGTGGAAATAAATTGACAGATTGGTGCAAAAACGAAATAGGCTCTGCAAAGGTATGTTATTTCCACTTCCCTCTGGTTAATACAATACATTGTACCTCGCTTTATATATGCAACTTTTTCAGAAAAAAACATCAGAAGCCCAGGAAACAGATTTCTCTAGACCGTGTTCATCTTCGTCCCAATTTGGGGAAGTGATCAATAATGCAAGAACTGGTTTTAGGAACAGGTGACACTGTCAGATGATTGATTACTGAAAATGATTGATCTCTTCCTTTCCCCAATACATAGCTGGTAATATCACTTGATGTCTAATCTGTTTGTGTTCCCCTAGGTAACGATGGTGTCTCCCTTTATTCAGGTCCCTTCTGGATTTTTCATTCAGTCAATGAATTCAAACTTGAGTGTGAGCGGAGTTCTTTTGCCAATTGCAGCAATGAAAATTGTTAGCATTATCCCTCTGATAATAATGGCCCCCTGTCTAGAGAGTGCCAATGCATATCTGTCTTCTAGACGTGGCTGTGGACTTCGACCTTCAACATCAATTGGTAAGGAAAACACACTCCGGCTTCTCTGCGATAACACAGGTACAATATTATTAAACTGTGAATCAGACATTCACTTGCTCCAAGTGAAATAATAAATTACTAATTCATTCACTGCTGGTGAATGCCTGGTGAAAATTACATTCGCTGCTTTTTAAATTTGACTCTTAGTATTATGATGTATGCTAGTTCCACACATAAACAGATGCTTAGAAACAAGTCCCTCCAAACATGAAAATGTTGTTTGGGCTGGAGGTAAAAGGCTAGAACACTTTAAAGGATAAGTTCACCTTTGGGAACGTGTTCCATTCATTTTTTAGGGTAGAACATGTAACATGTTCCCACTGCTGCAGCCGCTCGCCGATCCCCTGTCTCCCTGTGACAGCAGTACGGGGAGAAGTTCTCCGTAAAAGCTGTTACTTTTTGAAAAGACCGCAGCTCACGCGGTCATTCACTCACAGAGTTCTTTAAATGAATGAACTACAAGTATCGACAGCCTTTGTGGCTGCCGGCTTGTAATTCTCAATGAACTACTACTAGCACTGTTGAGCGCACTGGTAGTTCATTAATTTGTCAGTGTGAAACTGCCTGCCCATATGATGTACGGGCAGACAGCTTACACTCACAGTCTGCAGGACACCTGCATGGCACCAGCAATCTGCTGATCCAATTTTTTTACCTGCAAAAAAATTTGCATTCAATTTTATTTTTTTTTAAAGATGAACTTATCCGTTCACACCCTATGGGTATCTGGGATACCAGAAAGGTGTTACTTAAGGACTGTGACTGCTAGCATTGGGTTACAGATTTACTGGTTGTTCCCTCTAATATCAGTATAATTTCTGAGACTGCTTCTACAGGGCCTAAGGGTGGATTCATACCTGCGAATGCAGCCAATGTTGATTACATGTGAGAACCCCAGTGGGAGTTCTCGGTGATTGGCTGCAGGAAGCAGCCCCGTTGAAAGCAATTGGAGGCTGCCAGTTCCGGCATGTGATTGCTGATTACCTCTCATTGATATCAATAGGGCTGTCTCCTGCAGC
The DNA here is from genome assembly GCF_965119305.1 of Pelophylax lessonae. NCBI lineage: Eukaryota > Metazoa > Chordata > Amphibia > Anura > Ranidae > Pelophylax > Pelophylax lessonae. Next base: position 482,597,624 of record NC_138771.1, on the reverse strand, counting down.
TAATCAATGAGAACCCTTGCTGCCGTTCTCGCATGTAATCGGCGTATGTACCATTACAGCTGGAACAAGATACTGTATTCAGGAAGCTGTCCTTCAAGATTTGTGAGTGCCTTGGGTATTCTGCACCCTCAATCCTCCTCCCTGCATGTATGGCTTGGAGCAGGAAAATGTGAAAGCTAATTGGGTTTGCTCCAGTTGACACAAAGTTTGTTCCAGACACTTTTAATTGATCCCCCCCCCCCCCTGTTTAAATAAAAGTAACTTAATCAAACTTGGTCACTTGGTCATAGCTTTGTCTCAACTGCCGCATAGCCAATCAGCTTTTAAATGGTAGTGTACCCCAAGGTTCAGTGTTGGGACCCTTACTTTTTAATATATTTATAAATGATATAGGGTCTGGGATTAAAAGTACAGTGTCAGTGTCAGTCTTTGCAGATGACACCAAGCTATGTAGTGGAATAACATCCTTACAGGACGTCTCAAACGTACAAGCCGATCTCAATGCACTGTTTTTTTTTTTGGCAATTATGTGGCAAATGAGGTTTAATGTTAATAAATGTAAAGTTATGCACTTGGGGGCTAAGAATATGAAAGCATCCTACATACAACTGGGGATATCAATGGTGGAGAAGGATCTGGGTGTTCTGGTAGATCATAAGCTTAATAATAGCATGCAATTTCAAGCTGTGGTTTCCAAAGCGAGCAAAGTCCTTTCTTGTATTAAGAGAGGTATGTATTTTAGAAAGAAAGATATAATTTTGCCCCTATACAAATCATTAGTAAGACCTCATCTGAAATATGCAGTTTAGTTTTGGGCACCAGTTCTCAAAAATAATATTGGGGAACTGGAGAAAGTGCAGAGAAGGGCAACCAAACTGATAAGAGGCATGGAGGAGCTCAGCTATGAGGAAAGATTAGAGGAACTGAATTTATTCTCTCTTGAGAAGAGGAGTTGAAGGGTGGATATGATCAACATGTATAAATAGTGGTGGTCCATATAGTGAACTTGCTGGTCAGTTATTCACTTAAAGGTCATCACAAAAGACAAGGGGGCACTCTTTATGTCTGGAGGAAAATAGATAAAATCTCCAAGTACGGAAAGGTTTCTTTAAAAAAAGGCCTGGATTCTTTTCTAAATATACATAATATAACTGGTTACTAACATTTATAGGTAAAGTTGATCCAGGGAATATCCAATTGCCTCTTGGGGGAATCAAGAAGGATTTTTTCCCCTAGTGGAGCAAGTTGGATCATGCTTTGCTGGGGTTTCCTCTGAATCAACTGCGGGAATAGGATTGTGTATATAGGATTGTATGATTTTTTTTCTCCTTTTATTGGTTGAACTAGATAGACTTTTGTCTTTCTTCAACCAGACTAACTATGTAACTATGTAAATGTTCATATTCTAGGCTGCATTGAAAAAAGATAGAAGCTGATTGGTTGCTATGGGCTATGGCATGAGTTGCAATAGGTGCATTGCATTGAGGTGTGTGTTGTTGTAACGCCATCTACAATTCTTACCAACTGGGTAACAAACCGAGAATATATTTTGGTGTCACCACCTATAGACTGAGATAATAGGAAACCAACAAACACCACAGTGTGTCCAGAAGGCAGGGGAGGAAAATATCAACATAAAATGTCAGATACCTAAAAAGAGAACCCCCCTCTAAAACAATTTCCACACCACAAAAATAATACAAGTTCGTTTAGACCTTGGATAGCTCTTCAGAGAGCATTAGACAGGCAGTAAGGAGGCATTGTATCCCCTCCTTACCACCTGCTTTAACTCCTAACCCCTACAACAGGGGTATCGTTTTTGCAAAGAAAGTATCACTGCAACAATTTATAATATCAAAAATACTAAACATTAGACGTACAGTATAAATGATGTCCCCTGAATGAATCCCACAATTTTAAATAATTTTAAAAAATCCAAAACCATACTACCAGTCCTTAATAAATTGTTGCAATTAATATTTAGCACTGAATTGAACAAGTCATTTCAAAAAATCTGCTGGTATTCCTTTTATGCGAGAAAAATATGATCTATATACAGGTATACCCCAATTACAAAAGTTAGTGTAAAAAGGAAGTACTGTGATAATAAACCCAAACCCAAAAGTGGATTACAGGTAAGAAAAGATATACATCAACATCCACATATAGATAAGCCATACCTGTAGATAAAAGAGAGATGGTATATCCCTAATCTGTCCACTGTATAGAGGAGTCAAGTCAGACAGTGGTGTGAGAAACACTCTTTTCATGTTGTGGGATTGGCCACTTCATCAGCAGCCACTGCCGTGAGACACATAGAGCTGTCTGTTTGTACTGATACACAGTTTTGGGGGTTTTTATGTATTTAAATGCAGGGTTTCATCAGAAGGACATCATTTTTATGTGTATTGTTTGGTACAAGCAATGAAGCTTTTAAATTGTATTATTTTTGTGGTGTGGACATTGTTTAACTGCTTAAGGCCCGCCCAAAATATATATATACTGTGGACGGGTGGCTCTACTGCATCAGATCACGTAAGCTGGCATTAACAGATATAGGGCGCACCCCTGCCCAATCAGTGCTGTCATTTTGGTACAACATAAGTCGGTCAACAGGTCCCTGACATTGATTTATAGGCCAGGACCTGCTGACTGGCTTAGCGAATCACAGCACAAAGCTTTACTAGCAACACAGGGCTCTTTACAGAGAGCAGCAATGTGGCTGTTTTTTCTCCCTGCAAAGCAGGGAGAAAAATCAGCCACCTCTATTAGTAAAAGCAGCGCATATTGCACACAATACACTTGTTAGGCACACAGTTAACCCTTTCATTGCTCCTAGATGTTAACCCCTTGCCAGCAAGTGTCATTAGTACAGTTCCAGTGCATAGTACCAGTACTGATATCTGTATAAGTGTCATTAGTGATGTCTGTGTCAGTTAGTCAGTTCACAGCCAGTGTCAGTTTGCCCACTGCACCATCAAAGCCCCACTATAATTGCCATTTGTTTAAATAATTTCAGTATATATACCATAGTTTGTAGACTATAACTTTTGCACAAACCAATTAACATACACTCATTGGGATTTTGTTTTACCAAAGACATGAAGCAGAATACACTTTGGCTTAAATTTATGAAGAAATTTGATTTTTTTGATTTCTGTATTGGTTATGTTTTATAACAGAAAGTAGAAAATATATATATATATATATATATATATATATATATATATATATATATATATATATTTTTTTTTTTTTTTTTTTGGTCGTTTTCCTTTTTTTAATAAAATATAAAAACCCAGTGATGATCAAATACCACCAAAAGAAAGTTATATTTGTTATATTTGTGTGAAAAAAAATGATTTAAATCTCATTTGTGTACAGTGCTGCAATTGCCAGTTAAAATAGCGCAGTGCCAAATAGCAAAAAATGCTCTGGTCATGAAGGGGATAAAACTTTCCAGGGCTTAAGTGGTTAAGAGATATTTTTGTTTTAGGTGTCTACTGTCAATATACAATCTGGTTATCTTTGTGCAGTGATGGTTGTGGCATGCTATGGTGTCACCTCAATCTCCACCCCTAATTCCTAAAAGTTGGGGACGATGTGTAAAATCTACATAAAAACAGAATGCAATGATTTGTAAATCCCATAAACCAATATTTTATTCATAATAGAAAATAGAAAACATATTAAATGTTTAAATTGAGAAATCGAATAATTGTAAGAAAAAAAAAGGGAATTTGACATGGCAACAACACATCTCAAAAAAAAGTTGGTACAGCGCAACAAAAACTGACAAAGTAAGTGGTACTAACATGGAAGAGCTGGAAGAACATTTTGCAACTAATTAGGTTAATTGGTAACAGGTCAGTAACATGATTGGGTATAAAAAGGGCATGTTACTCAAAAGTAAAGATAGGCAGATGCTCACCAATCTGTGAAAATATGAATTTAAAAATTGTCAAACAATTTCAGAATAAAGTTCCTCAATGTAAAATTGCAAAGACTTTAAATATATCATCATCTACAGTACATAATATCAAAGATTCTGAGAATCTGGAGAAATCTCTGTGTGCAAGGGACAAGGCCCGAAACGCAATATTGGATGCCCATGATTTTCGGGCCCTCAGACGGCTCTGCATTAAAAACAGGCATGATTATGTGATGGACATCACTGCATGGACTTAGGAATACTTCAAAATCTCACTATCTGACATCCAAAAATGCAAGCTAAAGTTCTAGCATGCAAAAAATAATTAATATCTGAACATGATCCAGAAATGCTACCCTTTTCTCTGGGCCAAAGCTTATCTAAAATGGGCTGTTACACAGTGGAAAACTGTTCTGTGGATAGACAATTTCTTTTTGGCAACCATGGGGGCCACATCCTCCAGACTAAAGAGGAGAGGGACCTTATGGCTTGCTTTCAGCGCTCAGTTCGAAAAGCCTGCATCTCTGATGTTATCGAGGTGCACTAATGCCTATACAATGGGCAGCTTGCATATCTGGAAAGTCACCATCAATGCTGAAATATATATCCAGGTTTTAGAGCAGCATATGCTCTCATCCAGGCAATGTCTTTTTCAGGAAAAGCCTTGCATAGTTCAGGACGACAGAAAGAAAGATTCTGGGTGTTTAACAGGTCTGCCTGCAATCCAGACCTTTCACCAATTTAAAATATTTGATCTTGAAACAAAATAGAACAAAGAAGACCCAGGACTGTTCAGCAGCAGTTTGAATCCTATATCAGGTAAGAATGGGACAAGATTCCTCTCCTAAAACTCCAGCAACTGGTCTCCTCAGTTCCCAGAGTGTTGTTTAAGGAAGAAGGGATGTTAAGCCCCGTACACACGTACCGATCGTCGGCCGAACGATCGGCCGTCTTTTGTCCGAGGGCTGTCTTGTCTGTTGAAAAGTGCAAAAGACTGCGCACGAATTTTGTCGGGCCAACAACAGCCGACTGCAGAAGTGATGTCATGTGATGGTTAACTTTCCTTGTCTTTTTTCTTTTCTGAGCATGCTCAGTCTTGCAAATCTGCTGTCTGTCGGCCGAAATCTGTACTGACTGGCGAACAATCGGCCGTTCTGGTGTCGGCATACAAAAATTTTAATGCTTGCACGACAGATTCTGTTCGGCCGAAAGTGCGCTGTCGGCTGTCGGAAGCATCATACTAACAAGCCGAAAATCGGCCGATCATTCGGAGGCCGAACATTTTCGGCCGACAATCGGTACGTGTGTACGGGGCTTTACACCATGATAAACATGGCCCTGCTCCAACTTTTTTAAGAGGTGTTGCTGCCATCTATTTTAAAATTACCCTATTTATTTTTTAAATGGTAGATTTCCTGTTATGAATAAAATATGGGTTTGTGAGATTTGCAAATCATTGCATTCTGATTTTATGTAGATTTTACAGTCCCAACTTTTTTGGAATGGGATTGTATATACAATTTGGTTATCTCTGCATAGTAATGGTTGTGACCAATTATGTTTCCACCTCTATCTTTATACAGTCTGGTTATGTTTATCCAGTGATAGTCTAATGCATTATGGTGTCACCTCCATCTATATACAGTCCGGTTATCTCCACGCAGTGATGGTTGTGCCACACTATGGTGTCACCTCCATATACCTATATACAGTCTAGCATTCTCTGCACAGTGATGGTTGCAGTGCACTATATACAGATTTGGTGCATCTATATACAGTTCTGATATCTCTGCTCAGTGATTGTTGTGGCACCACTATGGTGTCACCTCTGTCTATATACAGGCTAGTTATCTCTGCCAATATTCGGTCTTTAAAGAGATCTGTCAATATCTGTCCATTCCTATGCCAAACTATCATACTTATGACAAACTTTTCTTTTATCTAGTTTGTGGCCAGATTGGAGCCGCCATGTCACTGCTGGTCGCAGGGGTCTATGAGATCCATCGAAAGTGGTTTCCCATGGTGGAGCAGACGCTGTCAGGGAAAGTTTTATTGGTGTCATCCATGTCCTGCCTCCAACTGGCCCCTCAGTATGTCCTGCTGGGACTGGCAGAAGCCCTGGTGGCCCCAGCCTGTAAGTAGTGGTGGTTATTTGTGATTGGGAAATTCTATGTGTAAAGCTATGTGCCAGAATAGAAGAGATTTTTTTGTGATGAGTCATGTGATCAGCAAAGTCCTAAAATGATCAGATTCTCTTTAGGTTCCATGATAACCTTTGGCCTGGCGCCCAAACGTATCCGCGGCATCAGCATGGCAGTCATGACACTATTTCAGGCGCTCGGCTGCTTCGCAGGAGCGATGCTAGTTGCAGCTACATTTCTATCATCTGGAGGTAAGTAGGCAGGTGTTCAATCAAAAAAAAGCACCCCTGACTCCCTGCAATCCAGTAAAGGACAGCGACTTTTTTGCCACATTCTATAGGCTACTGTGTCCCTGCTGCTCTCTAAAGGACACTAGTTCCCTGCCACCCTCTGGAAGCCAGTGACTACTGGCCATCCGCTAGAAGTCCCTAGGCTGGACTTGCACTAAGCTGACACTTCTGGGGCATTTTCAAGGGTTTTTCAGAGCAGTTATGGCAGTTTCCTAAGACATGCCTTCCTTTTTAGTATTTCCACAACAGTTTGAAATTCTAGCGAATAAATATTACATAACAAACACTGTAAGTGTTTTGTCTGGATTGCATGGAAAATATTTTTTACCCAGTCATGATGCTGTACCAAGGACAATCCCTCTACTGGTTTTCATGATGCATTTACCCCTCTTGCTGGAGGCTTGTTCATAGAGTCAATGGAAGAGCAGCTTACAATTTACACATACAATTTCTTCCATATGTAATTATAGTTATAGACAAATTGTCATCCTGTAATAGGCCCCATTATATTCAATCAAGGTATAAAGGTCTTGGCATGTGATTTAAATAAAGCTGGATTGTTTGAATAAGATAACAGGATCTTGATTAAATATAATGGGGCACGTTATAGTTTGTCTAAGGTCCGGTTCACACTTATGCGATGCGGGAAGGCTGCGAATCCGCAGCCTGTTCCTGCATCGCACACGCACCCCCGGCAGTTCACACTGCCATATGCGATACGCTGGGGGTGTCAATGTAATCTTAACGACACCCCCAGTTTGATCGCATATCGCAGTGCGATCGTGCAGTTCGCACAGGATCGGATCCAAGTGTGAACCGCTGTGCGATCCGATCCTGATGCGGCTCCCAAAAAGGGTCCCTGTGCGTGTTTGCTGCGGCTGCGGTGCGAATTTAGCCATACAAAGTGTATGGCTAAACTCGCACCGCACAGCCGATCGCATGTAATGAAGGAGAAGTGCGCTTCGACATTACATGCAAACCCCACACACGCATCAGTGTGAACCGGGGCTAAGAGTCAGTAGGGTTGATTTACTGAATCCATATTCGATGTGATGTAGTATGGTCTTCCCAATTTATATCTATGGTAAATATGCATGTTCAGTTTTTGTTTACTGCTCATATTTTTATGACTTTTTATGTAACATATTACCTTAAGAGAAATATTAAATGTATTTAAGCATTCTCTCTTCTTCCAATGACTTTATTATTAAGCCCCAGTAGGATGGGTGAAATGTGTCAGAGGAAACCTCTTGCCACTAATAAACATTTTTTATCTCTTCCATCACTCTAGGGTTTGTAGATTTATTTTCCTGAATTCCAAAGATGCCATCCAAAACATGCAATCTTACTCACTGTTTTCCCCTATGCAGACACTAACATCAGTGATTTGTTGTGCCCTAACATTGGTGTGTCTGTCCTCAGGTGATTGGTACCCGGGAATCTTATCAGATGGTCACCTGGAAAGATTCTTCTTTATGTTGGGCTCTGCAACACTCCTGAATTCTTTGCTGTTCTGGCATATTTCTCACAGGTAACACCAACCAGTATTGTGCATGGGTGACATCACCTACCCAGGGATAGTGCTATACTATTTTGCACCCTAGGCAAGACTAGCTACTTGCCCCCCCCCCCAAAAAAAACACATTGCTCCCCCTTCCTGTACATAATGCCCCCCTTTTAACCCCACTCTCCCCCTCCTGTACACACTGCCCCCCCTTCCTGCACACACCGCCCACCTTTAACCCTACACCCCCCCTTCATTTACACACTGCCTCTCTTTAACCCTACACCCCCCTTTATATACACACTGCCTCTCTTTAACCCTACACTCCCCTTCATATACACACTGCCCCCATTTGATCCTACACCCCCCTTTATATACACACTGCCCCCTTTAACCCTACACTCCCCTTCATATACACACTGCCCCCTTTAACCCTACACATCCCTTCATAAGCAAAGTGCCCCCTTTAACCCTTCACATCCCTTCTTGTACACACTGCCCCTCCCCTTCCTGTACACACTGCCCTTCTTTAATGCTACACCCCCTTTCTGCACACACACTGCCCCTCTATAACCCTACACCCCCTTCCTACACACACTGCCCCCCTTTAACCCTACACCCCCATTCTATACACACTGCCCCCTTTAACCCTACACCCCCTTCATATACACACTGCCCCCCTTTAACCCTGCACACCCCTTCATATAAAACGTGCCCCCCTCTCTAGAGGTGACATCCATTGGGGATTAGGAGGTGACAGGAGAGGAATGTGTCACCGGCCTTGGCTGCGCCCTAGGTAGGAGTGCGCCCTAGGCGGCTGCCTAGTTTGCCTAGTGGTAGCACCGGCCCTGCATCTTCCTCCCTGTGCACTGTGAGTAAATAACCTACAATTAGACTTACACTATAAGCTGCCTATCTTCCCATACAGTGCAATACACTTTCCTCCTCTTACATTCCTCCCCAAACAGTAACCTTTTGCAGCCTGTGGTTTTCTACATGTTGTGGTATTACAGGTCCCATTATGCCATAAAAGCATATTGTGGTGCTAACCCAAGTGTGGAGCACGGGGCAAACAGTAGTGGAACACACAGGTCATCATTAATTCCACAACCAAGTCAAACTCTCCTCTATTGGTTATGTGTAATCGAAGCTGTGATTTCCACTTGTGTTTGTTCTGATATGTTCAATCCTTGAAATAGAGAACCAGATAACATTGGACATTTGCAATAATCAAATTCTTTATAAAAGTACATCCTCTGGATTGGTGTGTTTACTGTTATTCACTTCTCTCTCTATCAACCCAGCAGCAATCTGTAAGGACCTCATTGAAGCCACCCTGTCTCCTGCCTGATAATTAAATTTCTGTGTGAGCTGCTGGAGAAGTTAAAACTATCCATTAACAAACCTTTTACTTTTCATTCGTGTAATCCTGGCAGCACCTTTATTATATGACAATCTATTTGCAGCACTGGGCTCAGAAAAATTACCTTATTGTCTGACATTTCAGTGCTGACAGAAAGAGAATACAAGAAAATAACACAAAAACTAGGTTCTCCTTAAGGTAAGACTAAACTATTAAAACAATTTGAAAATTGTCATGGTGCAGTCGTGGTGGTTTATTATAGTGTATGGAGGAGGATGGACAGATCTTATCATTCTCTGACAGATCTGCCTGTATAAGGGCAATCTAAGCAGACAGTTTGAGGTTTCGGGTCAGAGGAGGGCTGGCCAGCCATGTTCATATACAAGTGGTGATGAGAAATGTTAAATGTTATTGACATCTCAGTCAAACATTTCTTTTCGATTTTTGGATTTTTACGGCATAGTAGGAGTGAACATAAATAGCTGTAAAGCTTCTGCCTGTAATCTCAATGAAGTGTCAGAAGTGCAAAGATCAGGGTGTTCTATAAGAGCTGTAGATAAAAACAATAAACTTGGCGTCATCTGATAACTTTGGTGAGTTCAAAGCCTCACATGGCCAGAAACACCCACAAATGTTTAGATGCTCCCCCAAGAATTTGACTTTCATTCAATTATTGTTTTTTCAAAATCATCAGAGACATCATACAATCTGCAGGTCACTAATGGCACTTTTCCACTGCAAGTACGGGCTCGGCTCTACTCGGCCCTGCTTGGCCCGGTTTGCTTTTCCACTGCTGGTACCGCATGGTACGGTGTTGGAACGGTTCGGTACGGTTTGGTACGGTTTGCTTTTCCACTAAAGTAGTACTAAAGTTAAGTGGGTGGGATAACAACGATTCTCTGACCAATCAGTGGCTAGTAGTGACTGCATGCAAAGGATTGTGGGATATGGTACCGATATGGTACCTCTTGGAACCACAATCGAGGTGGTACTGTTTTAGAGAGCCGTACCGTTCGGTTCCATGTAGTGGAAAAGCGCCACCGTGCCGAAACGTTCCTACACCATACCATGCGGTACCAGCAGTGGAAAAGCACAAAAGCGAGCCGAACCGTTCGGTTCCATGCAGTGGAAAAGCCCCATCAGATCCCACATAACATCTCTTTCATGACAGTTTCTCTTGTCCCTCAGGTATGATCAACTGGAGGAAACAAATGATCCCGGATTGTGTCCGAGCCTTTTGGAGGAGAAGTTGCTACTTCATGAAAAGTCACTTCGCTATTATGAAACTTTCCTGGATTGGCCGTCTGCATTCTCTCCTGTGGAGACGACATTATAAATTACCCATCCCAGGAATCATGGCTGTAGCAAACCCTGGGCAGTGAAATTACAAACTATGGGGACTTTAGTGGCTTAGAAACAATGAAACCATCTCTAGGTTAATGTACTGCCACCCTCATCATCACCTCCGCAGAGAAGGAATAACAGGAGTGGTACATGTGGGAGGGTGGAACTTCCATCTTATTGTGTGACCAGCTGGTTTCTGATGTTTGAGGATCATCAGAAATTTGCACAGACTGATAAAAATGTGTGTTGACCCTACAGGAGTCTGTTCACATGATCAGATCTTTTTGTAAATGGCCAGCTGTAATTTTCATCACTAACAAGATCTGACTGAAACTTAAATGGGAGAAAGAAAAACAAAATTCACAACATCTACTGACTTAGATTTAGCTGTGAAATAATTTTATTCATGCTAAATCATTCTATAAGTCTGTTAACAAGCTGAATTTACAGCCAAGTAGCTAAATATTGTTGAAGTTGGAGTGGTCTCCAACCAATGTCTGAAAATATAGGAGCTGAGCACTGACTGCCACCACCACTATCCCCACTACTTTTACCTCCATTATCATGATTACCATCTCTGACACTTTCTCCACCATCCCCACCACCACTATTCCTGCTCTGCTACTTCTACCAGCATCATCACAATCTTCACCACCATCTCCACAGCTTGCACCTCCATTATCATGATTAACACCGTCTGTGATACTTCTACCACCATCCACACCACTGTTATCTCCAGGGGTGGACTGACAACTCATGGGGCCCCCGGGCAATCAGAGATCATGGGGCCCCCTGTGTCCACACTCAATCCACACAAAGCCCCACCTACAAATTGCAGCTCAGCCACATAGTGGGCATTTAAATATCTACCACAGCATAGTCTGCATGGAAGTTCCTGGCTTCTTTCTGTAATGTGTAGCCTCTCATGGGGCCCCCTACTGACCCTGGGCCCTCGGGCAGTGCCCTAACCCCCGAATGGTCAGTCCGCCCCTGGTTATCTCCATTAGTTCCACCAGCATCATCACCATCCCCATCACTTCCACATCATCACCAGGATTATCACCATCTTTGCTAATTCCACCAGTGTCTGTACTATTTGAAACAGCATCATCACCATCTTCACCACTGCCATCTCCAGCTAATCTCTCCTACTATCATCACTATTTAAAACACATAATCTATGGCACCACTTCTACTATCAGCTAATCTCCACTATTTCCTTGGCTTTGTCTTCACCACTTCCATAACCACTATCATTTTCACATTTGTACCACTTAAGCCACCATTTTCAGCAGTCTGAGCACTATCCCCAACAACAGCACCACCACTACTATCACCACAGGTATATCGTTACACCCTTCAGGCTCTCGAAATATTTTGTGTTGTCAATCACAGTGAACCCAGATGTTTTTTCAGCACATAATCATTGCAATGAATTTTAGATTTTTTCTTGTGCAAGCTAGAAAATTTAACTTAAAAAAAACATGTGAAGGCAGAAACAAAAAATTGCCATTTGACTTTATTTTTCAAAGTTAAAAGCTCAAGGCCTGTCATCATCAGTACCTAGTTAGAAATAACTTGAGATGAGCATGCAACCAGTCAAGTCTACAACACCGGAACTCCCATCATATAGTCTTGTTCCAGGCCAGTGGAATTCAGAGTAACTAGTCAATGGCAGCTCTATACTTCTGTCCTCACAGTAAAAGTCATTTATGTTACAGTGACAAACAATAAACATTTTCAAAATGTGATACAGTAAATGACAAACATTGAACTTGTATGATAATGTATTGTAAATATCAACAAAAATAGGTAACAAATGTCCCCTAAGACCCCGTTCACACTGGGGCCTGACAGGTCGCCGTAGGTCGCTTGCCATAGAGAAGCCGTGGACCCGTTCTAATAGGAGCGACACAAGTCGCTCCGACATAGAAAAAGGGTCCGGAGTTTCTTTGGGGCGACCTGGAGCGACCTGCATTGACTTCAATGATATGAAGTCTGTGCCGGCCGCTCCGAGGTCGCCCCGGCAAGTAGCGTCGCCCCCCCCGGCAAGTAGCGTCGCCCCAGTGTGAACGGGGTCTAACCCCCAGCGCTTATATTGCAAAGGATTTTTAAACCTAAGGCCCCTTTCACACTTGTGTGACTTGTGCTGCGATTTGGGACTGCAAAGTCGCATGATGAATGGTTCTCCATGATTTCCAATGAGTACCGTTCATATCTGTACGACTTCAAGTCGCAAAGACTTCAAAGTAGTCCCTGCACTACTTCTGGCCAATTTTAATGCATTTTGAGGTCCAAAGACATAGGCATTGCTTCAAGTTCAATCAAAATCGCGGCAACAAAATTGTGACAAAATCACGGTAAAATCGCGTGACTTTTAAGTGTGGAAGGGGCCTTAATGTTTTGCAGTTTGTGCTGCTGCTATATAATCACATAAAAATAAAAAAAAAAACATTTAAATTAATATATGTGGGTGTGACTTCTGGGTGTGACCACGCGACACCTACGCCGCCGGCTGCTTTGTCTCCACCCAGGATCGCCACTTTCAGATTGAGGACAGGTGACTGAGACTGAGCAAAAGGAGCAGGTTACTTTACTATAACCATTGAATCCGTTGAGCCTTTATGCTATTTGTCATGCTGTGATATATCGGATCTATTGTGAGTGCATACAAAGAGGTGCAAATATGTGGATAGATCTAATGTCTTCTCTGACTCTAGTGGTCCAAATAGTTTTGAGATAAAGCAATTTATTAACTGTGCCACTTCAAGGGTACTCTGTATTCTAAAGTGCCCTTGTAAAAAAACTGTATGTTGGCAAAACTAAATGCCAGCTGCGTGTGCGATTAGGTGAACATTTAAAGAGTATTAGACTCAAAGAGGAAACCCCTATTGGTCTACACTTTGCTGCAGTACATGGGGGAAATCCTAGGGGCCTAAAAGTAAAAGGCTTCTTTGCCCTACATTTGTCTAGTTGCAGGGGGTGACTATGACACGGTCCTGCTTAAAAAGGAAAAATCATGGATTTTCAGACTTGATACTTTGACCCCAAAGGGGTTAAATAATGAAATGAGTCTAAAGATCTTTTTGGAACCCTGATATGCATTACTCCCCTTAAATTTAAAATATTTGGGAATCTGTTGAACTTTGAATAGCATGTCCCTTTAAGCCATTGTGTTTGGTAAATGAATGCACCTGCTGTGAATGAGATAAGTCTGCCATGAATCTTTACAAGGTATTATCTCCAACTATTTTGTAGTTTTTATTCTTTACCACTAGATGGCGCTGTGTAACGTGGTAATTATTTGATTTGATAAATGTGGGCCCTTTACTATAAAAGAAGCGAAGGAATAACGTCATCACGTCCTGACGAAGCGTACGTGACATATGCGAAACGTGTTGACGTAAGCAGCGCAGAGGACCCTGCGCTCCAATCTGCGTTCCACCGGCCGCCCCAGCCAGTCCTGCATCACGTCAAGCGACGGCAGCGGATTTCAAACCAGCAGTGGTAAATCCATATAGGACAGCATTGTCATCGCCACTTATGGGCCACTTGTCCTAACCTGTATAAACGCATAGGCCGGTACCAGAGTGGGATCTGGATTTCCAGGTAGAGGTAGGAGATTGGTCAGGTGCGGAAGACTGGTGAGAAAACCCCTAGACACCTTTGACTGCTTATTAGATGTGGTTTTGGTTTTTACACACAATTTGATATATGTATGTATAGTTTTATAAATTCTTGATATTATATATACATATTTTTTTTTAGATTTATGATAGAGTGTCTCTATTAATTTATGACAGTTCCAGGTTTGGTAAATGTGCGGCTCTATTGAGTCTTATGAACATGTACAGTACACAGGTTAAAGTGGAGTTCCACCCATTTTAATACGTTTAGATGTACGTAATCCCCTTTAAAAATGCTTTTACCAATGTAAACTATTTTTTTGCAAGGAAATACCTTTTTTTCTTCTTTATTCATCCGCATTTCGGGTCCGGCCGCCTATAGGCGATTACGTCACTCGGCGATTCTCAAGGGCTCCTGGGATAGTGGCGTCATGTATCCCAGCATACCTTGCAAATCACCTAGTGACGAAATCTCGCATTATTACACCGGCACCAGCTGTACTGAAATTGTCCGCTCCGCCTCCTCTCAGTGAACGTGGAACGGAAAGCATTACATCCCATAGAGCTCACTGAGAGGAGGCGGAGCGGAGGCGGAGCGCAGACTCAAAGCAATACATCCCTGAGTACAGCTGGTGCCGGTGTAATAATGCGAGATTTTGTCACTAGGCGATTCGCAAGGTATGCTGGGATACATGACGCCGCTATCCCAGGAGCTCTTGAGAATCGCCGAGTTACGTAATCGCCTATAGGTAGCCGGACCCGGAAGTGCGGATGAATAAAGAAGAAAAAAAGGTATTTCCTTGCAAAAAAAAAATAAATAGTTTACATTGGTAAAAGCATTTTTAAAGGGGATTACGTACATTTAAACTTATTAAAATGGGTGGAACTCCGCTTTAAAATATGCTGTATATATTGTGATTTTAATTACAATGTTTGTAAGGTGTCAATGCAATATAGAGTGAAGAGTTAGATGCATTTGGACCTAAGAAAAAGTACTATGGACCAATGATCGAGCTGTGGGGCTTTGTTTGGCTGCCGTTCTGACCCCGTGTTGGTCCCATGAGTTTTAAACACGTAAGGGTGGATATGGGGTTAAAAAGTCCAAAAGGGTTCGCCTGGCTGTCTTGTGTAGTCATTGGTTGCAGTTACTTATAAGTAAGGGTGTTCGCGTTGTGTGGCCACCCTTGCCACTCTCAGATTGAGGACAGGTGACAGAGACCGAGCAGAAGGAGCAGGTTACTTTCCTATGAGCATTGAATCCGTTGAGCCTTTGTGCTATTTGTCATGCTGTGATATTTTGGATCTATTGTGAGTGCATACAAAGAGGGGGGTTTTTACTAATAAACCTTGTTTTAACAATATTACGCTATGTAGCACCCTCTTTTTCTTTCCATATATTTTGAGTTTATTACTCTGCGTCTATCTCTATTTAATGATGAAGTGTCAACATAAGGCGATATCCCCACTGCAAAGTTGATTTGTGATCTCCCGAGTGTTCCCTATGAGTAGTGGTTGATAATGAGGCTTTATTAACCAGTTATCTGGTGAGTGCAATCTTTATTGGGAAGTAGAGCAAGGCACTTTCATTCATTCTTTGGAGAAAAGCAATAGGAGATGGACTGATGAACTTTGTTAGCATTACACTGTTTGCATAGACACATGGTGTTATTTAGTTAACATTAAGTGCCGGTTCACACTGAAGCGGCACGACTTCGGGGGCGACCTGTGAAGTCGCGTGCACCGCGACTTCGGTGCGACTTCACAGAATGAATGTCTATGCAAGTTGCTCCAGGTCGCCCCAAAGTAGTACAGGAACCTTTTTCTAAAGCCTCGTACACACGCACTAATTGTTGGCCGACCGATCGGCCGTCTTTTGTCCAGTTTTGTTGTGTTGGTTGAAATGTGCTCTAGACTGCGCACGGCCAACAACAACCAACTTCAGAAGTGCTGGTTTACTTTCCGTGTGTTTTTTCTTCTCTGAGCATGCCCAGTCTTGCTCATCTGACTTTTGTCGGCCGAAATCTGTACTGACTGACGAACAATCGGCCGTTCTGGTGACGGCCAACAAAAATTTTATAGCATGCACACCAGATTTTGTTCGGCCAAAAAGTCGCAGTCGGTTGTCGGAAGCATCATACTAACAAGCCGACAATCGGCCGATCGGACGTTGGCTGAAAATTTACGGCCAACAATCGGTGCGTGTGTACGGGGCTTAAGTCGGAGCGACTTGTGTCGTTCCTATTAGAACGGTTCCTGTAGCACACAATGGACCGCGACTTGTCAGGCTGACAAGTCATCTGACAAGTCGTACTAGTGTGAACCGGCACTAAGGAGCGCTGCTAAATGTTTTGATTGTTTTTTATATATTTTTGTTTTATATTGTAAATATCAATATCATTTAGAAATAATAATGTAAAATAGTATAACTAATGCAAATTGACATCTGGTGATAGCCATGATTATTGATGTGACACATGTGGCCTTGGTAGGGTAGGGACAATGATTGATAGTTGGGTCTGGTCTGGGGGTGTTTGGCTTGCCCAGGGCTCAGGAGACATTACAACAATTGGAGGGGGGCTAAGAGACCTGAAAAAGGGTTTTTCTCTCTCGGAGGACCTTAGAAAATTAGATAATTCTGGATCTGATTGTGGATCTGGCAGAAGAAGGCTGTGATTTAGGCTATTTGGATGCTTCCTTCCCAGTTTCTTGTTCTCAGGTTGAAGATTAGTAGAAACTTCTCGTAGTTTTAAGCCATCTGGCTTTTCCATTATCAAATTTGAATCCTCATTTTCCTGTGCGTTGGGTATTTGTGCTTTGGTGGTCTGTGTGGCTGCATCTGCAAAAAGAGGCTTTATATTGTTTTTTGGACGATTAGGTTTTTTGTAACCAGATGAAATCTCTTTTCTTTGCACACAATGAAAATTGCGGGCACCAGTAGTGCTGTGTCCATCAGTCCTATTGAATGAATCTCCTGACTGTGGGAGGTTCTTGGATAAAATAGTGTAAGATGCAAATTGATAATTGCACCAAGACTGGGACACAGCTGGTGGCAACCTTTTTCCACAGCATTGGACAAACTCTTTGGCCTGTGGGTTGGATCTGTTGAGTGTATGACCATTAAGGTTTACTTTTAATGGCCTGCTGTAAGTGTGAATAACAGGGACGTTTTGTACTGGAATGTATTTTAGCTTCCAGCCAGAGGTTTGCGCTGAAGTCACATGACTGCTACGGGCATATTGTACTGTAAGAAATCCATTCCTGCCACCATCTGCCATGGCAGGATTGCCGAGTTTAGTGATGGAGATTCCAGTTACATAAAGGTTCTTGTCTCCACATGGCAGGCCTGGGAGCTGTGCTGGTTTCCGGACAGTTATAGGATGATGTACAGTCTGCTTGCATGATGAATTCTTATAGGAAATGTGTCTTCTGGTGTGCTGTGGAGGGGGTGACCTCTGCAACTCCATTTCTGCAAAGAAGACATGAGAACTTACTATACCAGGGATGCCGTGTAGAGAAGGTACATATGTGTATATGGCAGCCTTCATTTTGACATCAAATTTATTTTTAGTTTTAGTTATAGTCTTTTGACTACATTTCTATTTTAGTTTTAGTCATATTTCAAGCTTTTGACTAAAATGCCGTTTTAGTCATATTTTAGTCACCTGAATTGTTTGCGTTTTAGCTGTATTTTAGTTGACTAAAATCTCCAGTACATTTTAGTCTACTAAAATCTAATTGGTCTAGTAAAATTGTAATGCATTTGAATTTCCAAACTCATTATATACTCCTGGAGTAAAAATCTGATAACATGTTATTTTTTATGGTAAAGTTGGACCATGCACTACAGACACAGATTAAGTGCCGGTTCACACTATTGCGATGACAGACATCGCATGTAATTCGGAGCGCACTGCTCCTAAAATCACATGCAATGTCTGTGCGGTGCTAATTCAGCCATACAGTTTGTATGGCTGAATTTGCACCGCAATCGCAGTGAACTCGCACAGGACCCTTTTTTTGGTCCGCAGCAGAATCGGATCGCATGGTGGTTGACACCAGAGCGATCTGATTCCTGTGCGAACTGTCAGATCGCACTGCAATATGCGATCTGATCTGGGGGTGTCAACTTTGAATCAACACCCCCAGCGTATCGCATATGGCAGTGTGAACTGCCTGTGCTGCAGATGCAATGTGGGAACACGTAGTAGATTCACAGTGTTCCCGCATCGCAATAGTGTGAAGCGGCACTTAGTCGTTGTGATATAGAATGTCTTTATAAATAAAACCAAGTTTCATAAACTAAAATATTGCTTTTTGACAAACAGAAGTACAACTTTAAAATATTTAAAAAAAACTGCAAACTCTATTGTCTGTAATGCCATTGCACATATTACCAACATTAAATATTAAGAAAAAAAAAGAAAAGCCTTTCTTCCTACTTTTTTTTTTTTTCATTTAGCAGCTTGGTAGGGGCCCCCTATTTATTCTTATGTGGTAGCGCAGTGTTAATTTTGATTTCGTTTTGGTCTTTTTGACTAAAATGCCATTTTAGCTTTATTCGTATTCTGGTCATCTAAATTGTTTTCATTTTAGTCGTATTTTAGTCAACTAAAATAGTGTTAATTTAGTCTACGAAATGAACGCTGATATACGGAGGAGCTTGGATCTATAGGTAGGTACATGTGTGAATACTGAGGGCCTGGAATAAATGCAAATGGAAAAGGTACATGTATGTATCAAAGGATAAGTTCACCTTTTCAAAAAAAAAAAAACAGAAGAAATGCATTTTTGTTGCAGGTAAAAAATGTGCATTTATTATTTTTTTGTTGCAGGAGCCTGTAAAGCATTGCACCAGTGATCAGATTGCTGATGCCATGCAGGTCTCTTGCAGACCCGTCAGTGTACGTGTTTCTTCGTACCTCATACGAAGTAGCCGATACATGCTGACAGGAAGAATGAATCAACCACCACAGCGCTCACAACACAGTGGTAGTTCATTGAAAACTACAAGCCGACAGCCGCAAAGGCTACCAGACCTTGTAGTTTTCCATTCACGGAGTGCTGTGAATAATTGACGTAGCAGAACACGCCTTGTGACAGCTAGCGGGTGAAGAAAAACCCCTGCTAGCTGGCACAGCGGTGCATGGGGAGTTGTGGGAGCCAGTGCATTCATAACATGTTACATGGTACACCCCGAATATGTGTATAACATGTTATTAAAAGTGAACTTATCCTTTAAGAGAAAGTACATATGTGTATCTGGAGACAGCATGTGTGTATATGAAGTAGGCAGAGCCATGTATATGTTAGAGGTACATGTATGAACAGTATTTCACAAAAGTGAGTACACCCCTCACATCTTTGTAAATATTATATTATATCATTTCATGTGAAAACACAGAAGAAATTACACTTTTCTACAATGTAAAGTAATGTGTACAGTTTTTTTAACAGTGTAAATTTGCTGTCCCCTCAAAATAACTCAACACACAGCCATTAATGTCTAAACTGTTGGCAACAAAAATGAGTACACCCCTAAGTGAAAATGTCAAAATTGGGCCCAATTACCCATTTTCCCTCCCCAGTGTCATTTGACTCGTTAGTGTTACAAGGTCTCAGGTGTGAATGGGGAGCAGGTGTGTTAAATTTGGTGTTATCGCTCTCACTCCCTCATACTGGTCACTGGAAGTTCAACATTGCCCCTCATGGCAAAGAACTCTCTGAGGATCTGAAAAAAACAATTGTTTCTCTACATAAAGATGGCCTAGGCTATTAGATGATTGCCAAGACCCTGAAACTGAGCTGCAGCACGGTGGCCAAGATCATACAGTGGTTTAACTGGGCAGGTTCCACTCAGAACAGGCCTTGCCATGGTCAACCAAAGATGTTGAGTGGACGTGCTCAGCGTCATATCCAGAGGTTGTCTTTGGGAAATAGACGTATGAGCGCTGCCAGCCTTGCTGCAGAGGTTGAAGGGGTGGGAGGTCACCCTGTCAATGCTCAGACCATACACAGCACACTGCATCAAATTGGTCTGCATTGCTGTCATCCCAGAAGGAAGCCTCTTCTGAAGATGATGCACAAGAAAGCCCACAAACAGTTTGCTGAAGAGAAGCAGACTAAGGACATGAATTACTGGAACCATGTCCTGTGGTCTGATGAGACCAAGACAAACCTATTTTGTTCAGATGGTGTCAAGCGTGTGTGGCTGCAACCAGGTGAGGGGTACAAAGACAAGTGTGTCTTGCCTACAGTCAAGCATGGTGGTGGGAGTGTCATGGTCTGGTGCTGCATGAGTGCTGCTGGCACTGGGGAGCTACAGTTCATTGAGGGAACCATGAATGCCAACATGTACTGTGACAAACTGAAGCAGAGCATGATCCCCTCCCTTCAGGGACTGGGCTGCAGGGCAGTATGCCAAAATGATAACGACCTCAAACACACCTCCAAGATAACCACTGCCTTGCTAAAGGAGCTGAGGGTAAAGGTGATGTACTGGCCAGGCATGTCTCTGGATCTAATCCCTATTGAGCATCTGTGGGACATCCTCAAACAGAAGGTGGAGGACCCCAAGGTCTCTAACATCCTCCAGCTCCGTGATGTCCTCATGGAGGAGTGGGAGAGGACTCCAGTGGCAACCTGTGCAGCTCTGGTGAACTCCATGGCCAAGAGGGTTAAGGCAGTGCTGGAAAATAATGGTGGCCATACAAATCTATTGACATAGATGTATATAGATAGGGTATATGTATGCATATGGAGAAAGTAGAGCTAAGTTAATAAAGAAGGTACATGTATGCATAGGTGTGCGCAGCCTATTGCATTAGGGTGGGCACTATATATATATATATATATATATATATATATATATATATATATATATATAATGGACAGTGTCAGTAGAGCAGTGGACAATGGCAGCAGGGCAGAGATTGGTGTCAGTAGAGCACTGGATGGTGTCAGTAGGGCAGAGATTGATGTTAGTAGTTTATTTTTAAAATTATTACATTTTTTTTTTTAATAATGTATTATGATTTTTTTTTTTTTTTTTACAATTTTTGGGAGCCCCACAGACCCCTGATGTCTCACATTTGGGACAGAGAGAGGGACAGAGGACAGAGATTTCCCAGTCCCTTTCTCTGCAACCAAGCAGCAGGGGAAATCTGAGCAGCACAGGGTGATTAGGGTGTGCCTAGGCACACCTGGCACACCCTGTGCGCACACCTATGCATGTATGTACTGTATATGGAGAATGTAAATTTTTGTATAAAGAGAAGGTATGTTTGGGTATATGGAGATGATATACACTACTGAAAACACTTTGAAAACACATCAGATCTTAATGGGGAAAAATATCATGCTGGATATCTATACTGATATGGACTGGGTAATGTGTTGGGAACGAAAGGATGGTACATTGTGGGCTGAATTCAAAGACATCCTGAAAATCAAAGCGAAAAATGATACAGCAGGCTAGTCCATTTTGCTTAAATTTCATTGCAGCAACACAAAATGGTACTGAGTAGTTTGTATGGCCCCCATGTGCTTTAATGCATGCCTGAAATTCGGAAAAAAAATTCCCCTGGGGGTGGGACTTTAAAGGCACTGAAAATAATATATAACTTGAAACAATGTATACAATTAAATAAATTTATTAGAGAACATGAATACAAAAATTGTATGTTAAAAACATGTAGCAAGCTGTGTACAAGTCATGATGTCATGGGGCAAAAACAGGTACCGCTGTGTTGAAGGTGAGTGCCACAGGGCACTCACCTTCAACACAGCGGTACCTGTTTTTGCCCCATGACATCATGACTTGTACACAGCTTGCTACATGTTTTTAACATACAATTTTTGTATTCATGTTCTCTAATAAATTTATTTAATTGTATACATTGTTTCAAGTTATATATTATTTTCAGTGCCTTTAAAGTCCCACCCCCAGGGGAATTTTTTTTCCGAATTTCTGATTACGGGATGTGGCACACTTTGGGGTGATCTCACATGAGCATACTATATGTAATGCATGCCTGACAACATCGGGGCATGCTCCTAATGACAGACGGTGCCCTAGGGTATTTCCTCCTAGATCTGGACCAGGGCATCACTGAGCTCCTAAACACACAATTTTTATGTTATTTTTACAATTGTATTTATTTGTTTTTTCATAATGCTTGTGGGGTGAAATATCAGGGGTCTAAACAGACCTGTACAGAGGCTTCCTGTTCATTAACAAACTGAAGCAGAGTAAACACGGTTTGCTCTGCTTCAGTTACGAATGAACACAATGAGTGATCGGTACCGATTACTCATTGTGTTCATTCACAAAAAGAAGGGGCTGGTAAATATGACATACATACTGGCCCCTTCTCTGCTCTCAGAAAGGATGATCGTTGAGGCGGGGGAGCAATTACAGGAACCGATGCTCTGTGTGTCTCTCCCTGCAGCAACTAAAAGCTGGAAAGGAAGTGGAGGAGAAGACAGCTTTCAGCTGTTGTAGGGAGAGACACACAATAGATCGGTTCCTATATTTGCCGTCCCGCTGCACTGATCACCCCCTCTTCCTGCCCACACCTGATTCCCCAGCTTGCCAGGGCCTTGTACAGGAGGACCTTAATAGCAGCCCTGTGCACTTCTATGAATTTGTAGATGGTACTGTACATACTGTATATACAGAGGCCAGGACCTATGTATATGTAAAAGGTGCAGTTGTGCTCAAAAGTTTGCATTCCCTTGGAGAATTGGTAATATATAGTATGTACCATTTTAAAGTAAAACTTGAGTGAGCAGGCAAAACGGTCCGCCTGTGTGAAAGGGGCCTTAAATAGGAGCCACCCCACCCATCACAGGTGCTAGGTGATTTGATCAGTTCCCTATGTGTCCTCATAAACAAATAGAAACATTTGACATACAAAAGTGAATCACCTGGGAACATAAATGAACACAAATACAAATATTTATGATATGAAATGAATTAAAAATTTAACGAATTACAAATAATGCAAGTGATAAAGCAGGAGGAAAAAAAAATTTAATTGGGAAAAAAGGAAGGGGGATGAACATAGGTTCCAATGCATGACCCTCTAGGACAAAATCTAAAATAATTTTTATTTTTTTAATTGTATATAAACAGAATCTGCCTACTTAAGACCATAGTCGTAAGACCATACTAGGCCTCACGCCCTCAACATGGGGGGTGTGGGTGCTTTGGGGCAAGGGGGGCTCTGCACTCCCCCACCACAAAGCACCTTGTCCCCATGTTGATGAGGACAAGGGCCTCTTCCTGACAACCCTGGGCAGTGATTGTAGGGGTCTGCGGGCAGGGGGCTTATCGGAATCTGGAAGCCCCCTTTAACTAGACCGGATGAAGATTTTTAATAAACTTTTCAAAACGTCTCCTGTCGTTATTCACATACACTGACTTTTATTGGGTGAATGGGTAGGGGTACAATGTACCCCATACCCATTCACATAGGGAGGGGGTCCAGGATCTGGGGGGCCCCCTTGTTGTCCAGATTTTGATAAGCCCCCTGCCCCAGACCCCCACAACCATCGCCCAGGGTTGTCGGGAAGAGGCCCTTGTCCTCATCAACATGGGGACAAGGTGCTTTGGGGTGGGGAAGTGCAGAGCCCCCCTCGCCCCAAAGCACCCACACCCCCCATGTTGAGGGCGTGAGGCCTGGTATGGTCCGGGGGGGGGGGCGATCGCTCGTCCCCTCCCCTTTCCTGGCCTGCATGCTCGGATAAGGGTCTGGTATGGATATAGGGCTCCCCTCAAAATCCATACCAGACCCAAAGAGCCTGGTTTGGAACCTGGGGGGGGGGGCGTCTTTTTTTTCCCCAGTTTTGGTGTGGAGTTCCCCCTCAAGATTTTCAGAGCACAAGTCTCATCCTGATCCGACTTGCGATGCGCCTTCCATTCAAATCAGTAGGCTCCCATAGGGAACAATTTTGAATGGAGGCAGAAAAAACGCTGCTAAAAGCAACGTGGCCAAATGTGCAATAACGCCAATGGAAAAAAGCTACTAAAAGCACGTTTTTACAGATGCTTTTTTCTGGTGTTAAGCCTCGTACACACGCAACGATTGTTGGCCGTGAATTTTCGTTGCGTGTGTATGAGGCTTTAGAAGTGGCTCTGCAGCTCGTTTTTTCTGACGCCCTGTGTGCATGGGGCTTCAGGCTCAGTTCACACTTATGCGATGCGGGAAGGCTGCAAATTCGCAGCCTGTTCCCGCATCGCAAACGCACCCTTGGCAGTTCACACTGCCATATGCGATACGCTGGGGGTGTCAATGTAATCTTAAGGACACCCCCAGTTTGATCGCATATCGCAGTGCGATCTTACAGTTCGCACAGGATCGGATCGCACAAGTGTGAACCACTGTGCGATCCGATCCTGATGCGGCTCAAAAAAAGGGTCATGTGCGACTTTACTGCGGGTGCAGTGCGAATTTAGCCATACAAAGTGTATGGCTGAATTTGCACCGCACACCCGATTGCATATAATGAAGGAGCAGTGCGCTCCGATATTATATGCGATCGCCGCAGCCGCACATATGTGAACCGGCACTAAGAGTGTATACAATAACAATACTAATAAATACACTTTGTTTTGATTTCTATAGAAAAAGGGGCTATCTCTACAAATTTTTAACAGATATAAAGCACCACGTCCCTAAAAAGTATTATAACGTGAAAGATTCATTGGGGGTGCCACAAGGGGGGACTTTTCAATTGGGGTGCTTAAGTATTCCTTAATATATGGAGTAAGACTAAAGAGAATTTATTTTTAGTAAAAAAACATGAAAAAGATTTTATTCTGAAACAACAGTAAAAAGTATACTGTAATTATAAGGATTACAATATACTGTACAAAACTGAATTGTGTTAAAAACATATACAGTAAACAGCCATACAGTATCATACAAATATATATATATACTCTCCTAACACAAGGGTAGATGGTATATATACTTTATACCCAGTTGCATCCACAATGGATGGTCTTTGTGCAGGAGGCGTAGTGGCCCACAGCCATTAACCCAACATGTTTCGCGGCACTGCCGCCGCTTCTTCAGGGGTATCTTTGAGGGTGTCACATAGATATATTTGTCATGAAAATAACGACTTAAGTGGAAAAAAAAAAAAAAAAAAATAAAAATAAAAAAGAAAAAAGAGAAATCAATACAAAATCATTTATAGTGACTTATGCAGTTAATGATATAATATTACAACATATAGAGGTCATAACTATAGTAAACAGATATTGCATGGTGTCCATGATAGAGAGGCAGCAAAAATAATACACATCGTCATACCTGTTAAACATGCATTAGAGCACGCTGCAATGGGAAATACGACCACAAGGCTTAGGGGGAAACCCCCGGGGGGCGAACACGGGAGACCGACCACAAATAGGGCACAAAAAGTACTGCTGAAGAAAGATGAGGTCTGGAAATTCAAAGTAAAAAGGATATATTTTCAGTTCCATATACATCCATCTGGAGTCTCACCTGACAAGGGGAAAGGGAAATGGCATCTGATAATGTCAGATTGAGCCAAAGCCCTTGGAACTAAAATATTCAAAAAAGAAGAGAAGACTGAAGAGATAACTCTTACCTCAATATTGCCCAGCCATGAAAAAAGGGACGGGGACTGGGTGAGATGATGTTGCTATGTGTGGTAGATCAAAAATAAAGGATCCACAAGAGTGCTTCCTAAAAAAAGGGCAGAGATACAATAGTATATATATATAGTATATATCAACCAATGGGGTTAATGTGAGGTGTTCAATCAATATATGTATCGTATCACCAAAAGAGTAAAGCTGGTGAATTTGACCCTAGGGTCAACACCTCTTAAGTCAATATATATAAATATGTGAGCGTTGCCCAATAGCACATACATCTAAGAATCCATAAGTACATTGAATAATAGACCATAGGGGAGATCAATAGTGAAGTAAGGTATGTGCGATAAATGTACATAGTCAATGAGGAAATAAGCCAATACAATAGGCTCACCCATCGTTGATAGTACTGCAGATTAGGAGGTACAATGATCGGAGCAAAAATCCCCAGCGTTACCTGATAAGAAGACACGGGTCACATCCAGTCCCCGCAGATCGCGGTGGTGGACGCCGAGTTGCCGCTATTTGTATAGACAGGTAACTCCACCCGGATGACGTATAGGACGTGCGTCCTGACGAACATCCGGGCTGACGTCAGGGATGCGCGCGCAACTCGCGCATGCGCATCAGCCGAGGGCCCGCCAACATCCCCGAACCGCTTGCCGAAGCCATAGAAACGGCTATGTGGGCAAGGGAAGGAGGGGCAAGCCAAATCGGCATATCGACTCCAACCCCCCAAAAGAGGGGGAGGGGCAACACCTGATGTCACGTGTCCGCCATCGGGGGAGCCCAAAGTGATCGCATCCCAATATGTGTGGATCAAGAATAAGCAGACTGCATGCCGAAATTGAACCAAAATGAACAGGAGCAAAAAGAGGAATGTGATATAATGCTGGACACTGTATCATGGACATAATAAACACTAAAAATATAATCATAACAAATGTAAATAATATAGGAAGCCAAAATGTTCATTGTGCCATCAATAATGAAAGAACAACAGGCAAAATATAAATCAAAGGGTTACAATATATGTATGGCATATTGAAAGAAAACAAATGATACACATGAAGTGAGACGATATACGTCCACAACCCGGCTATCCATAAAGGTAGTACAACTCCCCAGGATGCTAGGGTTCATATATAAATCTACTGACCGTATCGCATGGATAATGTTGGTGATGCTGGACCGGGAGAGAAAAATGGTTTCTAGCAGCAACAGAAAAGGGACAGTAGGAATAAGCTAGGGGGGGAAAAGAATAAGAGAATGAGGTAAACAAATACTATACAAAATAGTAATAGAGGAAAAGACAAAAGGGGGGGAGGGGGAGGGGGGGGGGGGGAAAGGGGGGGCGGGGGGAAAAAAGGAAAAGGGGGACGGAAAAAGGGGGGAAAAAGACATAAAAGCGGAATAAGCACAAAACAGTATATAAGACCTATAGAAACGCTTTGTAAGAGTGAGCCTCATTCAATCCTGGAGGTATAGTAGCGTTTAGCCTCTCTATCCAGAGGGTTTCACGCTGTAGTATTCTCTGATCCCAGTTGCCTCCTCTAGGATCAGGGGGAATGATTTCCAGTACTCTAAATTTAACAACTGAGTTATCAAACCTATGATGTAACCCTATATGTCGGGTGACCGGGGTAAGGATTTTCCCCCCTCCCGAATGGTATATGTGGTCCCCCACTCGTTGGCCTAGTTGTCTGATCGTTTTGCCAACGTAAAAGGCGGAGCACTGGCAAGTCATAAGGTATATCACACCCCGGGTCGCACAGTCTGCGGATCCCCGCAGTCTGTGGGAGGAGCCATTAGGTAACTGTGTAATCGGACCCTCCTCGATCCAAGGGCAGCGGGAACAGCCACCACATTGGTAAGTGCCCAGTCTGCCCCCGGGTCGAGGTCGGTCCTCGGTATAATGGCTTTTAATCAACAAGTCTCTAAGAGATGTACCTCGTCTAAACACGATTTCAGGATATTCCTTGACATATTTGCCAAGGGTATTTTCCTCTTTTAATAGATGCCAGTGTCTTTGGAATATGGTTCTGAGTTGCTCATGATTATTGGAAAACTGGGTGATTATTTTTATCGTGGGGTTGGAATCCACTTTCTTTTTACGCTGTAATAGGTCCTCTCTTGTCAGTGCCTTAGCCTTATTAAAGGCTTTTCTTAGGGTTGTACGAGAGTATCCCCTTAGAAGTAATCTCTGTTGTAATTTTTTAGCTTCCCGAAGGAAATCCGGTTCCAAGGAGCAGTTTCTTCTTATGCGCAAATATTGCGCAAAGGGAATACTGTTCTTTAATGGAACTGGATGTGCACTAGAGGCGTGCAATAACATATTTCCTGCACTAGGTTTCCTGTACAGGCTCGTAGTGATATAACCGTTCATGTCCTTCCTGATTTCGATGTCTAAAAAAATAATACATTCTGGATGAAAATTGTAGGTAAACTTTAAATTAAAGTCATTCACATTGAGTGAAGATAGCATTTCTTCTAATTCGACTTGGGGGCCTGTCCAGATTAGGAACAAGTCGTCGATGTACCGAAACCAGTGTGTTACGTTTGTCAACCAAGATGCATAGGTGTCGCAAGAGGAAACGTGCCTCTCCCACCCCCCCAGGAATAGATTTGCATAGGAGGGGGCACAGCACGTTCCCATTGCGACACCCTGCTGTTGTAAATAAGTGATATTCATAAAAGTAAAAAAATTATGAGTTAGAATAAATCTAAGGAGGGACAGAACGAAATCACTATGAGGCCATGTACGTTGATGTTGGCCATAGAGGAATGATCCAACCTGCCGGATGCCCTCCTCGTGCGGTATACTCGAGTAAAGGGCCTCGATGTCCACCGCTACGAGGAGGGCATCCGGGGGTACTTGGATACCATCAATACGTCTAAGTAGGTCAGGGGTATCCTGAATGAAAGACGGTAGAGATTGAACAAAGGGACGCAAGAAAAAGTCAACGTATTTGCTTGCGTTTTCCGAAATTGAACCAATCCCAGAGACAATGGGTCTGCCAGGGGGTTTTTTGGGGTTCTTATGTATTTTTGGCAGAGAGTACATTGTAGGGATCCTAGGATGTTTGATTATGATGAAATCATGTACATCTTTATCTATGATCCCGGATGAAAAAGCTTCAAAGCATAGATTTTTTAAGACATTTTGAAAGTTTATAGTTAGATCGGGGTGGATGGGGATATACCATCGACGGTTACTTAGAATATCAAGACACATATTCTGGTATTGGTCGTGCGTCATTATGACCACATTCCCCCCCTTGTCAGAGGGTTTTATGACATAATGCGGATTTTTCTGTAGATGCTGGAGAGCCAATCTTTGTGATGCCGTGAGGTTTTCGGACGTGGGTAACCAGCGAGTTCGTTTCAAATCTCTTATTGTCTCACAGACAAAGGACCAAATTTGAGGACAAATGGTCAAATCAGGGAATCTCTGTGATTTCAATTTGAATGATTTCCGAGGGAGGTCCATTGGGACCCCAGGACCCTCAGAGGGGGGTCGGGGATCCACCGGATCAACCGACCCCTCCTCATAGAGGAGCATGAGGTCCCTCAGGGCCCGAAATTCCTCCATAGTGTAGTTTTTTAGTTGTTCCGTGAGTTCGAGTTCAAGTCTCTTTTGTTGTCTATTGTCATCAAACATAAATTTATAGGTCAGGTTACGAGCAAACAGTTGTTTTGATTTCTCTCATCCATTGTGGATTTGATAATAATTTTTTTCTTTACAATGTGTTAAAAGTACATAGATCGCCAGAGGGCCAATATTTAATCCACATGTAGAATATGAATGAATACTACAAAATCTAAATGTGGCTGAACCTCCTGCCCAAACATACACCTCAAAACAGTGGTACTGGGGAGAAAAGGAGAAATAGATAAGCAGAAGACGGAGTATGTATGTTGGAGAGTGGCAAAAAGGATAGGATGATAGAAATTAACCAATATAGACAATCACCATGGATAACCTAATTATAATAGTGACTCACGTCCCATTCAAAACTGAGTCTGGATGGAATGCGAGTCTGGAGTCGAAATATCCAAAATACCTCTCTCCGACATAGTAGACGAAAGATATCACCTACCCTCTTAGGGGCACATATTTTTTCAATAACCTGGACTTTCATAGCAGAGATATCGCTAGAATGACATCCATGGCTTTAATTGTTGTTTTTGATTTTCTCCACCCTGAACGCATGTTCATAGAAACGATCTCTAAGACGTCTCGTAGTCCTACATACGTATTGCATATGGCATAGGCCACAAGAAATCAAATATATAACATAACTGGTATTACAGTTATAGAACAATTGAATCTCAAACTCTTTTTGGTTGGCAGAAGATCGAAATGTATTGTCCCCTAAGATGTGACTACAACATGGACATCCTGGTGTCCCACATTTAAAATTACCTTTAAAGTGCAGCCAGGTAAGTGACTGCACTTTGTTATCTCCAGAGCTAGCACTCAGTCCCACCTGTCCTCAAGATTACACTTCTCACCTGGAGCAGCGAATTAGCCTCTCTGTTTTCCATGGCAACAAATAAACAAATGAATCGAACCCTGTTCAAAAGTCTATATACCCTCAGTTCTTAATACTGTATATTGTGCCCTTTAGCATCAATGACAGCGTGCAGTCTTTTGTAATAGTTGTCTTTGAGTCCCCAAATTCTTGCAGGTGGTATAGTTGCCCATTCGTCTTGGCAAAATGCTTTCAGATCATGCAAAGTCTTGTCGTCCTGAATAAACCACACGTTTGAGATCTCCCCAGAGTGGCTTGATGATTTTAACCACATCCAGACCTCCCTATAGCAGATTTACTGCTAGAGGGCGGCCCTCCTGTGCAGAATCACGTGTATATACATGGATGGGGGAAATTTGGTCCATTGTTTGGCTTAAACCACTGATGGAAAAAAAAAAAAAAACGAACCCATGCATGGCCAGTCTAAAACCTGACAGGGGTTCTAATTCTTCCCTACTCTATCTAAGGCTAAAATGAAAAGTTTTGATTGTACTTACACTTTAAATCCATGGGACAGGACATGAGAAATGTGTGCTGGTATTGCACTATGGGCACCATATTGTACCCTGAGGGTTGTCTCCAGTCCATGGGAAAACATGGAGAAAAAGACTGGGAGAGACAGGAATTTGTTAATTATAATTAGAATAATTGCTCTTCTCCTCACTCTGTCCATCTGTTGTTGGAATTGCCAGCAATTAATCTGCCAAAGTTTGCATTAATGTGAAAAAAATCTTTGAATCCTCTTTTAATGACTTAATTCTTATTCATCATACAGCTTCTCCCCATTTACTGCATCTTCAATAAGAAGAAATATTATATTTTAGGGACGAGAATTCGCTGAATGCCAATGAAATTACCTGTCATTGTTCTTATAATGTCCAAAGTGGTGGAGCATCACTGGTGGATAAAGATAGGGAATCAGCTATTTATTATTTTAGGAAAAAATATAAAAGCTTGTCTCACTTTTTTTTCTTTTTCTTTTTAGGGGATCATTTACCAAGTTTTCTATAGACAGTTAAAAAAATGCAAGATTTCCCCCTCTGTTAAAGGCCTGTACACACGATAAGAAAATCTGTAGGGAAAATTCGTCCGACGACCGATCTGCCGATTTTCGGATTGTTAGTATGGTGCTTTCGACAGCCAACTCCGACTTTTCGGCTGACAAAATCCTGATGTGCAGGCTATAAAATTTTTGTTGTCCGTAATACAACGTCCGATTTTCGTCTCATTAGTACAGATTTTGACTGAAAGAAATCTTAAGAGCAAGACTAGGCATGCTCAGAGAGAAAGAACACATACAAAGCAATCCAAAACATGACATCACTTCTGAAGTAGAATTCTGTCATACGGGAAAATTCGTATGAAAATAACCTCTTCACTTTCCACATCAGACTAGCATGCCACAAAAAAAGGTCGACAGATCGTTCGATAATCTGATCGTGTGTACGGGCCTTTAGAACAGCCTCATTTATTCCCGATGTGCCCAGATAATATACGAATGAATACTGAACCAAGGAGAGAAAATACAAAAGGGGAAATGGATAAACACTATGTCAAGTATACATACCAACTGCCCTAGATTTACCAGGGCGGTCCCATTTCTTGACCCTCCCACTTTTGCTGTGTCCTGGGATCACAGCATCAACCTTATTTGCATTACTGCACATGTGCATATATAAATATCTTTTTCTGTTGTATGTTATAGTCAATTAAGACTTTAAAGTGGAGTTCCACCCTAAAAAAAAAAAAAAAAAAAAAAAACTTTGCAGCATCAGGTAGAGTGAAAAAACCTGAAAAATAATTGGATAGTTTATACTTTTTTTTGTTTCCCTTACCTTGTTTTTAATGAAAATGAACTTACCTTCCTTCCTCTTCCTCCTTTTGCGGCCCCCGACGTCACTTCCTCCTTTGCATTGCGTCCTGGGAGATGAGCATCATCAATCCCAGGATGCAATGGGAATGGCCGGCCGCTACTCTGATTGCCGATCGCAATCTACAGCACATGCGCGAGATTGCGATCGGCATTCTGGGTAGCTGAAACAAGGAAGAAGGACACAGCGGGGGACACAGCGGCTTCAGATGCCCACACCGGAGATGGCCGCACTCTTTAATCAATTTTAAAGGTAAGATTTTATCTATATTCATTTACTGTAATGTGGGGTTAGTGTTAGTGTAATTGGGGTTAGCTTAGGATTAGGGGGGGTATTTTTAGCTAAAAAATGTGTATGTGGTTGGAACTCCGCTTTATATTTGATTTAGTATACTACCTTCTCGGATTTTGTATTATAGACTGACAAATGGGGAAAACAGGACAAAAAAGTCAAAACTTTTTTTTTTTTCATTTAACCACTTACTACCCGCCCATCGTAAAATGACGGCGGAGTGGTGTAGCTATTATCCTGGGACGCCGTCATATGACAGCGCACCAGAACAGCCTCCGGGGGGCGGCGATCGTGACCGCGCCGTGTTGCTAAGACACGGTGCGATCCCGATCTCGGTAAAGAGTCAATGACATCACTCTTTGTCCAATCACAGCCGGTCACATGTAAATGAGGAAGTGCCATTATTCGGCTCTCCTCGGCTCACACTGTCAGTGTGTGAGGGGAGGAGAGCCGATCAGCGGCTCCTCCTCATAGGGGACACAGGGAAATGTAATCAGGGCACTGATCACCAGTGCCCTGATTACACAAGAGTGAAATAAAGTGCCATAACTGCCCGCCATCAGTGCCCACAATCAGTGCCCATAGTGCTGCCAGTCAGTGCCTGCTCACCTAGGCACTGATGGGCACTGACTGGCAGCACTGTGGGCACTGATGGTGCTGCCCATCGGTGTCCATCAGTGCCGCCCCCATCAGTGCTCATCAGTACCACCCGTCCGTGTCCATCAGTGCCACCCGTCAGTGTCCATCAGAGTCGCCTGTCAGTGCTGCCTCTCAGTGCCCATCAGTGCCACCTCTCAGTGCCCATTAGTGCCGCCTATCAGTGCTGCCTATCAGTGCTCATCAGTGTGGCATATTAATACCTCCTCATCAGTGCCACCTCATGAGTGCCCATAAGTGCCACCTCATCAGTGCCTATCAGTGCAGCCTATCAGTGCCCCCTCATCAGCGCACATCAGTGAAGGAGAAAAATGTATTTATTTTCAAAATTTACTCACAGAAAATAAGAAAAACTTTTTTTTTTTCAAAATTGTCTGCCTTTTTTCTTTTTGTAAGAAATAAAAAACCCAGAGGTGATTAAATACCACCAAAAGAAAGCTGTATTTGCATGAAAAAAATTATAAAAATGTCATATGGGTACAGTGTAGCATGACCACGCAATTGTCATTCAAAGTGTGAGAGCGCTGAAAGCTGAAAATTGGCCTGGGCACGAAGGGGGTGAAAGTGCACTGTAGGCAAGTGGTTAAACTTTATTATTTTGAATACTGTACTGCCTCCTTTAAAAATGATTGTTTGTTGTTTTTCCCTCCAGAAATTTAAAAAAAAAACTGGCACCTCTCATTAACAGCTGTTTACAAACAAAGCCATGTGATCATTGTACAATAACTTCCAGGGTGATCACATGATCTGTTCTGATTGGTTCCTGTTTGTTAGTGGACAGTGTAGTTGTCACAGGTAGGGGAAAACAGCGATTAGTGCTCCTAGATGTCATAATAAATGTGATTAGTAAAACAAAGATTGCTTTAAAAATGCCTACATTATAGAATTATTAAAAAAAAACTATAAAATACAACTGACCCCAAACAAATCATATTTACGTTAATGTGGAGAAATGGTAAACTAGACAAAAGAAATGTGGACACAAGGAGGAAAAAGTAAAAAAAAAGCTGGAAAGACTATAAACAGCTTAAACAAAACTGCAAAATCCCTAGAACAAGTTGGTGAAATTTCAATTTCCAAGCCTTATGAAGAAATTCTGCAATCCTAGGTCTGCTACAACAGCGCCACCTGATGGAGAGAGGCATCATGTCTTTATATTGTCCACAGTTGTGCAGTGTTCATATACCAAGTACATAACTGGGCATTAAACTCAATTCATGACAGGATTAGGACTGTTACTTCCAAAAAGTGATTACAAAATGAGTGTAAGTCACGTGTCTAAACATAAAGATAATTACTTTGTGTTAAATCTTTGTGAATTGAGCCTATTGCCTGTGACCACACAGCACATACTGCAAATGTGCTGTGCGGATAAATGTGGTCAGTAGAGTCAATACTGGGGCATTCGGTTTATGTAAATTCTGAGTTACATTATATTTGTAGTGAGAAATTATTAGGTTCTTACAGGAAACGTGTCATGAAACAGAGCCACCACTGTCATTCCAATCCACTGGATTCAGTAGTTAAATTTGGAATGTGCATGCAAATCAGGATTTGTGATTCGACTTGCTGCATACTGGTCCCTTCTTAGAAGCGAATAAAGTGCTGAATATAGAGCAGGGGTTTTCCAAAACTTTCTAAACAAAGGGCAAGTTTACTGTCCTAGGGGCGGACTATGTCCATTGGGAGTAGAAAAGGTCCCAACGTCAGTTGAGAAACAATATTGCCCCATCTTTTGATTGAGTGGGGGTAAATGTGCCCCATCATTGGTGTCAGTGGGTGAAGTTGTGCCCATCGTTGGTGTCATGGAAAGAAATTGTGCCCTATCATTAGGGTCATTGGGCCCCATTGTTAGTGTCACTGGGTAGATTTGTGCCCCATCATTGGTGTCATTGAGGAAGAATAGTGCCCCATCATTGGGAGAAATTGTGTCCCTTCATTGGTGTCAATGGGGGCAATTATGCCCTGTTGTTGGTATCAGTGGATGAAACAGTGCCCCAAGGGCCAGTTAAAAGCAAGTAGAGGGCCACAGTTTGGAGACCACTGATCTAGAGGAACAGTATTGTGACAACAGTGAAAAATACAGAAAGATCGTCCTGGGAGTTGTGGTTCAGTTTAAGGTAGTGCATCCTTTTCCCATCTCCCCTCATGAGATCATTTGATTGGAAACCTCCATCGTTAATAATTGACCAGAATGTCTTTCTATCCAGTTTGTCCAATATGCGAGTCTGTTGGCCACTGTGCAATCTTTTATCTATTTATTATGAAAGTTATCAAATCTTCGTTACATTTGGCAATTAATCATCCTATCTATAGCCAGTGATATTGCCAGTATCTAGTGACTCAGACTTTCAATGTATAGGACTCCTGCACATGTCAATGGCATTGCACAGCTGCTCAGAGGCTGTCTCTGCACATCTGGGTGGAGTTGGACACCTGAACACCAATGAATTACTAATACATATTTGTGCTGATACAAAACTCCACCCGCTTTCTGCCCCACCCAAATCCTTCCCCACTCTATCACAGCTGCTGCAAAAAACTATTCTACAGCTTCACCAACATGCAGAAAGGGCACCAACTGCCACGGGGGGCACACCTCACATATGTGATGATAAAAATTATTTTCTGACCTTGAGTTTGAGAGAAACTTTTCACTTGCACGGACACAAAAATGCTCACAGAAAACGTTTTCTTTTCAGTGCCAATTAAAAAATATCATCTGAGCTTAAAGAGCCTGAACGGTATCAAGAGGCTTCTCTGGTTAATTACAAGCTGGCGAGTGCAGCAATGTTATCAGGATCTGCAATTTGCATCAGGGTGGAGAGGATGGCGATTCACTCTGCTACCGGCTCACATTAACCAGGAGACAAATAATGGATATATTTGCTTCTAAAATGGTTCCATTCCACCTTCACAGATCAAACCAAAAACTGAATCAGCAATGGATTACCTTCTCCCATGATCGATAATCTGATGTCAGTCAGCCAGGTCGGTCATTATAAAATACGAGAAGGACGCTGTGCTGCTCTGATGCTCCGCCTTTAATTAACTCGATATTGAAAGGGAATCAGAGTCTAATCCTGACAAGGCTTATTCCCAGGAGATGCCTCCTTCAAAGCCCAATCGATTCTTCTCATGCTAATTATTATTACATCAATTTCCATGAAAGAGCATCAACTCCACAATTATTTTATATTTTATGGCCTGTGGAGTCTCAGGAAAGTGTAACAATAAACACTAAAAAAGAGGAAAAATAAAGACCTAAGGATGGTCAAGGAGAGTGGAGTGCCATCTGCAAGAAAATACAGGTCGTTCATTTTCTCTGCTCCATTTGCAGTCAGTTTTCATCCTATATTGGTTCGCCTTTAATTGAGATTTTAGCTTTTGTGCTTAATCCTCATTTATTTGTCAGTCCTGTTTTTCAAGATGTTTTTAGGATTATAACAACGTAAAAATAAAATATACTTAACTTCAAAACTGAGTTTTTGTAAAATGTATCCAATTGATGGAAACCAGCAAAATCAAAGCACAGAAAAATAACAGGAGGCAGACACAGCCAAATAACAGGAGGTACTGTAGTTTTCTGCTTGTTCTTATACAGTTCCATTCACACATGCAGTGGCGTACCTAGAGCATTTGGCACCCCCCCCCCCCCCTTTAAAATGTAAAAACACCCACAAAAATTTGTAATGTTTTCAAGAGTATTTATTGCACATATTTCACAGCCCCCCATCACAGTGCCCCTTGCAGTCTGCCCCCCCCTCCCTGCAGACATGATACAAGAGATGGTCAGACTGCAGACATGATACCAGAGATTGTCAGAGACTGAAGATGTGATACAGGAGATGGTCAGAGACTGCAGACATGATACAAGAGATGGTCAGAGACTGCAGACATGATACAAGAGATGGTTAGAGACTGCAGACATGATACAAGAGATGGTTAGAGACTGCAGACATGATACAAGAGATTGTCAGAGACTGCAGACATGATACAAGAGATGGTCAGAGACTGCAGACATGATACAAGAGATGGTCAGAGACTGCATACATGATACAGGAGATGGTCAGAGACTGCAGACATGATACAAGAGATGGTCAGAGACTGCAGACATGATACAAGAGATGGTCAGAGACTGCAGACATGATACAAGAGATGGTCAGAGACTGCAGACATGAAGATAGAACAGCACTAGGAGGGCCAGAGAGCACAGAGGAAGCAGAGAGCACTGGAGAGAATTAAGGGGGGGGTGGAAAGCATTGCAGGGGGGTTGGAAAGTGTGAGGGGTGGAGAGCACTGGGGGGGGGGTGCTGGAGAGCACGGGGGGACTGGAGAGTACTGGGGGGAGAACTGGAGATCGCTGAGGGGGGTGGATAGCACTGGGAGGGGGGGACTTCAGATCACTGAGGGGGGGCAGGGTGCACAGGGGGGTGGAGAGCACTGGGGGGGACTGTAGATCACTGAGGGGGGAGCCAGGATGCACAGGGGGTACAGAGAACTGGGGGGGACGACTGGAGATCACTGAGGGGGGAGCCAGAATGCACAGGGGGTGGAGAGCACTGGGGGGGGAACTGGAGATCACTGAGGGGGGGAGCACAGGGGGGGTGGAGAGCACTGGGGAGAACTGGAGATCACTGAGGGGGGGAGCCAGGATGCACAGGGGGGTGGAGAGCACTGGGGGGGAAACTGGAGATCACTAATGGGGGGGAGCCAGGGTGCACAGGAGGGTGGAGAGCACTGGGGGGAACTGGAGATCACTAAAGGGGGGGCAGGGTGCACAGGGGGGTGGAGAGCACTGGGGGGGGGAACTGGAGATCACTAAAGGGGGGCAGGGTGCACAGGGGGGTGGAGAGCACTGGGGGGAACTGGAGATCACTAAAGAGGGGGCAGGGTGCACAGGGGGGTAGAGAGCACTGGGGGAACTGGAGATCACTGAGGGGGGGAGCCATGGTGCACAGGGGGGTGAAGAGCACTGGGGGAACTGGAGATCACTGAGGGGGGGGGCAGGGTGCACAGGGGGGTGGAAAGCACTGGGGGAGCCAGGGAGCATTGGGGGGAGCTGCAAAGCACTGTGGGGAGCTGAAGAGAACAGGGAGGAGGGGGGCTAAAGAGCACTGGGGGGGCTGGAGAGGGGGGGTTGAAGAGCACTGGGGTGGGGGGGGGGTGCTGGATAGCACTGGGGGGCCAGCAAAGGAATTTGTATATTAGGGGCGGTGGGACAGCTGCATAATGAGGAATTGATGTTTCCATATATCTCCTGCGTCTGTTGAATGCCTGCAGGAGGGAGAGGAGGAGACTCAGTCTTTCAACGGACGCAGGAGATATATGAAAAGATCAGTTCCTCATTATGTAGCTGTCCTGGCCGCTTCTCCTATCCAGCACAGTGAGCACAAAACACTTACCTTCTT
Organism: Pelophylax lessonae; assembly: GCF_965119305.1. Lineage (NCBI taxonomy): Eukaryota > Metazoa > Chordata > Amphibia > Anura > Ranidae > Pelophylax > Pelophylax lessonae. The sequence goes on along the minus strand of NC_138771.1, from coordinate 482,559,031 downwards.
TCTTCCCGCCTCCTGTGACTGAAGGAGCTGTTATTGCAGCTGCCTTCACAGGGAGATGCACACCGGCCCCACAGCGCCGGGCACCCCTGAGCGGCCTGACACCCCCCCCCCCGTGCGTGGCACCCGGGGCGGTCCGCACCCCTGCCCCCCCATTGGTACGCCACTGCACACATGTGAAACTTACCATGCGACTTTGGACACTAAAGCTGCATGACAAGTCGCACCCCATGTTTTTCAATGGCAGCAGTTCAAATATTTGCAACCTAAAGTTGCATCAACTTTAAAAAGGCCAGTAGAGGCCTACATGCTGACTTCATCGCCGCCGCATCCTTGTGGTAAGGGCGGTGGCCATTTCTGTAAGTTTTGTTTTTATGCTGGAGCAAATGTGTTTAATTTTAACACTAATAAAATACGACACTATATGAGCATAATTTGGGCTCCCGCTAGTGAGCTTTTTTTGCACAGTGCTTGATCCCACTGGAGTCCACCATTCAACCAATATACCTGAGCAGGATGTTACTTTGCTTCATAGCAACAGTCCAAGGCATATCATTGTTTGCTATCTGGTGAGTGTTTAGATTGGTGGAGGTGCACGGTCGTGGAAGGCCATTTCCAAATATAGTGGGTGAAGTGTGTTTATTTGACACCTATTATTGGAACAACTTTTGAGTACACAGATTTCTTTAAGTCACATCACGGATTTCTTTATATATTGGGACTATATCTAGTAGGACTTTTGTTTATTTATTATTCACAGTGAAGCGCTGCACACCACTTAGTGTTATATTAAAAGGGTTCCTGCACTACTGACTTTCATGTGCCTTTAGTGCCATAGGCTGCAATGTAAACCCTCTAAAGTCACAAGTCACACCTAAATGTTATAGATGCAACAGTTATCCATTTTCATTGGTCAAAGCCAAAGTTGCTGTCAAGTCGCACCCATCCAAAGTTGCATCAAAGTTGCATCCCAAAGTTGAGCCGTACAAGTGTGAATGGAGCCTCTTCGGTCAAGGAAGACAGTAAAAGATGTCTAGGAATGTACACCGTAGAAGACAGTAAACACTGAAGTAACCGGTTCTACGAATAACAAACTGCAATGTAAAACATACCAGAGAACCTAGTAACAGAGCCAAACATCTACCCTATAAAACACAAGATAACAGACTTCACTTTTTACTAGAGCAGGGGTCTCCAACTTTATTAGTAAAAGGGCCACATAGTAAATTTTACAAAAATTTGCAGGCAGAAAAAAATCAGTTCTATAAATGATCCCCCACACTTGCATCAGGGACCCCATCAGTGTCCCTCTTTACATCAGTATCCCCCTTAATCAGGGTCCCCATCAAAATCCCCCCTTACATCAGGGTCCCTATCAGAGTCCCCATTACATCAGGGTTCTCTTAAGAGTCCCCCTTAAATCAGGATGAAGCAGAGACCATAGGCAGCCTCTGCTGATCTGAATCCTTAGTATGTGCCACTGACCCTAGTCGCTGACTGGATAAAATCCTGTAGTGAGCTGGATCTAGCCCATGGGGCCTAGTTTGGAGACCCCTGTACTTGAGCAGAAAGATCCACCCTACACTGTAACATACACCTCATCACTACTTATAAATCCTTATCCACTTGACGACTGGGATGTGCTTGTTATCGCATAATCTCTCAATAATATTCCTCAATTTACTATCCATGACTACAGTGGAATAAACTCCATATAACGCAGTTTATAGAGTTTGGATGAAACCATCAAAAACCTATTCAGAACTGTTGCTTGGCATCTTTCTATTTTGGATGCAGAACCTAGCCAGAGGAGCTTACAGTCTAATGCAGCGTTTTTCAACCTGTGTGCCGCGGCACACCGGTGTGCCGTGAAGAGTCCCCAGGTGTGCCGTGGCAAAATTACCCCATCTGATCTACAAACTGTGTTGGCCACTCAGTTAAGCCTTGTTGTTACAGCGGTTCTGGTCCGCTGTCTAAAGGTCACTTTCCGCTGCCACAGGCATTTTGGAAGCTGTGCGGGCCGTCCGATCGCATCTTGCCAATCTATGAGGTCATCGGTTGCTAGGGGCGGGTCAAGCGTACGCACAGCTTTCTGGGATGTGCGAGACGCAGGTCCCAGGAGACGCTGGCTGGCGCGCTTTTGCCAGAGGGGAGGTGAAGCAGAGCATGAGGAGAGGAGGAAGAACAGGGAGGAGGCTTTTCAGTGGCTGCATATGAGCTCCTCTGAGCTCCATGAGGTACAGCAATTGTACCTGTAATTTACCTGCATGTTTTTGTTTTATGTATAATTGAAGGCATGGTGATTGTTTTTTTTTTTTTAATGCAATATAAATATACATAAGATATGTTGGTTATTATTATTATTGGTAATAGTAACTATATTTCTTTAATGGTAACTGCACTTCTTTTTATTTTGTCTTCCGCTTGCACATTGCTCTGCTGCAGTTTGGCCGCAGTGCAAGTGTAGCGCAGGGTACCCGCGGTTTTCATGTGCATTACCTGCAGTTTCCTATAGACTTCTATTATATCCCTCATTTTTGGTGTGCTTTCAGAAAATGTAGGACATAATAGAAGTTGATGAGAAACAGCAGGTAACGCACATGAAAAGTGCAGGTACCCTGCGCTAAACCTGCACTGCAGCGAGTCATAGTTAAATATACGTTCTGGCTCTGAAATAGTTTATCGGGGTTATGGCTGAAGATATCAGCCATAACCTCAGTATTGTTTTTTACAGCCCACGGCTGGCTTTCTAATAAAAGGGTTCCAAGCAGCACATGAGCCACTGGAATGGTTTCAGAAGCAGCGGGAGGGGATATACCCCCCTCCCCCCGGCTCACCCGAGAAGCAATCCAATAGTGCAGCCGGCTAGTCCCAGGGGGCGATGAAAGAGTATATCCTCTTTACTAGCCTCTATGGCCTTGGAGGGCCAGAGCGACGTCATGTTGTTCCGTCCTGTCCAGGCTGCATTTTTGGTTGGTGTGCCTTGAGATTCTTCCAGATTTTAAAGTGTGCCTTGGGTGAAAAAAGGTTGAAAAACACTGGTCTAATGGACCTTCTATGGCAAACACATTCAGCATCAGGATATTTTTGTGTGTTAGGAGAAAGATGGCGCTCACACACACACAGCTAGAACATACAACCTCCATGCAGATGACGAGAGAGAAACAGGAGACCCCAGTACTGAAAACACATATACTACATAATGTGCTCAGGCCCACCACACCCATGTGCTGCGCCTCACCCAGTGGCATAACTAACACCACACAGCTGCTGTGGGGCCTGGGGGGTACCAGAGGTTCCATTCTGGGTAAATTGCTGCAAAAGGTACTTACTATTAAGTGGACCTTACTTCATAAAGGGTGATCCATTTTTTATGGGAATAGATTCACTTGCTAGGTCCAACATACTACCAGCCAATAGGGAGATATGAAGTGCCTTCTTCAAAGGAGACCCTTAAGCTGTTCTGACACTGCTAGGACTGCATCCCACCATTTTGCAGATCAAGACTTTAAAGGTGAGCAACTTGTGCCGATGCCTATCAGTATAAGAACTTTCCCTGACACCAAGATACAGGGGGAATCTTTCCACTGACAACCAAGGTAAAGGGGTGAATTTCCTGCATCATTATTATGAGATGGAGCTTACCTTGACCACCAGTGTGTATGTGCTGGTGGAGGGGGGCTTTCCATGACCACCAATATAGAGGAGGGGTCCCACTAACTAATGTAAAGCGGGTGGACCTACCACTGACCGCCATGTAATAATAGGGCTTTCCAGTGATCCAATTAGTAAGGGGCACATTCCCTGATCACCAGTAAAAGGTTATGGAGGTGGGGATTCACTGACCACTAATATACAGAGGGGGCTTTCCCTGGCCACCACTGTAAGGAGGATACTTTTTACTGACCTGTAATGTATGGGGCTTTCCTTGACTACCAATGGAAGGGGGAAAGGCATTCCTTGACTTAAGCCTAGTACACACGCAACGATTATTGGCCGACCGATCATCCGTCTTTTGTCCAGAGTGGTGTTTTGTTGGTTGGAATGTGCCTAGACTGCACACAAATTTTCTCGCCTGACAAAATTCTACTTCAGAAGTGATGTAATGTGTTGGTTAGCTTTCTTTGTATTCTTTCTTCTCTGAGCATGCCCAGTCTTGCTCATAAGATTTTTCCCTGTCGAAATCTGTACTGACTGCACGAAAATCAGACATGTTTTGACGGCGGACAAAAATTTTATAGCCTGCACACCAGATTTTTTTCGGCCGAAAAGTCGGAGTCGGTTGTCGGAAGCATCATACTAACAAGCCGAAAATCGGCAGATCGGTTGTCAGACGAAAATTCCCTGCCGATTTTCGACGCGTGTGTACGAGGCTTAACAGTACTAAAGTAGGTGGGTCTTTTCACTAACCACTTATGTAAAGGGAGGCTTTGCAATGACTGTGAGGGGAAGCTTGTCCTGACTAATAATTTAAGAAATCCAAAAGGGAGCTTTCCAATATACAAGGAGGCTTTTCAAAGATCACTAGTTTAAGGCGGTGGGGTCTCTCTGCTACAGGTTCTTTTCATTTCTAGTTCCTTCCCTAAATCGAACAATAAATTCTCCCACATTTGTTCATTGGCCATATAATTAAACCTGTGATTCTGCAGATGCTGATTTTGCGTTAATTTAGGTTTTTGGGTATTTTGGATAGCAGATATAAACCCACTATTGCCAGGTCTAATGAGATTAGATTGTGAAAGAGTTTGGTGTCAGGTGCAGCAATCTGACAATTCCTATCACATCTACCTCTGTGACAACCTAACATCCTGGCCCTGCCATGATAACAGGCACACAGGACTAGAGTGGGTCGTAAATAACACAACCCCACAATAAACCGACTTAGAATAAAACAATGGTTGGAAAAAACAATTACAGGCTGTGACTCCCTCTTCTATATTATGTTTATCATTAGGGAGCAGGTAGCAAGCCTCAGACATCTCACCTCCCCATGTGTCACTTCCACAGTCCTAAGGTCTCTGGTGCCCCCTACTCGTCCTCCATACAGAGCCGGCAATGATACATCTGTGTCTCCACCACAGTCCTTATAGTACTGATAATACATAACTGCACATTCAGAGTGCCGAGGGCGTCTTAACACTCATTATCCTGCGACTGGTGACACTGCGACCGGCCCAAGGGAGATGAGCCATAATCTCTCCGGAGAGATCTCTATTTTTACTGTTACTAATGGAGCCACTTCTACCTCTGGAAAATAATGATGAAATATTCTCCAAAACAACCACAAACATGTGCTGCTATTTCTCTCATTTCATTGAAATAACCTACAACCTGTTGCTTTCTTGAACTGTATTTTACGTCAGTGTCATTAGTGATGGGACTTTAATATTATTAAATAATACTTCAGAGTGAACAGTTTTAGTAAAATTTCACAACCTCCATATCTGAGAGAAATAAATGTTAACTTGTTTTATTATGGCTCATAAACAGCGACCAGCCATAACATTATGACCACTGATGCGTAAAATCAACAACACTGATTATTTCAATACAATGACATCTAAGTGTCCATTCACACTGGTACGACTTGTCAGGCGACTTGGTCAGCCTGACAAGTCGTGCACCGTCGCTCCCACTGTGTAGTACAGGAGCCGTTCTAACAGGAGCGACACAAGTCGCTCCGACTTAGAAAAAGGGTCCTGTACTACTTCGGGGCGACCTGGAGGTGACTTGCATTGACTTCCATTATGTGAAGTCCGTGCAAGTCGCGCTGCACGCGACTTCACAGGTCGGCCCCTAAGTCGGAGCGACCTAATGTGAACGGGGACTAAAGGTTGATGGGATAGATTAGGCAACAAGTAAACTTGTCCCTAAACTTGATGTGTTGACGACAGAAAAAAATGGGCAAGCATAAGGATTTGAGCAACTTTGACAGGAGCCAAACTGTGATGGATAGAAGACTGGTTCAGAGCATCTCCAAGACTGCAGCTCTTGTGTTCTCCTGGTCTGCAGTGGTTAGGACCTACCAAAAGAGGTCCAAGCAAAGAGAACCAGCAAACCGGTGACAGGGTCATGGATGGCCAAGACTCACTGATGCACATGGAGAGAGAAAGTTGGACCCTGTAGTTTGATCCAAGAAGAGATACCGTAGCTCAAATTACTAAAAATGTTTAAGTGATTGTAAAACTTTTTTTTTTTTAAATAAAAAACATACTTACCTTTATGATGCAATGGTTTTGCATAGAGCAGCCCCGATTCTCCTCCTCTCGGTTCCCCCACCAGCACTCCTGGCTACTCCCCACTGCTGAGTGCTCCCATAGCAAGGCCCTGGCTATGGGGTCACTTGTGCATGCTCGCTCCCGAGCCCCACTCTGTATTCTCTATAAGACACACAGTGGGGCTCTGCACCATCCCCCACTCCCTCATCACTGGCTGTGGTTAACAGCAGTGGAAACAAATTACTCCCACTGCTGTATCTGAGCCAATGCACATCGCTGGATTGAGATTAGCTCAGGTATATGTTTAATGCAATAAGGTAAAAAAACCTTTTGCCTTTACAACCAATTTAATGCAGGTACCGAAGGAAAGGTGTCAGAACACACAGTGCATCATAGTTTGGTTCGTTTGGAGCCATAGACTGGTCAGGGTGCCCAGACTGACCCACATTGGTAACCAAAAGCACCTACGGTTGGCACATGAGCTTTAGAAATGAACAATGGAGCAATAGAAGCCTGGTCGGATGAACTTAAGAATAGTTTGAGGAACACGAGTTTGAGGTGTAGACTCAAAATTCTCCAGATCTCAATCCAATCAAGTATCTGTGCCCTTGAGAAAATGAATATGACCACTACATCGGAGAGCTGGTAACCTGCAATATATTTCATTTTTGTTCTTGTGTTTAGTAATCCTTTAATACAGGCATCACTAAATGGCAGACTGTGGTCCTAGTAACCAATCACTTGCTGGTTAATATGAAAAGTTTGGCCGCCAGCAGATCCCACTCCCATCCTCCATCCAATGCCGTGCTGTGCCTCATGCACTCAGTTCATTACTATTCTGCCTCCTGCTCTCTGCTCTAAGGAGATTAAAGAGGCAGGACACCACTGTGGGGGAGGGGAGGGGGGAGATATAAAAGGGGGCAGTGCTGGAGGTTGGGGGACTGGATGTCAAGAGGGCAGAGCACACTACTGTGGAGGAGGGAGTTATGTGAAACAGTGGCAATGCTGTGTGGGGGGGGGGGGGGGTGTGAAGGTACTATAGGAGGGTGATATAAAGAGGGGGCGATGTGAAGAGGGCAGAGCACACTACTATGAGGGGTCTGTGATGTGAGAGGGGACAGTGCTTTAAGGGGGTGGGCAGTGCTGTAGGGGGGGGGGGGTGATGTAAAGGGAGGCAGTGCTGTGAGGAGGGAGCAGAGGACTGTATTTGGGGGTGAAAATTTGAAGGGGGAGCTGGAGGACACTGCTTTGAGTGAAGGGGGTGTGTGATGTGATGGGGGTTCACTACACCACTGTGAAGGGGGTGGGGGTAATGTGAATGGGACTTGAGAACACTACTCTGAAGTGAAAACTGTAATGTGAAGTGGAGGACTGAAATTGGGGGGGGGGGACCAGCTGAGGACACTGATGTAAGAACAGGATTGCAATATAAGGAAAGAGCTGTAATGTAAGGGATCTGAGTCATCGCACAGAAATACAATTCAGACCTCTGCTGGAAGGAAAATTTCAGGCCAGAGTTTCTATAAACACAGGGACTGCAAAGTCCACATTTCTGCCTATAATAGCATTGCATTCAATAAATAGGAGACATAAGGACATCTATATTAATAAAATGGAAGTGTCCCTGCGTCCGTCCCTGTGTCCGTGGAAATGCGCTACTGCGCATGTGCCGCACGAACAGCGGAACGCAGAGAGACTTCGGGCGGGCGGGTGGCAGGCGCTGGGTGGGCGTGTTAGACAGCAGCGGATCCCCGCCCACTTAACTTCCTCCTCAGAAGAGCGCGGCTCCGGAGGAAGAGGCCTGTCGGATGATGCCTCGAAGGCATTATCCGACATGACAGAGGCATTATCCGACAGCAGAAGGTACATCATAGCGAGCAGTCTCTCCGATCTGTCCCGGCTCCTCCGATCACCTCCCCGCCATAGGTTCCAGCAAGTCACCGGAGTCCCACACACCTGCAGTAAATCCACACTGACAGCCCCGGGATCTCACCGATCACACACCGCACTCCGCTACGATACATGCCGACCTCATGAATATTTATACAGGGACCGGACAGGCCCGCCCCCCGACCAATCCGATTATCCCCCCTGGAGGGAGGCGGCAGTTGAAAATTTGGTGTGTGTGTGTGTGTATATATATATATATATATATATATATATATGTGTGTATATATATATATATATATATATATATATATACATATACATACACACACACACACACACACACACACGTGCATATTATATATATATATACATACACACACGTGTATATATATATATATTATATACACACACACACATGTAGATAGATATATATATATATATATATATATATCTACATGTGTGTGTGAATTTTCACCGCCTCCCTCCAGGGGGGATAATCGGATTGGTCGAGGGGGCGGGCCTGTCCGGTCCCTCTATAAATATTCATGAGGTCGGCATGTATCGTAGCAGAGTGCAGCGCTGGGAGTGCGGTGTGTGATCGGTGAGATACCGGGGCTGTCAGTGTGGATTTACCGCAGGTGTGTGGGAAGTTTGGTGGACTCCGGTGACTTGCTGGAACTTATGGCGGGGAGGTGATCGGAGGACCTGGGACAGTTCGGAGAGACTGCTCGCTATGATGTACCTTCTGCTGTCGGATGATGCCTCTGTCATGTCGGATAATGCCTTCGAGGCATCATCCGACAGGCCTCTTCCTCCGGAGCCGCGCTCTTCTGAGGAGGAAGTGAAGTGGGCGGGGATCCGCTCCTGTCTAATACGCCCACCCAGCGCCGGCCGCCCGCCCGCCCGAAGTCTCTCTGCGTCCCAACGGCTGTTCGTGCGGCACATGCGCAGTAGCGCATTTCCACGGACACAGAGACACTTCCATTTTATTAATATATATTATATATATATATATATATATATATATATACACACACACACACATACACACACATATTATATATATATATATATATATATATATATATATATATATATATATATATATATATATATATATATATATATACACACACACACACACACACACACACATATATATATATACGTATATATACATACATATATACATACATTCTAGCGCCCGTTAATTTAACGGGCTTAATGTCTAGTAAACATATAATATGACTGAGTGAATATTTACAATCTGTATGGAGTTAAAAAAATATGAACCACACTGGAAAAATCATATGGGGCTTCTGCCAGAACAGGGGGTAAATCATCATATTGGGGCCCACACTGGAGCAGGAGGCAATATATCATACAGGACCCACACTGGATCAGGGGCTAATGTATTATATGGGGTCCACCCAGAGCAGAGGGGAATGTATCAAGCAGGAACCACATGAGAGCAGGGAGTAAGATCATAGTGGTAATATAACAGTGGGTAATATATCAAAAGGGGCACATATTAGATCCCCAGAAAATAAGATTAATATGGGGAGCAGACAACAGAAGCAGGGGGTAGCAGGCAACATATTTTAGGCCACATAGTGGAGCAGGAGGTAGTTTTAGATTCATATGGAGGCAGAGATACCGTAGAAGGGGGGGGGGAGGGGAGTATGAAATTCATATTCGGCAGATTGCAAAGCAAGTGGTAGAATAAGATTCATATAGAGCAGACAGTGGAGGAGAGGGCAGTCTAAGATTCACATGGTGTAGACAGTGGAACAGAGGATAGTATAAGTTTTAGCAGAAGGTAGCATAAGATTCATATGACGGGTAAACCCCAAAGAAAGGAGTATGAGAAGATTCTTATGGTGGAAAGTACCAGAGGAGGGGATTTGAGAGATACTAATGTTGAAAGACACCGGAAGAGGGAGTATGAAAAGATACTTATAGGGGGTAAGCATTATAAGAAGTGGTATGAGAACACACTTACTAGGGTAGATACTGCATGAGAGGGGTATGAGAAAATTCCCATGGGGAAGATGCCAGAGGAAGGGATATAATTCATAGGGGGAAAATATGAAACTTAAAGTGGGGCAGATAACACAACAGATGGTAGCACATGATTTTTATGGGGTAAACCACAAAGGAAAAAGTATGGGAAGATTCTTATGGGGAAAGACACTGGAAGAGGGGGTATAAAAATATAGTTATAGGAAGTAGACACCATAGAAAGGGTTATGAGAAGACACTACCTGGGGTAGATACAAGAGGAAGGGGTATTAGTAGACCTCAAAGGATGGGGGTATGAGAAAATTCTCATGGGGGTAGACACCAGAGGAGGGGGAATGAGAAGGTTCTTTCGGGGAGTAAACACCAGAGAAGTGGGTATGAGAAAACTTTAATGGGGGTAGATACTGAAAGAGTCGGTATGAGAAGATTGTTATGGCGGTGGACAAAGGAGGTATAAAAGGATTCTCATGGATATAGTCTCCAGAAGAGTGGGTATAAGAAGATTCATGTGAGAGTAGACACTGGAGGAGGGGGTATGAGAATATTCTTATGGGGGGGTACACTAGAGGGGGGAGCCCAAAAGCCCCAGTTAGAGGAGACAGGCCTGTGATCCGCTTCAGCCTATTGGCTATTAGTAGAAAATATCAGTCAGCCTTTCCCGGCGGATCCGTTCGCTGCCTCTTTCTCTTGTTTGGAAGCTGAAATATTTATCAGGCGAAAGGCTCGTTTTTCTGCACCTGATGTTACAAAGTTGAACGCTGCGCTCTCCGGCTGGCAATTAGCCAACGTGAGCTCCTGTGTCAGCGCTGGGACAGAGGAGACATGAAAGAAGATTTCTGCTTCTCTTCTAGAAATACATTATTAAACAAAGGAGTCTTCTCAGAAAGGAAAACAAAGCCGGAGTAATCTGCCCGGCATACCTTGTTATTGTGCTCATGGAGCTCCTCAGAATCGCCGGCGTGTCACCGCGCCACCCGGCACTAAGAGGAGAGATAAATATACTTTGTTTACAATTAAGAGCCAGATGTATATGCCGAGTGCCTAGTAACAGTAGCCAGTCGGAATTTCTCCCAGCGGGGACGGCTCTCCGCAAACTGAATTATGTAGGAACTCATCAGCTTCGCCAATGTTCTGTGACTGCAAGAAAACATTGTATCCATAAAGGAACAACATGAAACACGTTTGTTTTCTTTAGAACAACATTCATTAAAGAGCAAGAAAGAGATTGCCGAACATCAATGTGACTGAACCTTTGTATCGCCAGGTACTGAGAAAAATGTTCAGAAAATCTTCAATACTGGAAAACATTTTGCAGAAAACATTTTCTGGATGGAGACCTTACAGGGTGGAGCTTCTCTGCTTAGATTAGACTTGATTAGTATAGAGGCATTGCAGACTTCTAGGTAACAGTGAGTTAAATGCTGTAATCAGCTATACATGCATACAAATCTAGCTCTAATTCCCCCAACCACAACGGAATCCTATCCCTGACCCCTATGTGCTGCATAATTGTAATCTGACCCTTAAACCTCTCCCAAACCCAACTGAATCTCACTCATGACTCCTATGCACAGTCAAACCCTAATCTGAGCAAAAAATGCATCCCTAACCTGCCCCTTACCCCTAATCTAAACCTAGTGGTAAACCTCTCCTATTTGGAGAAAAAAATGTATTCCTAACCCAGTCATGACCCCAAGTCCCCCAACTTCAACTGGATTCCACCCCTGACCACTGCGCACAACCTAGCCCCAATCTGCAATGTAAACTTTTCCCTAAACTGCCTCTAACCACACATAAATCTCACACCTGACTCCTGAGCCCAGCCTAACACTAATCTGAGCCCGAAACTTTACCTAACCTAACCATAATCTTAATCTCCTAGCTAAAACTGACTTTTTCCCCTGACCCCTAGGCACAGCATGCCCCTCAATCTGATTCTGAAACCTTTCATTAACACTAAGCCATCCATACCCAAAACCTTAAAACCCCAGGTACAACTGAACCACAATCGCTATACTGTATACAGTCTAACCCTAACTTGAGTTTGAAACCTTAACCCAACCTCCCCCAACCCTAAAACAGCCATAACCCTAATCCCCCCCTAACCACAACCGAATCTCACCCCTTGACCCATATGCACTGTCTAAAGCCTCATACAAACGATCAGATTATCAGACGCATTTTCTTTAGTTTTTTTGCATGCTAGTCTTATATGGAAAGTGAAGAGGTTAAATTCTCCTACGACAGAATTCAACTTCAGAAGTGATGTCATGTGTTTAATTGTTTTGTATGTATTCTTTAGTTTCCGAGCATGGGTAGTCTTGCTCTTATGATTTTTTTGGGACAAAAACTATTCAAATAAAAAACGAAAATCGGACGTTGTGTTGACGTACGATAAAAATTTTATGGCCTACACATCCAGTTTTTGACGCACGAAAATCCCTAATCGGCTGTCGAAAGCACTATACATACTAACAATCTGAAAATCGGACAAAATTTTACTTCTGATTTTTTGTGTGTACAGGCTTTAACTCTTATGTATACCTGCCCTAAACCTATTGTGCTTTGTATAATACCTCTAATATATGCAATGCAAAATGAATGCAACTTCTGGAAAATAAACTTTATCTTTACCAAATGGAAAAAAGGCCCTGCAGGGAACAGAAGCGGACAACTTGCACAGTGATACCAACTCGTATCTCTTAAGCCTCGTACACACGTACCGATCGTCGGCCGAATGATCGGCCGTCTTTTGTCCAGGGCTGTCGTGTCTGTTGAAAACTGCAAAAGACTGCACACGCATTTTGTCGGCCAACAACAGCCGACTGCAGAAGTGATGTCATGTGATGGTTAACTTTCCTTGTCTTTTTTCTTTTCTGAGCATGCCCAGTCTTGCTAATCTGCTGTCTGTCGGCCGAAATCTGTACTGACTGGCGAACAATCGGCCGTTCTGGTGTTGGCCAACAAAAATTTTAATGCCTGCACGACAGATTCTGTTCGGCCGAAAATGCGCTGTCGGCTGTCGGAAGCATCATATTAACAAGCCTACAATCGGTCGTCGGCCGAATATTTACGGCCGACAATCGGTACGTGTGTACGGGGCTTTACAGGGACTCTTCCAAATTCATTCTACACTCTAGAAGCTTATGATCAACCAAACAACTGGGCCTTCTATGTCGAAGGGGCAACACAAGTCGCTGGGATAAAGAATAGAAAGAAAAGAGGAAAAAAAAAATAAATAGCTGGGTAGGGAGCTCCAGGATTGGTGTCTGTGGACAGTTATCTGTCACCCAAGATAAAGGACCTCATCATCCTCTATGTATGAAGGATTGTAGTCGTTTACCTACTCTTTCCCACCACTTTTTGTTCCTCTGTTGCTATTCCTGTGTGGTGACCTTGGGTATTATCCTCGTCATCGACGTCTCCATCCATCCATCCACTCTACATGTGGGAAGATGGTGAAGCAATGGAGGCTCTTTGGTAACGGTCTTCTAGGAGAAATACACTGAATGCCCAGCATTCGCAGACTCAGTAGGCCCCGTAATTGGGGCATCCCCAAGTGAGCACTGAACAAAAATATATCCTGCTGCTCAATTGTTTTACTTTACTGATATTTACTGTAAATGTGTGGAAATAATAGCAGCCCCTGCCAGAACAAGTTAGGAATGGTACATGCATCCATCGCTTTATATACCAAATCAGAAGGGAGAGGTTGAACACAAAACACCATAACATGGATGTACTGCACACACAGTGTACAACATCAGACATACCACACCCACAGTATTTAACATCCTGATCTACCATACCGACAGCATATAACATCCAAACATACAGCGCCCACAGTGTATAACATCCCAAGGTACCAAACCCACAGTATAACATCCTGATGTACCATACCCACATTGTTTAACATCCTGAGGTACTGTACCCACAGTGTATAAGATGGTGATGTACTGTAACCACAGCGTATAGCATTTCGACTTACCACACCCACAGTATATAACATCCCAACATACTGGACCCACAGCATATACAACATCCCAAGGTACCTCACCCATAGATTATACCATCCAAACACAACGCACCCACAGTATTTAATACCTTAACATACTACACCCACAGTATATAACTCCCCAATGTACCACATCCACAGTATACAACATTCCAACATACCACATCTACAGTAAACAACATCCCAATGTGCTGCACCCTCAAGATATAGAATTGTACATACACTCATATACTGCACCCATCACATACTATGACACACTCGCATGAACCATATGTACCATACCAATGTAACACACCCATCTTACATGACACATCTACATAGCACACACACTGTGTAAGGAACACATCAACATAGCGAACACACTGGGGTTGATTTACTAAAACTGGAGAGTACAAAATCTGGTACAGCTGTGCATGATAGCCAATCAGCTTCTAACTTCAGCTTGTTAGGTAATTTACGCTTTGACAATAAAACCTGCAAGCTGATTGGTTTCTATGCAGAGCTGCACCAGATTTTGCACTCTCTTTTAGTAAGGCTGGGTTCACAAATATGTGGCCGCGGTTTCAGTGCAGCAGTCGGGTTCTGTTCACCGGTTCAGGTGTGATTCAGGTGCGAATTTTACCTGAAATTGGGCCTGAACCAGACCCAAAATCGCACAGGACCCTTTTTAAAACCACATCGCGGCCGCCCTGCACATTTGTGAACCGGCTCCGATTCACAGGTTTATGAATCATTTGCTGTTAAAAGCACATCGTATTCGCATATATGTGAACCGAGCCACAATCAACCCCACTGCATACTGCACAGGAATTACGTTAGAAGTCATTTTACTGACAAAATCAATGCATGAACTGAGTTTGGCTCAGCGAAACTGCTACAAGTCACAATTTGATGCATATGTTTTATAAAACATTCTGCTGAAGATATAATAATATCAGAACAGATCAGAAGAGGTAGAAGAAAATCAGTTTACTGATTAATGTTCAGATTTAGAATGACAACAGTTACAAGTGCTAAATGTCCTTTACAAGCTAACAAATGAAAGAAGGAAGCCCCTACTAAATGCTGTACATCCCATGAACACCACAGTGGAAACCAGCCAATGACAGTTTTTCTTGGAAACCATACTGATAGGAGTTGTCATTCCAGCAGGATGGGAATCAGGTTAATTTCAAATTCAAGGTTGTTTATCACATCAGTCACACCCCTCTCTGTGTGAGAGCTAAAGCCTGAGCACAGGCAGCTCTCTCTCATCAGAGCGATGGCGGAAAGGAGCGCCATCTCATCAGAGCAAAAGGTAGAGGGAAGCACAGTATCCTTAGAATGAAGGTGAAAAGGAGGGAGTGCCTTCCCATCAGAATTAAGGTAGGAAAGAGTACCCTATGCTTCAGGGTGAAGGAATGTAGACAACGCTATCTCTGAAGACACTGCTGCCTCTCCTATGGCCCGGATGGGGAGAATGGCAAACACAGGAGGGAGGGGCCATCCCAGAATAGTCCAATTAAGTCCTGAGGATAAACATTTCTTATGAGGTATTCATTAAGTCTCTAATTTCTTCCTTCAGCTTCTTCTTCTGCCCACTCGTACCTCGGCCACTCAAGCCATTGGGAGGTCATGGTACGCTGCGTACCTGCCTGTCACGTGATGGTAGATCTGTCCCAAAAGTCAAAACAGCCGTGTTAACAATGAATACTATAAAATAAATTACAAAAAAACAAATACATTTTAAAAAATACTTTTGCTTTAGACTAAAGACAAATGCAATTATGTTAATTCTGATTTGAGCTGATTTGAGCTGGGATCAAAGTTCACAAATATGTGGAGTTCAAACAAATCATGCAGCACTCTACTGTACCTGTCTTTCAATATCCGCCAACAGTGTACTGGCTCCAATACGGAAAAGTCCGGGCATTAGCCACTCATCGCCAAGCTCTTCCTTGATCAGTGACAGCCAGACCAAAGCCTCCTTCGCACTGCGAATGCCTCCAGCGGGCTTAAACCCTACCTAACAGAAGACAAAATAATCCTCAAATAAAATAGCAAACAGGATCATCACTTTCCCTCATACTGTATCTGACACAACCACCAACCCCATCTGACACAAATGTAGCCCCAACCTCCAAGTGACAGGACCATCATACCTGCCTTCCCTCATATCTGACAACAATATCACTCTCCTCTTATTAGGCATGATTGCCATCTACCCTCACACTTCTAATACACCCCCCCCCCCCACTGTGTAAAAGTGCACTCACTACACTGTAGGGCAGGACCCTCATTTCCATCCTGTGTGTTCTTCCTCTGCAACATACTTACCACACCCTTGAATGCCACAGAATTACCATTACTGCTGTCTAACCTATACAACTCCTCTGCTATGGAACTGCTTGCTCTATCCAGTGTAAAAGAAGCATCACTCTGTTCCATGTTACACAACCACTACCCCTTCCCAAATGGCCAGACTACCATTCCCCTCCTGAGTAACTGGACCGACATTCTCTTCCAGAATTACTGGAAGGAGCCATGTGGCCAACTAGCTCCTAAGCTACTGGACCCACATTCCCCTTCTAAGGGACCAGATGCCCATCCCCATCCTGAGGGACTGGACAGTCATTTCCTTAGTCCCTTAGAACCACCACTGTGTCTTCCCCATCTGCAGTACTACAGTACACCTCACTCCTGTGTGACAGGAGCGTCACTATCTCGCCTGTTTTACATTTTGGTGAAAACCACAGCTTTTAACAGCATGAACCTTCCTCCCCTGAACCAGATTTACCTTTATGCCAGTCTTCCAGTAATAATCCCGAATTGCTCGAACCATGACTAAGGCGACAGGGTAAGTAGCATTTACAGATTCCTTCCCAGTGGAAGTTTTGATGAAATCAGAACCTGCAATGAGATGGACAGAGAGCGTTATGATGGCATGATGGCATCAGTCAGTAATTCTGGCCATTTCTGTGTCTTCAGAGTTAGAACAACTACAGGTGGTTTTATCTCACTTTGCTTAAAAAAAAAAAAAGTGGCAAAATAGAATGTTACTTTGGTAGTTTCTTCTACGATTTTATTCTTTTATATTTATGGGAAAAATCTAAAAGAATAGTTTTGCCCAGTTTTTTTGGATTACACCATTTTAAAAGGCAAAATCCATTTCCCTAATATGGTTCACCTATTCATAAACAAGATCAGTTATGTCCCCTCTTTTTCCCTCCAAAATTTCATTTTTATTAAGCACATTCTTCTTCAGCTGAAGTTCAATATTTTTACATTTTGAAGAAAAACAGTAAAAAGGCATTTCCCCAAGGTTGGTTCATTGTTCTTTTTGCTGTTTTTGTGCAGTTTTCTCCACTTGAAGGCTTTTTTCATAGAAGTAAAACAGCAAAATACAATATCTGTAAAAGTGGAATACTGTGATCAGTAAAAAGATTGTTCCTGAAATGATGTAAACATTAAAGATAACACACCAAATAATACGCTGTTGTAAAAAAAAAAAAAAAAAAAAGGCAGGCAAATAGAGAAGATCAAAACACAAATTTCCCTTAATCCACTTCACCCGAAGCACACATGAATTCAAGGATCAAAAACCCCTCTTCACCCAGAACATGGAGGAGACCAAACACCAGTCAGCTCAACCCTCATCACCCAGAACAGAGGAGACCAGACATCAATCAACTATGACTGATCATTATCCAAACATGAACAAGGCCCTATACCACTTCATCAACCAAAAAGGTGGAAGAGACCAGACACCAATCACTTACCATCACCTGGAACACAGAGGAGACCAAACACCAATCACCCCTCATCAGCTAGTAAATTGAAAAGATCAGACATCAATCACTTCTCACTGTTTAGCACCCAGTACATACAGGAGACCGGAAACACAACACACCTGTCATGACCTATTACTAGGAAGAGATCATACACCAATCATCTGTTTCCTCATCACCAGGAAAATGGAAGACGCCCTACACCAATCATCTCTAACTCCTCATCAACCAGGACACGAAGAAGAAGCCAGGATCCAATCACTTTTCACTCCTCGTGACCCTGTACTTGATAAAATGAGTCACCAATCACCTTTGGCCCCTTGTGATCTGGTACGTAGAAGAGACCAGATACCATTCACCTCCCAATCATCATCAACCAATACTTAGAAGAAACCCTATAACAATCACCCTTCATCACTTGGAACATAGAGAAGACCAAACACTAATCATCTCTCACTTCTCATCATCCACAACACAAAGGAGATCCTACACTACTCATCTCTCACTCCTCATCACTGGAACAAAACATGGAAGAGATCAGACACCAATGTCTTACCATCACCCGGAACAAAGAGGAAACCAGACACCAATCACCCCTCATCACCTTGTACTGTACACAGAATAGACCAGACACCAATTCCTTCTCGCTCATCACCCAGTACATACAGGAGACCAGACATACCTCTCATCTCTCATGACCTATAGCTAAGAAGCCTTTTCTATTTACCAGGTGATAAGTTGTGAAAAGTTATTGGTGTCTGGTCTAAATGGTGTACCAGGTTATTGGGGTGAGAAGTGATTGGTGTACAGTAGGGATCGACCGATTATCGGAGGGCCGATATTCACTTCTCCCGATATATTGGTATCGGAACTTGCCGATATTACTAATATTGTCGTGACGACATTGCGTATATTGCGCCTCCGCGCACTGGGCCTAACCGTCAGGACTAGTCGGGAGTGTAACACAGCCATACGGTCACCCACCCACAGCAGCCCGGTGCCATCCAGCGTTTATCTCATTCATGAATGAGAGTGAATTGCCAGCATTCTCTGGTTTCAGCATAGCCTTTACTTTCTCAACGACCTTTTGGTGAATCTTTCCCAGAATTTCAGTTCGATAATACTTGTCACTCTTCAGTGTGTAACTTGGCTCAACTATGGAAATCAACTGCTTAAATTCAGAGTCAGACACCATTGTAAATGGCTGGTTATCAGTGACCATCATCTCTGTGATTACTCTGTCCAGCAGTTGGAATCTTCCATCCGAATATAGCCACCTGTTTTTTTTCTGAAACATATCTGTTATTGTTGCCTGGGATACTGGCATTTCACCTTGTGATTCATTGTGTTTTTTCTATGCTGCATTATATAATTTAACATAATGAACTCTTCGATTTGACGTATTTTTGATTTTTGCAATTGCTGATCCCATGCTTACATTGTTTGTGCACGTGTTGCACACTGCTGCTTTTCCTGGAGATGGAGACGAGAAATAGTCCCGGATCACACTTTTACTTTTTCTATCTGTATCCATTTCCACTGAAATTTGAAAGACACTACTAAAATTTAATATAGGGTTAAAAAAAAAAACTGGCTGGCTGGCATCCTGTGGTAAGGAGTGTCTGGCACCCTGTGGTGATTGGCTGGCTGGCACCCTGTGGTGGGTGGCTGGCTGGCACAGGGGCTGTGGGTGGCTGGCTAGTACAGGGCCTGTGGCTGGCTGGCTGGTACAGGGCCTGTGGCTGGCTGGCTGGTACAGGGCCTGTGGCTGGCTGGCTGGTACAGGGCCTGTGGCTGGCTGGTACAGGGCCTGTGGCTGGCTGGCACCCTGTGGCGGGTGGCTGGCTTGCTGGGACCCTGTGGTGGGTGGCTGGCTGGCACAGGGGCTGTGGGTGGCTGGTACCCTGTGGCGGGTGGTTGGCTTGCTGGGACCCTGTGGTGGGTGGCTGGCTGGTACAGGGCCTGTGGGTGGCTGGCTGGTATAGGGCCTGTGGGTGGCTGGCTGGCACCCTGTGGCGGGTGGCTGGCTTGCTGGCATTCTGTGGTGGGTGGGTGGCTGGCTGGCACAGGGGCTGTGGGTGGCTGTCTGGTACAGTGCCTGTAGCTGGCTGTCTGGCACCCTGTGGCGGGTGGCTGGCTGTCTGGTACCCTGTGGTGGGTGGCTGGCTGGCACAGGGGCTGTGGGTGGCTGGCTGGTACAGGGCCTGTGGGTGGCTGGCTGGTACAGGGCCTGTGGGTGGCTGGCTGGTTTGCTGGCACTCTGTGGTGGGTGGGTGCTGGCTGGCACCCTGTGGTGGGTGGCTGTCTGGTACAGGGACTGTGGGTGGCTGGCTGGTACAGGGCATGTGGGTGTGGGTGGCTGGATGGCACCGGGCTGCCGTGGGTGGGTGACTGTATGGCTGTGTTACCCTCTGACTAGTCCTGACGGTTAGGCCCAGTGCGCGGAGGCGCAATATACGCAATGACGTCACAACAATATCAGTAATACAGTAATATCGGCAAGTTCCGGGGCCGATACCAATATATCGGGAGAAGTGAATATCGGCCCTCCGATAATCGGTCGATCCCTACTGTACACCAATCACTTCTCACCCCAATAATCTGGTACACAATTTAGACCAGACACCAATCACTTTTCACAACTTATCACCTGGTAAATAGAAAAGGCCAAGCCAGATACCAATCATCTCTCAATCATCATCACCCAGAACATAGGAGGACGCTAGGCACCAATCACTTCTCAATCACCCATTACATATATAAATACATAGTTAGTCAGGTTGAAAAAAGACAAGTCCATCTGGCTCAACCAATAAAAAAAAAAAACAAAAAAAAAACAAAACGGTAATGAAAATCCAACCATACAATCCCATATACACAATCCTATACATGCAGTTACTTCAGAAACTAATCACCTTTCGCCCCTCTTCATCTGGTACACAGAATAGACCAGACCTGGTACTGGAAGAAACCCTACAGCAATCACCTTTCACTCATCACTTGGACATCACTTGAACATAGAGAAGGCCAAGCACTAATCGCTTCCCGCGCCTCATCACCCAGAACATGAAGGACATCCTACACCACTAACTTCTCCCCCTCATCACCTAAAACATGGATAAGGCCAGACCCCAAACACATATCATCTCTCACCCAGAACACAAAGGAGACCAGTCACCAATCACCTCTCATTCCTCATCACCTGAATCATGGAACAGACACTACACCAATCATCACCCAGTATACAGAAGAGACCAAATACTAATCATCTCTTATCCTTCACCAACTGATACCCAGAGGAAGCAAGACATCAATTATCTCTCACTCCTCAACACCCAGTACCTAGAAGAGACCAGATACCAATTACCTCTCACTTGGTACATAGAAGAGACCAGATACCAATCATCTCTCATCCATAATCACTCGGTACATAGAAGAGGCCAGACACAAATCACCTCTCACCACTCCCATCACCTGGAACAGGGAACAGACCAGACACCAATTAGCTCTCTCTTCATCACCAGTAACATGGAATACTTGTAGGAAAAGAATTAGCCGCACATCCAGGGATTCCAATAGGTTTCAAATACCTTTATTTCCAAAAGTTGCAAATGATGACACCAAAGACACCAGCATGAAGTCTCGTAGACGCGTTTCACACATACATCTTGTGCTTAATCATTACATGGAATAGATCCTACACCAGTGATGGCAAACCTTGGCACCCCAGATGTTTTGGAACTACATTGCCCATGATGCTCATGCACTTTGTAGCGTAGTGGAGCATCATGGGAAATGTAGTTTCCAAACATCTGGGGTGCCAAGGTTCACCATCACTGCTCTACACCATTCACCTCTCATCACCCAGTACAAAGAAGAGACCAGACACTAATCACCACCTACCCTTATTAAGCTGGTACATAGAAGAAGCCAGACACCAATCACTTCTCACTCTTCATCACTAGGTGCAAAGATCAGATCAGACACCGCTCACCTGTAACCCTTTATCAGCCGGTACAAAGACACCTGATATCAAGCCCCTCATACCCCAGTCCATAGAGAAGTCCAGGCACCAGTCACCTCTCACTTCTAATACCCTATTATATAGGGAAGACCAGACAGAATCACCTCTCACCCCTCATCACCCAGTACATGGAGGAGACCAGACACAAAAACTGACCTCTCACCCCCCCCATTACATAGAGAAGACCAGAAACTGAGCATCTCTCATCCATCACCCAATACGTAGAGGTGACTAGACACCAATCACCTCAAAGACGTGACCAGACCACATACATGCTTGGCTAGGTTTCCCCTTACACACCTAACCACCTGTCTGAAGGGCAAACAAGAAGCTCTCTGCCTTGACCATTATACAGAAGTCACTGAGCTATGTGGCATATTGAGGGGCAAGCTGATATCAGGCGCCCCACCCCCACACTGCGTTAAATCATCAGGCGCACAATGAACGTTCTATGCTGGCTGAGTAGTTCCAGCTTTTATAAGGCCTATAATTACCAGTCTCCCTGGTACAGTTTCATTAAAAACTTTCATTAAACAACAGCTGCCCCTGTATATGGTCTTCTAATCAATTTGGTCAAACAGAATGACTTTTAATCAGCTGTTGATAAAAATAGAAGATGAAATTTTAATTCTAATAGATTAAGCACAAGCTGAAGACAGTCTTTAGAATCCATCTCATCCTGTTCTCCAGTGGCTTTAATGACTATTCAGCAACTCATTACTAAATAGAACAAGATGAACATTTTCCAGTTCATTAAAGAAATGTACTATGTATTTTTGCATTGTCCTCATGATTCGTTACAGGGAGTCTTAATTACATGATAATGGATAATGGTTATTAAATGCAGTCTGCTATAATGAAGCACTATTCATTTGTGTGCCGCAGAGACAGAAGAGAGGGCACAATAAAATTACTACCTTCAAAAGATTAACGGATCAAATTATTATTCAATTCGCAAAATCTTTTTTAGACTTTGTGGAAAGAAGAAGAGATTAAAAAGTCGCATTATGACTGAACAGTCCATTCTGTCTCTCTGCAATATCTTAAAAAGGTATTACTAACATAAATAGCTTAAAGCCGCGTGATTAGCAAAACACTATAGCTATAATACTCAACACCAGGGATGTTAGAAATGGTGGAGTACACAGTAATAATCCTGCTAGCCTTTTTACCAAGAACTTGCCATTCTTGGTACATGTGATCATCAAATTCTCTGCAGCTTAAAAAACTGAAAAAAGCAGTTTCTGTATCTGACTGCACAGCCTATAAATACAAGACATTCACTGATAAATTAAACAATCATCCAGAATATAACCTAATAACCCTTAACCCATAAAAAAGGGAATTTTTTTGGTCAATTTCAATATTTAAATTGTTTAAATTAAAGTTTATTGTTTAAATCGAGTTAAACTTAAACAGTTTGATGTTTTGTAGCTACTCTATAGCACATTTTAATTTATATCTATATCATATGTTACAGCCTACCAATCCTATGTAGTAACTGCATTCGTTTTCTTTTAAGCTTTTTCCCTTTATTTTCACCTGGTGATCCTGCCAGTAATACTTCCTGTATTAAGCCAGAGATACATGCATTGTAATTCAGCCGGTTCAGCAGGGACCAGCCAAATTTCGACCCATGTATGGTAGGGATGCACCGAATAATCGGCGGCCGAACATTATTCGGCCGAAAATAGAAAAAATAGCACTTTCGGTGTTCGGCCGAATAAGTCAAAAGGCCGAATAATTTTGTGCCGAATAATAGGGCTGAACGATAGTCGATATGATATTGACTATCGTTCTGTGGCCGTAGGCGATACTTACAGGGGGAAGGGACTCGGAGGAGGACAGGAGGACTCACAGACTTCCGTGTTAGGCAGGGGAAGCCGGGACACTTCAGCGGTGAGCATTCAGTGAGTCTTACTCTCCTCCCTAGTTTTTTCAATGGCACATTCAGGAAGCCAATCACGCCGTGATTAGCTGCACAGCGAACCAATCACGCGTGCCTGCACACCTGATTGGTTCCGCTGTGCCGCTACTCACGGCGTGATTGGCTTCCTGAATGTGCCATTGAAAAAACTAGGGAGGAGAGTAAGACTCACTGAATGTGTGGGGCGGGCTGCAGTGCACGAGTGAGTAATGTATGTATGCGGCTGTGCTCCTTTCCAGGCTACTACTAGTCCACCTCCAGCCTCCTACTACCACCACTATGAGAGACTGTCTGTCACTGTATAATCTGATCGAGTCCACACTGACACTGACTGACTGTCACTGAGTAATTGATGTTACCACATTAACCCTGACCTGCCCAGTGCCCTGTATCTGCAATTAAAATTTACAAGGCTGCCTGCATGCTTCTTGATTTCCATTCCCAGCATCCTTCCCAATCCCTACAGTGTCACTAACATTAACCCTATGGTACAAGGCTGCAGTGTGCACTGAATCCCATTCCCTACAGTAACATTTAGGGAGAGAGAGAGACATGAGAGGACAAGAGAGAGAGAGAGTGAGAGGACAAGAGAGAGAGAGAGAGAGAGAGGAAAGAGAGAGAGAGAGAGAGAGAGAGACACGAGAGGACAAGAGAGAGGACAAAAAATTGGCAAAATAAATGGAAAAAAATGCAAAACACTGCGTTCGGTATTCGGCCAAACATTTTATTATTATTCGGCTTCGGCCAAGAATTTCATTTCGGTGCATCCCTAATGTATGGGCACCCTGCTTGTACACAAGTCAATCTATTGATCGGTTTGTGTACAACCAGCATGTTGGGCATTTCCAGAACAATTAGTGCCAAAAGCTAGAAGCCGGCAACACCAATCAGTGTGTTCTGCTGGCAGAGAAGTTTCCATGTCTTCCCTGCCGGCAGAACACATTAGCGATACAGGAGGAATTTCTCCAGGTGTTGATGGAAGATTCAAAAAAAATGTTCTTTCCTTCCACTCGCGCTATTGTATTCCGCCATTGGGGAGCCTTTCCTGCTGGCGAAACACAGTGATTTCGATCCATGTATGGCTGGCTTTACACTAGTAGATTTAGCTTGACATGACAAAAAAAATTGAAGCAGAACTTCAGATAACACTTTATAATCTGTTAAAGCAACAGTTTTTTTCTTTCTTTGGGAATAAAGGTTATACATGATTGAATAAAAGCTGCCCATTGTAAGCATCCCTGTCATTGGTAAATGGTTT
This sequence comes from Pelophylax lessonae, assembly GCF_965119305.1. Lineage (NCBI taxonomy): Eukaryota > Metazoa > Chordata > Amphibia > Anura > Ranidae > Pelophylax > Pelophylax lessonae. The sequence continues at coordinate 482,533,913 of NC_138771.1, read as the reverse complement.
GTTTCAGCCCTCGAACTGCTAGTTTTTCTGGAAAGCTTGCTCTGGTAAAGTAAACTGAAAAACAACAGATTAAAGCAGAGTTCCAGTCAGAGGCGTAACTAGAACTTTCAGGGCCCAGGTGCAAGAAACCGTGAAGGCCCCCCCCCCCCTCCCCAACCACCGGGGCGAGCCAGCCCCATGCATCACCCCTGTGCACCTGGATAGGAGGGGCAGGATATAGAGGAACTCCTGCAGCAGAGAGGGGATTCGAACATCTATATGCCGCCCCGCTGCCCCTCCAGGTGTACAGGGGTGAGGCATGGACCCCCTGGAGCATGGGGTTGGAATGAGTTGCAGCAGTGGTGGTAGTGATGGGGGAATGGCATGATGGGATCAGTGGCAGTGGTGGTGGGGGGGATGAGATCAGTGGCAGCTGTGATGGGATGAGTGGTAGCAGTGATGGGATGGGAGTCAGTGGTGGTGGGATGGGATGAGTGTCAGCGGTGTTGGGGTGGGATGGGATGACTGTCAGCGGTGGTGAGATGGGATGGGATGAGTGGCAGCAGTGGTGAGATGGGATGAGTGGCAGCGGTGGTGGGATGGGATCAGTGGCAGCGGTGGTGGGATGGGATCAGTGGAAGCGGTGATGTTGGGATGGGATGAGTGGCAGCGGTGATGGGGTGGGATGGGATGGGATGACTGTCAGCGGTGGTGAGATGGGATGGGATGAGTGGCAGCAGTGGTGATATGGGATGAGTGGCAGCGGTGGTGGGATGGGATCAGTGGCAGCGGTGGTGGGATGGGATCAGTGGAAGCGGTGATGGTGGGATGGGATGAGTGGCAGCGGTGGTGGTGGGATGGGTGACAGCAGAGGTGGTGGCGGGATGGGATGAGTAGCAGTGGTGGTGGTGAAGGGGGTGGGATGAGTGGCAGCGGTGGTGGTGAAGGGAGTGGGAGCAGTGGCAGTGGTGAGGGGGATGATCAGTGGCAGCGGTGGTGGTGAGGGGATCAGTGGCAGCTGAGGTGGGATGGGATGAGTAGCATTGGTGGTGGTGAAGGGTGGTATGAGTGGCAACGGTGGTGGGGAAAGAGGTGGGATCAGTGGCAGTGGTGGTGAAGGGGGTGGGATTAGTGGCAGCGGTGGTTGTGGTGAAGGGGGTGGCCAGTTGCAGCGGTGGTGGTGGTGGTGAAGGGGGTGGGATCAGAGGCAGCTGTGGTGGGATGGGATGAGTAGCAGTGGTGGTTGGGAAAAGAGGTGGGATCAGTGGCAGCAGTGGTGGTGAAGAGGGTGGGATCAGTGGCAGCGGTGGTGGTGAAGGGAGTGGGATCAGGGGCAGCGGTGGTGGTGAAGGGAGTGGGATCAGTGGCAGCGGTGGTGATGGTGGGGGGGGTGGGTGACACCAGTGGCAGTGAGGGGGGGGGTGGATTAGTGGCAACGGTGGTGGTGAGGGGGTGGCAGCAGTGGCAGTGAGGGGGGGGGGGTTAGTGGCAGCAGTGGTGGTGAGGGAGGTGGCACCAGTGGCAGTGAGGGGGGTGGGATTAGTGGCAGCGGTGGTGGTGAGGGGGTAGCAGCAGTGGCAGTGAGGGGGGTAAGATTAGTGGCAGCGGTGGTGGTGGTGAGGGAGGGGTGGGATTTTGATCATTCCCCGCTGAGAGAGGACGGTCAGCTGTTGTAAACACAGCCGACCGTCCTTCTTCCTGGGATGATCACAGAGCTCATGTGATCCTGCTATATAGGATTACATGTCTCTATGGTCATCTCAGAAGCCCAACCCCCATACAGTTACAATCACTCCCCTAGGGTCACATTTAACCCCTTGATCACCTATACTGTTAACCCCTTCCCTGCCAATGGCATTATTACAGTAACAGTGCATATTTTTAGCTCTGATTACTGTAGTAATGTCACTGGTACCCCCAAAAGTGTCAAAAATGTCAGTTAGGGGTCTGATCTGTCTGCCGCAATGTCGCAGTCCCGCTAAAAATCACAGATTGCCGCCATTACTAGTTAAAAAAAAAAAAACAATAAAAATGACATAAATCTCTCCCGTAGTTAGTAGACGCAATAACTTTTGCGCAAACCAATCAAAATACGCTTATTGCGATTTTTTTTTTTTTTTACCAAAAATATGTAGCAGAAAACAAATTGGCCTAAAATGTTAAAAAAAATTTGATTTTTAAATTTTTTTTTTTAAATGTCATATAGCAAAATGTGAGCAAAATGTGAAAAATATATTTTTTTTTTCAAAAATTTATTTTTATAGCGCAGAAAAATAAATAAGTAAAAAAAAAAAAAAAAAAAAAAAACAAAAAAAAAAAAAAATCGCACAGGTGATCAAATGCCACCAAATGAAAGCTCTATTTGTGGGAAAAAAAGGACGTCAATTTAATTTGGGAACAGCATTGCACGACCGCGTAATTGTCCGTTAAAATAACGCAGTGCCGAATCTTAAAATAGGGCCTGGTCATTAAGGGGGAAAATCTTCCGGTCTTAAAGTGGTTAAGGAGCTGGCCTGGAAGTCGGCCGCTGCGTCCTTAACAACGCATGAGTCATCAGCAATGAGTGGGATTCCCCGCTGACGGCTGAATGTAAAGAAAACAAACATTGCTGTCAATACAAAAATGTTAAAAAAAAAAAAAAATGGGGGAAAAATTTTTTTTATCTGAGCATGCAGGGAAGGGGTTGGGGTGAGGGTGGGAGACGAACGAGACTAGGCCACATGCCCTAAACATAGGGGGGGTGCTTTGGGGCATGCGGGGGGGGCTCTAGGGACAAGGGCCTTTTCTCTACAACCCTGGCTGGAGGTTGTGGGGGTCTGCGGGAGGCTTTTTGGAATCTGAAAGCCCCTTTAACAAAAGGGACCCCCAGATCCCAGCCCCCCCCCCCATGTGAATAAGTATGGGGTATATATAGTACCCCTACTCATTCACCAAAAAAAGTAAAAAAAGTTAATAAAAACACAACCCAAGTCCTTTATTAAAAATAAATAAATAAATGTTCCCATCATCATTTGCGACAGCCACCACCAACGTCAACTCAAAAAAAAGAATAACCTCCGGTCTCGACGAAGGCTCCCACCATCTGTGCAATCTGACAGCTCTTAAATAACTAAGCATTCCCTCTGTGTCATCACAAGGGGGCGGTGCAAACCCCTTTCATGGCTTGCCAGGCTGCATGTTTGGATAAGGATCTAGAATGGATTTGGTAGGGGAACCCATGCATTTTTTTTTTTTTTTTTAAATTGGGCATGGAATTTCCCACGTCATCTTTGTTTGCACATGCCGGCAATGTTTTGTTTACATTCAGCTGTCAGCATGTTACCCCCCCCCCCCCCCGACAGCTGATGCCTTATCCGTTGGTAAGGACAGGGCGGCCAGCTTCCTGGCCTACTCCTTAACAACCAGATATTCACTGGTTGTTAAGGACACCGGCGGCCCCGCTCCTTAATGCTGCAACTACTAAATGTAGCTTACACTCTAGGCTAACACTGCTAAACGCCAGCCAAAAATACGCTAAAACGTTAGCTTTTTTTGTCTGCCGTTTTTACAACAGTTTTTAGCTTTCTAGTGTGCACGAAGCCTATACCACTGGCTAAATTACAGTGAAAATATAGGAAAAAAACCCTAGAAAAAAGAAAAACAAATGCAGCTACCACATCTAGGAATTGGTGAGCTGAAATTGAATACATTTTTTTGGGGGGGTTTAAAGTGGCTCTAAAATGTAAAAGGTTTTTTACCTAATGCATTCTATGCATTAAGATAAAAAAAACCTGTGTGCAGCAGCCCCCCTAATACTTACCTAAGCCCAATCTCGATCCAGTGATGTGGCACAAGAGACTCGGCTGTCTGGGACTCTCCCTCCTCATTGGTTTGGACAGCAGCGGGCACCATTGGCTCCCGTTGCTGTCAAAGTCAGTCAGCCAATGAGGAGAGGGGGCGGGGCCGAGGTGCAGCTCCATGTCTGAATGGACACACGGTGCTGCGGCTTGATTGCCTTATAGCAAGCGGCCTGCTGTGGGGGCACACAGCAGGAGGGAGGGGCCAGAAGCATCAGAGAGGGACCCAAGAAGAGGAGGATCTGAACTGCTCTGTGCAAAACCACTGCACAGAGCAGGTAAGTATAACATGTTTGTTATTTTTAAAGTACAACTATGGGCAAAAACTCGATTTTTGTCTTAGTAAAATCCTTTTCTCTGATGTTCATTGACGGAAACAGCACCAGATCTTCTTAACCAATGGGGTTATGCTGCCCCCTACAGGAGTAGGACACTAGACAGAAAAATAATTGACTACCCCTATAGGGCAGTCTCAGGGGGTATACTCCCACTTCCTGCTATAGGACTTCAGTTTTGTAACAAACAGTGTCAGAAGAACATAAACCACAACTCAATTAGAGGGGCGGGTGCTGTGTCTGCCAATGAACTACAGAGAAAATGATTTTACAGTAAGACAAAAATCCAGTTTTCCCTTTTGTTCATTGACGGACACTCCAGATCTTCTTGACCGATGAGACATCCCAAAGCAGTGTCAACATGAGGGGTGGGAAGAACACAGCAAGAAAACACACTCCCCAAAGGCTAAACATAGACAACCAGGCAAAACAGGAGCTCAACCAGGAAACACTGGAGCTCCCCTGCAATACACCCTCAAAGAGGACTAATCTCTCCAACAGCGGCCTGCAAAACCTTGTGGTCAAAAGAAGCATCCGCAGATCCCAACACATCCACCATATAAAATTTTGTGAAAGTATGCACTGACGACCAGGTGACCACCTTGCAAACCTGTACTACTGACGCCTGATGATGGAAGGCCTAGAAGGCACTAAGAGCCCTCGTAGAATGCGCCTTAACTGGGAAAGGAGGATCCTGACCCTTAATGGAATAGACCAGCACCGTCTGCCTGATGCATCTGGAAATGGTCGCAGCAGACACGGCCATCCCCTTACGGGGTCCATCCGTACAGATAACTAAACAATCCGATTTTCGGAACGACTCAGTCACCACCAGGTACACCCAGATTGCCTGAACCACATCCAAAGAATGTAAGGCAATCTCTTCAGGATGCTTAGGCTTAGGACACAAAGAAGGCAACACAATGTCTTAATTTAAATGGAAACAAGAGACATGCTTAGGAAGAAATGACTGTCAGGTACAAAGCACCACTTTGTCTCTGTGAACCACCAGATAGGGTAAATGACAGGACAACGCAGCGAACTCCAACACCCTGCGCGCAGAAGTAATAGCTACCAAGAAAGCTACCTTCTGTGTCAAAGGAATCTCATGAATATTTTCAAAAAGGCGGTTTCTGAAGAAGAACAGACAACACCAAGTTGAGGTCCCACTGAGGCAACGGAGACCTCACTGGTTGAGACAAGTGGTGGACCCCATGCACGAAGGTGTGAACCAAGGCATTTGTGTCCAACAGACGTTGAAAGAAAATCGCCAGGGCCCATATCTGGTCTTTCATGATACCCAAGGCCAAACACTGATCTACACCTCTTTGGGGAAACACCAAAACACGAGACACCGAGGAGCGGGGAAAAACCCCCCAAAACTCACACCAAGTAATGTACGCCCTCCAGACTCAATGATATATCTTCCTAGAAGTCGATTTCCTAACTTTTAACAGCATAGGCATCACTGATTCAGACACCCCTCTATCCTTCAGCACCTGGCTTTCAATAGCCAAGCTGTTAAAGCCAGTGACTGTAAAGCAGGATGGAAGATCGGTCCTTGAGTCAACAGATCTTCCCTGAGAGGGAGTCTCCAAGGGACGTTGGCGACCAGCCGTACCAGGTCTGCGTACCGGGACCTGCGAGGCCAGTCTGGGGCCACTAGGATGACCGAAATCCCTTCTGCCTTGATTGTTTGCAGAAGTCTCGGCAGAAGAGTTAGCGGAGGAAATGCGTACATCAGAGGATACTGGCCCCAAGGAGCCACTAGAGCGTCTGTGGCATCGGCCAGATTATCCTGAGACCTTGCTACAAGCCTCATCACCTTCCTGTTGAGACGGGAGGCCAACAGGGCCACATTGTAAGTCCCCCCCAAAGACACAATTGATGAAACACCGCCTGGTGGAGAGACCATTATCCCTCATCCAACGTCTGCAGACTGAGGTAGTCCGCCTGGCAATTTTCCACCCCTGGAATATGTACAGCATAGATGGCTGGAACTAAGCATTCAGCCCACCTTAGAATGCCAGCTACTTCCCAGGCCGCTAGTCCCCTTGATGACTGACATATGCCACGGCCGTGGCATTGTCCAATTGAATCCTTACCAGGCACCCCTGCAGACGATCCGTTCAATGGGTTAGGCAAAGCCTGATCACCTGAGTTTCCAGGATATTGATCGGCAGACTGGATCCTTGCCCAAGACACCTCCCCACCTGGATAGGCTGGCATGCGTGTTGACCACTGTCCAGTACAGGGGGAGAAAGGATTTTCCCTGCTGAAGCGCCAGAGAGCGGATCCACCAGATCAGAAACCCTCTCGTACCCCGGCTCAACAGGATCCAGAGTCCAGAAACTGGGTTCTTGTTCCATTTGGCAAGAATCTCCTCCTGTAGAGGCCTGGTATGGAACTGAGCAAACGTAACCGCCTCGAAGGTGGAAACCTTTAGGCCCAGTACTCGCATGCAAGTCCTGAGGGATGATCGCCGGTCGGACAACAGGAACCACACTGCATCCTGCAACTTCTGGAGTTTCACCTCCAGAAGAAACACCCTGGCTAAGGTCGTATCCAGGGTCAGGCCCAGATAGTCCAGTTTGGTTGACGGGACCAGAACAAATTTTTGGAAATTCAGTTTCCATCCCAACTCTTGCAGGCTTGCACCGAAATGTCCAGATTGTCTTTCAAGGCATTCTGAGACTGCATGCAGAAAGGAGATCATCCAGGTACCCCAGCACCGCAATCCCTTTCTTCCCTAGTAATGCCAACACCGGGGCCAAAGCTTTTGTAAACACCCAAGGAGCCGAAGCAAGACCAAAGGGTAATGCCACGATTTGATAGTGCTCCTCGCCCTCGGCAAAGCGAAGGAAACCCTGATGCCCGACATATATTGGGATATGAAGGTAAGGGTCCTTGATATTGATAGAGGCCAGGAAATCCCCTAATGAAGGGATGCCACTACCGTGCGAATGGACTCCATTCAAAATTTCTGAACCCGCACAAAGCGGTTCAAAGCCTTGAGGTCCAGAATTGGACGTACCTTGCCTTCCTTCCTGGGAACAGTAAATAGGTTTAAATAAAAATAGTAATAAAGAAATATGACCAGCGCTACGGACTAGATGTTTGGGAGAAAAATATAATAGATAGAGGTGTAAGCTGCCCCAATCAGACCTTAGGTGTAAGGTGCAAGTGTTTAAAAAGAAGTGTGAAGATTGGTGGTGGCGCTACCTCTGAAATAAAAGCAACCGTATATATAATGCCCCTTGTGAAGTGTAAGAGGAAGTATACTGGTAAAAATAACCCACAAATGGTGCAATATTCGTACAGTAGATCAGGATCAGAATAGTCGTATTCGCCGGGAGGCTTCCGCGTTCCACGGCCGACAACCGGAAGTGACGTTTGACGTCGGAGACTCCGCCCTACGCGTTTCGTCACAATGACGTCAACTGGAGCGGCGTCAACATAGCGTACTCCCGGAATATTTATAGCCGCCCGTATCCAGGTAACGGAGGGGACGGAACAAACACCGCCATCTTGCTACTCCCTCTCCGGAAGCCATATTGCTCAGCCACTAGCTTCATTATGGATGTGCAGGGGAAAGGCCATACTTCATCATATCTGATCTCATTAATTTGTCCGAGTGTGCTACGAGCCTTTAACTTTCTAAAAACATAACTTTATTGTAATCATATAAAACATGCTAAAAAAGCCCGGATTATAAAAAATAAAAAATAAGTGAAAAATAGGTAAAAGAATATAAATAAAAACAAGAGGGCCATATCTACGTATATATCATCATGAAACCTATAACACAAAGCATAAAAAATATATATAAGGGTGAAGAAAAATTATGAGATATATATACATAAATATATATAAAAAATGTGTATAAAGAATTCCTCGAACCATACAGGACAGGTCTTATGCAGTCTATGTAAACACACAAGAGGCATCATAAGTGAGGATGGTTCAGTGCAGATAAGAACTATATCAATTTGTGATACCTGTGCAGAGGATTCAGGACATGGAAAAGTATGTACATATACATGTGTCAATGTTACTAGGTGAGGAGGAAAACACGTAGAGAAAAACAACTACCAAAAAAGATGGTACACACCAATGTGTCAGCGATCAATGATGCTGGATGAGAAGGTCGGGTGCCATGAAAAAAAGGGGAAAAGGGACGGAAAGTCCACATATATATCCAAAGGTGGGTACTGATGTGAAAGGAAATTGTAATAGATACATGAAAGAGAATACGTACAGTGCGGAGCATAATGCATAAAACTTGAAAGAATGAAATAGAAATTGAAAAAGTATAAACTTATTTTGGTGAGACTGATTAGCTAAAAGAGAATGTATATTAAGTGTAGTTTACAATGGAAAAAATGAATATAAAAATAAGAAGTAAAAAATGTAAACATAAAAATAAATATAAAAAGGTGAATTCGTACAAATGTATCGAGGAGGGCATGGGAGGAAATCAAAGATGTATTCGAAAAAATGTATTAAAAAAAATGAGGATGGAGCACTAAATTATGTACTTTTGGATTGCAAAAAAAGGGGGATTCCGTTGATGCTGGATGAGAAGGGTAGTCCAAAACATACCTGTGTGTAAAAAATATTTTTAAACCAGTATGTTTTACGATTAAGGTAAACAGCTGATAGAAAGCCACAAATCATTGGTAAAAACGTCTAGTGGTAAAAAGACTGGTTTTTAAAAGGGCTTTCTAAATGAGACTACATAAAAGGACTAGTTATATAAAAAAAAATTTTAAAAAATTTTTTTTTAAAAAATGTTTAAAAAATGTATAAAAATATAAAAATATAATAGGGAGGATAAAAGAGTTGGATGTTTATGTATCCGTAATAAAGCAGTTCAGGTCTATGTCAGTATTTAGTCCTTCGGGCCGGAGAGATCTCATCAAATAAATCCACTTGGTTTCATTGCGTGAAACCATTCTGCGTTTATTACTACCTCTCCAATCGTCTTTGATCTTGTCTATCCCATAGAATATAAGGCCCGAGGGATCTTGACCATGTGCCTCTTTAAAGTGCCTGGAAAGAGTGTGTTTCTCAAACCCCTTTCTAATGTTTTTGACATGTTCACGTATCCTGACGTACAACGGTCGGGTAGTTCTTCCGATGTACTGTAAGTGACATGGGCACTCAATGACATATGTCACATAGGAGCTGGTACACGTGATAGTATCTTTTATCCTGAACATCTCTCCTGTGGTGCTGGAAGTAAAGTTGGTGATCTTTCTCGGCTGCTTTTTGTTCGTTCTACACGGTAGACATTTCTTACATCTAAAAAAGCCATTAAGGCTAGTCGGAAGAGTGATCCGTTTTGGAGGGTTAATCACATTTTTCACCAGTTTGTCTCTTAGAGTTGGGGCTCTTCTGTATATGAAGGTAGGTTTCTTTGGTAGAATTTTCTTAAGTGTCTTGTCTGCTGCAAGGATGGGCCAATGTTTTTTAATTATTCTCTCCACCTCTTTATGCTGTCTATTAAAACCGGTGATGAAGGCAAATTCATAGTCGTTCTTCTTTTCTTTTTTATCTTTATCCCTAATGAGTTCCTCCCTATTCATATCTCTCACTATTTCCTTAAGGTTTCTCATTTCCTTCTTGTTGTATCCCTTCTCAATAAATCTCTCTATAAGGAGATCAGCTTGTATATCATAATCCCGGGCATTACTACAGTTCCTACGTATACGTAACAACTGTCCTTTGGGGATATTCTCCAGCCATTTAGGATGGTGGCAGCTCCTCTTTGGTATGTAGCCATTCTTATCAGTCTTTTTAAAAAATGTCTTACTGAAAATATTTCCATCCTGTTTGAACAGCTCTAGGTCCAGATAGGATATTTTTTGTTTGTCCCAGTTGCCTGTGAACGATAATCCATATCTGTTTCCACTAATTTCGTCAAAGAAAGTCTGTAAACTTTCAGCATCCCCTCGCCAAATCAGGATAATGTCATCTATATATCTCTTATAGTATTGCAAGTTGGGTCTTTCTACACTAAAAATCTGTTCTTCCTCCCATTTCTGCATAAAAATGTTTGCAACACTAGGTGCATATTTGGCTCCCATCGCGACGCCCTTGGTTTGTTCGTAATACTTCCCCTTATACCAAAAATAATTGGAATTCATGGCCATTTGCAGGCCCTCAAGAATAAAGTGCATCTGTGCTTGTCTGAGGTCAGTGTATTTGTGCAGCGCCCATTCAACACTGTCTAACCCATCACTCTGTATGAGGTTAGTATATAGGGAATTTACATCAATAGTTACCAGAAGGTCTTCTTCTGCGACAGTTAAATTTTTAATTTCATTTAGTAGTTGTTTACTATCCCTAAGATACGATCTCCCCTTGGGTACCAGGGGCTGCAAGAATTTATCCAAATACTCCCCTAGACGTGAGTGCACTGAATTGATGCCACTCACTATAGGGCGTCCTGGGGGCTTTTTTTCATCTTTATGAATCTTGGGTAAAAAATAAATAACAGGAGTTCTTGCTTCTTCCAACTGGAGATATTCCGCTTCCTTACTGTTTAAAATGCCCATCCTCTTTCCTTTTTCAATAAAATCCTTTAAAACTTTTTGTAGTCTCATCTTAGGGTTTCCACGAAGTTTCTTGTACGTGTCTTCTGCGCTTAATAGCCTTTCCAACTCCTCCTCATATTCTTTTTGGTTTAAAATGACTAAACCACCCCCTTTGTCTGCGGGTCTGATGACAATCCCCTTTTTTTTTTATTTTTTATAATCCGGGCTTTTTTAGCATGTTTTATATGATCACAATAAAGTTATGTTTTTAGAAAGTTAAAGGCTCGTAGCACACTCGGACAAATTAATGAGATCAGATATGATGAAGTATGGCCGTTCCCCTGCACATCCATAATGAAGCTAGTGGCTGAGCAATATGGCTTCCGGAGAGGGAGTAGCAAGATGGCGGTGTTTGTTCCGTCCCCTCCGTTACCTGGATACGGGCGGCTATAAATATTCCGGGAGTACGCTATGTTGACGCCGCTCCAGTTGACGTCATTGTGACGAAACGCGTAGGGCGGAGTCTCCGACGTCAAACGTCACTTCCGGTTGTCGGCCGTGGAACGCGGAAGCCTCCCGGCGAATACGACTATTCTGATCCTGATCTACTGTACGAATATTGCACCATTTGTGGGTTATTTTTACCAGTATACTTCCCCTTACACTTCACAAGGGGCATTATATATACGGTTGCTTTTATTTCAGAGGTAGCGCCACCACCAATCTTCACACTTCTTTTTAAACAGGTTTAAATAAAACCCCTGAAAGCGTTTTGATTCCGGAACCAGTACAATGGCCCCCTGTGAGAGCTGATCCTGTACCTCCCCCAGAAGACCTCGTAGGCGATCTGGGGACAAACGTAGATTGGAAGGAAAGAACCTTACTGGAGGCAAGGACCAAATTTGATCTTGTAACCGGACCGAATCAACTCGTGGACCCATTTGTCTTGAATTCAGGGAGGTCCATGGATCCGGAAAGAAGTGAAGACGCCCCCCCACCCCAGATATTGGTGAGGGTGCCCCTTCAGGTAGAAGTGGGCTTGACTGCGGTCCCGGAGGGACACGCTCTTGACTTACCAGGCCAGGGCCTCTTGAAAGGGTTACGGGTGGATTTTGATCTCTGGTCCTTAGATCCCGAGGGATGAAAGGACCGCTTATGGGCCGAGAAGAAAGGGCCACGCTTGCAACAAGCCTCTTTACTCCTGGCAGTCTGCAGAAGCAGAGTACTCTTGCCTCCAGTAAGACCTTTAATGATCTCTTCCATGGAAGCTCCAAACAACAGTGGTCTCCTACAAAAGGGAGATCAGTCAATACCTTCTTGGAAGCCTGGTCCGCAGACCAGTATTTCAAACATATCATGCAGCAAAGAGTCACCGCTGTCACAGACACCCTGCAGGCTAGGGGACCGCATCCAGAGAAGCATCACAGATGTACTGCAACTCCTGGACCAACTGGTCCGCCAGGTCAGGAGGAGATTGTCTCCCCTCCAAATCCTGGCACAGGAGCTTAGCCCATTCCGTCAAGGTCTGGGAAACCAAGGTTATGGCGAAAACCAGACGCAAATTGGAACCGGCCATGGTAAACAGGTATCGGACCAGAGATTCAGCTCTCCTGTCAAAAGGGTCCTTAAAGGACTGAGAGTCCTCCACCAGAAGAAGGGTGGCTTTATTTAACCTGGAAACCTGCGAGTCCACCACAGGCGGTACTGTCAGTTTCTTTAGCAGGCACTCTGCAAAAGGATACCTTCTAGCAAAATGGTTTAGGGACCCCAACATTGTGTTTGGGGGAACCCCACTGACTTATTGTCAAAATAAGCGGGAAAGGGGAATACCTTTGGCGCCTCTGAGGTTCAGTGGGTACCGAATTGCAATGTCGCAGCGACTCAACAGTAGCGGCATCCTCCAATTTGAAAGTTTCCCAAACTGATACAATCAATGCATCCACCAGCGCTTTGTCATGCGCGACTGTAGTGGAAGAGGATTCATCCTCACTATCTGAGCACTCAGGGTGCGTGGACACAGACCCAGTAAAGTGACTTGCGTCCGCGGCAGCCAATCCTGCCTCAGAATCTGGGGAAGCAGAGGATGCAGGTGAAGGCGGAGGACGCTTTTTACTCGTCTTATTTTGAAGGGCCATATCTACTTTGGACACCAGTAATTGCAGGACTGCCATCATAGCAGACAAAGCGGACTGGGACCCCACAGGGTCCACAGCCTCTGAGAGGGGGTCAGGTGGTGACACGTGCTCTAGGGACTCTGTGGGTTAACCTAGGGACCGCCAGCAAAAAGTGTAAAAATTGCTGTGAAAAGTACCAACCTACTGCTGCACCAGCGGCACTACAAGTCCCAGCGCACCAAAACCACTATAGCAGAAAGAGAGAATTGTTTAACCCCCACAGGGACTCACCACCCCCTACTCAGACACGGGGGGCCGGATTTAAAGAAACTGCAGCTTCAAACATCTATGACGTGTTTCAGTTTCGCCGCGTTCAAATCAATTAACTGGCGCTGCGGCGAATTGGCGAGTAAAACAGCAATAATGAATTCCGCCGTCAGCGGGATTCACTTACGATCGCGGCTTCGCCAATTCGCAAACTTATGTCTTCCTGCTTATAACAGTTTCACATAGCGATGTGGGCTAGTGGATTAGTGCACACATCACATGTCTGTAATTCATCTCCCTCTGCTGTAGGTTCGAGGCTTACCATCTCCACCTACTTTTTTTATTTTCTTTTTTTGTTTATATTGCTAAAATGGAACGGATTACATCATATATATTGCTAAATAATGTTACACTCAGAAGCGCTTGCAAGCTTACACCATTTTAAGTGTTTTTTTGATCTTGTCTGTGTGTCGAATCGATCTTATGAAGGAAAGTACCAAAGGCAAGTGACCAAACCCCTACCCTACTTCAGGGCAAGATGAAACCTCACAATTTTACCATGGTCTTCTTCCCACATTCCATACAATGTTTAGTTCTTTAGCTATATGTGCTTTTTAGCCTTAACACACTCCATTTTTTCCACCATACAGCTTTATTCTGCACAATAGCTAAGTGCTTTGCAACTTCACTGCAGTTCACAACGTCATGGGTTCAAATCACATCACTACACTTGGGATCTCTTTTCACTCTCATTTTTTTAAACAGTTTTTTTAAACTATCTTGAATTTGGGGGGGGAGGGGGGTGTCCTACCCAAATTTCAAGCACATCAATGGAAACAACACAATTTTGATTTTATGAGTGTGGTCCTAGTTTTATCGAGATGCAATTCTTTACATATTTACCATGGTTCTTACAATTTCTTGACCAATAAACATAGGTGTCTGATATTGGACTCTCTCCATATTTCAACAACACAGGCCCTCATAGTCCAACACTACATTTGCCTCACACCTCAACACAACACTGTCACATCCCTACTCTACATTACAACCCCTCACATCACCAGTACAAGCAGCATGCAAAGTGCAAAACTCCGGCCTTGGCAGCTTAATGGGCCATACACTAACAATTTGTCTAGACTTTTTCCTGTAGACTTAACCAAACCATATAATAGAAGCTCAAACCTCAACACTTTCAATTTGGATGCAATCAGGCAGGCCCTTGCACTACATAGAAAATGTCAATCGGAAGGATAAAGTCTTCTCTAAATCTTACAGTGTGGATGGCCCTTTTGTCTGTAGGCACCCACACAAAACAAAAAAACACATGTTCAATTCTAATGTATTTATTTATTTGAGAATGACAGCAGAAGGAGGGATGCAGCAAAAGAATATTGTCACTCTCCAGTCCGTGTGCCTTTACAGCGCCAGACCACGATCTTTGCTCCATGGCTACGGGATTCTGATGTCTTCCACAACTTCCGGCAGAGTTCAGAATCCATTCTGCACCTCTACCAGCTCATAGGGGACAGGCATGGCAAGGTTGCTGGGCAGCTTCCAAGCCACTTTCGAAGTTCCAGGGTGTTCATGTTGGTCATTGGCCATGTGCCTTACCAAATATCCACTGACCACAAAAGAAAATGAGTGGAGTCCATCAAGGTGGGTTTCTACCACCTACACCCGCAAGCAGTACCACTCCTGGAAAAATAAAACAAAGGATAAGACATTTCATTATGAAAATCACATCTTAATGCCTGTTTGCTTCATTCTGAACTTCATTTAATTTCGACATCACGAGTGAAATAACACATTTTATGCCAACTTACACAAACCAGAAATCATTAATGTAAACATTTGAATACACACCTGTGACGCCAGACAGCCCATCACCACAGGCTTCCCATGGTACGTGCCATGATTCCAAGATGTTGATGTTCTGGAAAATTACAACACCATAAGATACCAAGCAGCCGTTCATGTTATCAATAACTACACAGGTGGCATAGACACAAATAAACACCTGCCAGCTCTTCTCAGCCCTTTACACTATTCACAATACCAACATGTTTATGGTTAGAGGTGCATGTTTTTGCTCAAGTAACACAATTTTACCAATGTTGACTACACTTTATCTACAATGGCAAGTGTCATTGGCAGATGATAATCACCCTCTGTCTCCCTGTGAGTGGCACCTCTGCTAACTAGCTAATTAATACACATGCCCTATCTTGACCGGTTACAGTACTTACATGTAAAGTGGCTAGCAACCAGGGTATTCCGGGTGGCCATACCGGCAGCGGTGCTCCGCCGCCTGGGGGCCGCCGGCTGACGGACCTCTGGCTCCCTCTCCTCCGTCAGCTCCCAAGAATCATCCCGGGCAACGCACATGTTGTGCAACACGCAGCACGCCAGGATGATCTTGGAAGCCTTTGTAGGAGAGTACAGGAGTTCACCCCCAGGCCGGGCCAAGCAGAGAAACCGGGACTTGAGAAGACCTATGGTCAACTCAATGATACTCCGGCTTCTCCGCAAGGCCCTGTTGTAATTCCTCTCTGCTGGGCCCTGGGGGTACCTGATTGGAGCCATCAGCCACGTCAGCTGCGGGTAACCAGCATCCCCTGAAAAATAAGAAAAATATACATTAGTTATTCATATCATGTGACTTTAGATGACTCCTCAAAATGGGAGACAATTAGGCATTTTACTAAACAACCTGCTCGTCTGTTTGCAAAAAATCATATGAAACATCTCAACTCTGTCTAACTGCCTAAATCACTAATACAAATGGGAAAAAGGACACACAAAGTGGTGGGTTTCTCTTGCAAGTTACAACTTGGCCCCTATTCTGTTCCTATTACATTAGCCTAGGTCTTACTTCTGGAATATATCTGCAACTAGAGTGAGGAAACCAATATTGACTCACTTATGCAAAGTACTTTGGGGATATGGCAATACCATTGGAATCATTTGTAGGTTTTCTTTGGGTGGCTAGAGGACACCATTTACACATTGGTTAACCACCTTCATTGGACTCAAAGACAACTTTGCAAATCTTTCTTTTGTGAGCTGCTAAGCTGCTGATCTGGTTGTGTGTGAACAGCCTGACAACTAATAACACATCCATTTTAGGTAGGCTTTGCTTAAATCAGGGTGTACACCGATGTAGCTTATTCCTATGTCTATGTAATCTTACAGTTTATGTTGTTAAGACAAAATACTTTACCAATAAGCCACCCTTCGGGCATTTGTCCACTTTCAAACACCTCGTACAGAGTACTTGTTCTTAACATACTGGAATCATGGCACGACCCTGGGTGACCAGTGTTGACACTCATGATGCGCTGTTTGGCGTCACACACTAATTGGACGTTCACAGAGTGGTACTGCTTGCGGTTCCGGTATTCACTTTCGTGGCTCCTTGGGGGCCTAATGGCTATGTGGGTGCCATCGATTGCCCCTAGGATTTGCGGCATGTGTGCCCGCCGGTAGAAACCCAACTTGACTTCATTCCACTCATTTTCATTCTGTGGCCAGTGGATAAAATTGGGCACTATATCCACTATGGCATTAATGACCAACATGAACACCCTTGAAACTGTGGGCTGGCTAATGCCCATGATACTTCCCGAAGTGGCTTGGAAGCTGCCACGCCCTAAAATATACAAAGTGGCCAGCAATCTGGCCATGCCGGGCACCGCATGGCCGCGCTGTGTGTCCGGGTCAATTTTCTCTGCTATGAGCTGGTAGAGGTGTAGAATAGTTCCTCGCTCGAGCCGGAACTTCCTCCTGACATCAGAATCCCGCAGCTTGTCCAAATAGATCCTTGGAGCAAAAATGCGTGGCTGGCGAGGTAAGGGCACACGGACTGGAGGTGCTGCTGCTGAAGGTGCTGCTGCTGCTGCTGCTGCAGCTTCCCCACCTTCTGCTGCCTCCTGTGCCAGGGCCTCCTCAAACAAGGCACCAATAAATGCCAGCATTGCACCATCTAATGCGTCTGGGATATCGTCCTCCATTTTGAACGCGCAAATTCGCGAATGCGCAGATATATATAGAAACGGCCGCTAATTATCACACCTGTGAGCCAGCTATAAAAGGAGCACATGGCCAATATGGCTGCTGGATGTTATAGATCGATGTTTCTTATGTGCTAGCAAGACCCTGTGACCCACAACCTACATTATCTGGAGGTAAGACAATTGTATCTCTCTCTCCCAAAAAAAAGGAAGGAGACAATTTGTACTTATCTTGGGTGTGCTTAAGTTGTCTATGGTGAATCCCCTCCAACCCACAATAGCTTGGGAACCCCTCAAGTGTCTTTTAATCATTGGCAGTTGGCCCCATGTGCATGTGGTTTGGACATGTGTTTTCTCATGTTTGTTAAAGGTGTGCAGTCTAGATTTGGCATCTAAACCTGCCCCCTTACCTTCCCAGCTTCCAAAGACACCATTTTTGCTTTCCTGATAACTGTAATTTATTATGTGCACGTATGTAGGTCATGCGATTTCTCATGTATGTTTAATGTTTGCAGCCTCCTTTTGCCTATAAAGGATTACACCACCACCACCACCACCACCACTGTGTTTGTGACATTAGGTAAGTGTTTGGAGGGCCTCGTGTGATTTGTACCCCTATGCGTTTTCTTATGTGTTTTTTTTTTACATTTCTTTGCAGCCTCTTCTGCTCTTTAACACCACCACCACCACCACCACCACCACTGTGTTTGTGCCATTAGGTAAGTGTTTGGAGGGCCTCGTGTGATTTGTACCCCTATGCGTTTTCTTATGTGTTTTTTTTTTACATTTCTTTGCAGCCTCTTCTGCTCTTTGCCACCACCACCACCACCACCACCACTGTGTTTGTGCCATTAGGTAAGTGTTTGGAGGGCCTCGTGTGATTTGTACCCATATGCGTTTTCTTATGTTTTTTTTTTTTTTCCTTTTCTTTGCAGCCTCTTCTGCTCTTTGCCCACTACTACCACCACCACCACGACCAAGTCTGTTTGTGCCATTAGGTAAGTGTGTTCTGTAACTGTTCACTAATTATACTGTATATGAAGAGCAATCTGCAAATCCTGTTTTTTCTGTTTTCTCTTTTGTCATTTCAGATTTAGGAGTTTGGGGCTCTTTGCTGCTGCTGGACAGCCAGATTCTCTGCCCACCTCGTGCTCCCATGGCCCCACCCACTGGAAGGATGAGAAGGGCCAGGGGGGCCAGGGGGGCCAGGGGGGCCAGGGGGGCCAGGGGGGGCAGGGTGGGCAGATCGTCTGGCTCTGGTGTGAGGGAGGCTCCAGCTGTATCCATGAGGGAGTCCACCATCCCCATCCCGGAGGAGGAAGCCGGGGGAGGTGTTAACACACCAAGTGGACAAGCTGGCTCTTCTGACAGTAGTCCTGGAGCGGGTCCGTCCACCAGAGTCAGCTTGTCCACATTAACCCGGCTTCCCCGTTTCACCCACAATCAGTGCTGTGCCCTGGTCCACGCCTATATGGCCAGATATCAGGCGATACATGGGACCAGGGCCGCGTCTTACTCAGTAACAGAGAAGAACAGATTGTGGGATGAAATCCGGGATGCTGTAAATGCACTGGGTGAAGCACCTCGCCACCGTGACAGTGTGCGGAAGAAGGTCAACGACATCTGTGGGTCCGTTCGGAAGAAGCTAATTGCATGGGCTGCGGAGGGTCTTTATGACCGTCAAGGTCGGCTGGATGAACGTGCACGAAGTTCTCTCTGGGATTATCAATTACCTTTCTTGAACATCATAGGACCCGATACCATCTTTCCCAGAGAGGACTTAGATTCGGATGCTTTGCACCGAGGTAGGATATTATCTTGGATGTCAATTGTGTGAGTTGTTTGGAAAAGATTAACTACTATCCTATGTGTGACATTAAGAGAATGTGATACTTGCCCTTCCAATTGTCCTTTTTTTGTTTTCCCCAACCTGCAATTTGTTCATCTGTAGCACGGATCTCAGCCCCTCCACAGCCCATGCAGCTTGGCGAACCAGACGGACTCACAGGTGTTGACATCAGTGCTGACCCTCCTCCTGGTAGGTCCAATATCATACTGTGCCAAACAATGTAGATGTTTTTTTTTGGCCAAGATAGCTCATATTGCTATGTCCTTTACAGAAGATCCGCAGCAGGGAACACACCCAGTGCAGCTAGGCCTGGAGGAAGGTGTTGGTATGTCTAGTCAAATAATGTTTTTTTGAATCTTATTAACCCCATTAACACACATGTTTTTTCTTAGGAAAGAGTGTTGCCTTTTAGATGTTTACCCTGCAAAACACAGTTGACAGCATTAATGGGTGCCGTCATTAGTAGGCAGACCAAGCCTTCTTAACCTTTGGGAGGGTTTAGCAAGTGTCCTATGAGCCCAGGAAAGCACTTTTGAATGTTTGGCCTCAATGCTTCATTCATGAAGCTAGGAGGGCAATCTGGCCATAATCATTACTGACTAAGGTTATGTACTAAACATGTTTTTTTTTTTTTTTTTTAAAAGAACATCAGGCCCCTCTTGACGTTGCAGCTGGAGTTGGATCAGGAGCTGGCGACGATTCTGCATCCAGTGCTGTGGTATGTGATATAAGGGAACAAGGTGCACATGTAACATTTCAATGGTAGCATTGATTTTGGACTAGATGTGGCTTACATTGTGTGTGTTAAATTAGTGCTATGACATTCTGACGATGCACCAGCACAACAAGAGTTCTATCTTGAACATCAGGGAATTATGTTATAATTTGGTGTGCCACTAATGTTCCAAAAACATCCAGGATCTTTAAAGTCCGGCCCGTCTTTGATTTTCCAGGTCCAAATTCATGGGTATCGTTTGGTTGGGTTGTCCTCTAGCCGATTGATGGCAAGATTTTAGACAACATACGTAGATGTATAAAGTCATTGGTGTAGTAACAGATTTACCAAAAGCATAAACAACCTACCACACCAGGGTTAATTGGGAACACCTTCATGTTGAATCTTTTTTGCCTTTGTCATATTAGTCCTACCAATATAATATGTACCCATTATCAGAAGTGTTGCTAGCTTGGATAATCTTACAATGAACAAGTACTCATTAGAAGCACATCAAACTTTTCAACGTTCTGCTTGGGGTGTTAAGTTGTCAAACTAATCTGAAATATTTAGTCATGATGTTTGATAATGATTTGGTCTATTTCTTCTGCTTTCAGGTAGCCTTAGATGCAGAGGGATTGTCACCTACCCAACTTCGTCCATCTATGCTGGATGTAGCCGAGAGGCTGCTTGATGAGTATCAGGTCCAAAATGAGTTAAGGAGGCGTACTCAGCAATCTACTGAGGCAGTACGTCTGCTCGGGCTCATACAGGAATCTGTAGCAACAATGGTACAGGTTCACCAGGATATGTTACAGGTTCAACAGGATATGCGTAACAGCTTGGTAAGTTTAGCAGACCAGCATCAACGGGATCGGCAAAGTGTTGACACTCAGGTGCTGGCCACACGCCAATGCCTGTTTGGATCTGAAGATGCCCCATTGGCAGAGCCCTCCCAAACATCTCACTCACCTGCCACTGCAGGTTGTGGTAGTGGGAGGGTAATGCCAGTGTTGGCCACTTGTCAGGCAGCTGGGGATGGGACAATTCCTCCTGTAGCCACTCCTAGCACTTCACACTCCGTTCGGACTCCCACACCCCTCAATGAGCAATCCTCCTGCACAACCTCAATGCGCACTGGTTCCACAGTACCCCTTCCACCTGACTACATTCCCTCCACACCTTTATCACTTCACTCCTCCCCAGGCCGTTCTTCTTTTTTGTCACCAATGCGACATGTCGTTTGCCCCCGCACCGTGGACCACAACAACCAATCAACCACCACTCCCCACACATCTTCACAACCCTTGCACCACCAGCAGCATCAAATAGCCTTGGAGCAGCAACGATCCCATCTCATGGTAATGGCACACGTTACCCAAATTCTTAGGCTGAGCACAGAGCAGATGGGACTATTGGCACAAGATCTTCAGTCTGGGACATTTCCAGGGTTCAACACCCTGCATCAGCAGCAGCCTCAGACACAAGATCTGATTCTAATGGGCCACTTTACCAGAACTCTAAGGCTAACCCCAGAGCAGATGGGACTATTGGCCCACCATTTGATGGCAGGAACCTTTCCATTGCTCACCACACTGCTTCAGTCACCACCACCACCACCAACTTAATTTCTTTTTTTTTTTTTTTTTTGGTTTTGTTAATGATTGTTACATTGGCCAATTTGTGGGGCCATTTTTTTTTTAAATTTGAGGGTGGCACAATATGATTTCTTATAGTGCTTTTTTTGGGGATGAAATAAAATTTTATGCAAAATGATTAGTTTGTGTTTGCTCTTTGGTTTTTTAGGAGTGTTGGTGGCCAAGTAATGGCCCTGGTTAATGTAGGCATTTATACACACGTGCTTCTCGATCTCCAAACATATGATTTCATGTAAATTTAGATAACTCAATGTTCACATAACGACCCAAGAAAAGGTCTCCCTTCAAATGTAGCTTCAAAACAAGTCTCAAGGCTAACATAAACCAAAGCCAACATACTAACAATTACAGACCACACCACTCAAGTAAACAAATACAACACAAAAGACATTCGATGTGTACACCAAAAAGAAAACTTGGGTAATAAAATAAATGTTTTAATAACACATGTGGGTGTCTACCAACTGTAGCGTACAAAAAATATATTACAATATATAATAGAATGAACTAAATTGCCAATGTAACATTTGTGTTGCAAAGAGCAACATACTTAAATTTAATTTAGATAAACATTTTAAACATTTTTTATGTTTTGACATCATTTTTTGGAAGGTTTTCACAAAAACAATTCATTTTTGTAAACATTTTTGGTTTTGTCCGTTGCCATAAAAACAACAAGGCTTTTTTGTAAACATTTTTGGTTTTGTCCGTTGCCATAAAAACAACAAGGCTTATTTGTAAACATTTGTGGTTTTGTCGGTTGCCATAAAAACAACAAGGCTTTTTTGTAAACATTTTTGGTTTTGTCCGTTGCCATAAAAACAACAAGGCTTTTTTGTAAACATTTTTGGTTTTGTCGGTTGCCATAAAAACAACAAGGCTTTTTTGTAAACATTTTTGGTTTAGTTTGTTACCAAAAACAACAAGGCTTTTTTGTAAACATTTTTGGTTTAGTTTGTTACCAAAAACAACAAGGCTTTTTTGTAAACATTTTTGGTTTTGTCCGTTGCCATAAAAACAACAAGGCTTTTTTGTAAACATTTTTGGTTTTGTCCGTTGCCATAAAAACAACAAGGCTTATTTGTAAACATTTGTGGTTTTGTCCGTTGCCATAAAAACAACAAGGCTTTTTTGTAAACATTTTTGGTTTAGTTTGTTACCAAAAACAACAAGGCTTTTTTGTAAACATTTTTGGTTTTGTCCGTTGCCATAAAAACAACAAGGCTTTTTTGTAAACATTTTTGGTTTTGTCCGTTGCCATAAAAACAACAAGGCTTATTTGTAAACATTTGTGGTTTAGTTTGTTACCAAAAACAACAAGGCTTTTTTGTAAACATTTTTGGTTTAGTTTGTTACCAAAAACAACAAGGCTTTTTTGTAAACATTTTTGGTTTTGTCCGTTGCCATAAAAACAACAAGGCTTTTTTGTAAACATTTTTGGTTTTGTCCGTTGCCATAAAAACAACAAGGCTTTTTTGTAAACATTTTTGGTTTTGTCGGTTGCCATAAAAACAACAAGGCTTTTTTGTAAACATTTTTGGTTTAGTTTGTTACCAAAAACAACAAGGCTTTTTTGTAAACATTTTTGGTTTAGTTTGTTACCAAAAACAACAAGGCTTTTTTGTAAACATTTTTGGTTTTGTCCGTTGCCATAAAAACAACAAGGCTTTTTTGTAAACATTTTTGGTTTTGTCCGTTGCCATAAAAACAACAAGGCTTTTTTGTAAACATTTTTGGTTTAGTTTGTTACCAAAAACAACAAGGCTTTTTTGTAAACATTTTTGGTTTAGTTTGTTACCAAAAACAACAAGGCTTTTTTGTAAACATTTTTGGTTTTGTCCGTTGCCATAAAAACAACAAGGCTTATTTGTAAACATTTGTGGTTTTGTCCGTTGCCATAAAAACAACAAGGCTTTTTTGTAAACATTTTTGGTTTAGTTTGTTACCAAAAACAACAAGGCTTTTTTGTAAACATTTTTGGTTTTGTCCGTTGCCATAAAAACAACAAGGCTTTTTTGTAAACATTTTTGGTTTTGTCCGTTGCCATAAAAACAACAAGGCTTATTTGTAAACATTTGTGGTTTTGTCCGTTGCCATAAAAACAACAAGGCTTTTTTGTAAACATTTTTGGTTTAGTTTGTTACCAAAAACAACAAGGCTTTTTTGTAAACATTTTTGGTTTTGTCCGTTGCCATAAAAACAACAAGGCTTTTTTGTAAACATTTTTGGTTTTGTCCGTTGCCATAAAAACAACAAGGCTTATTTGTAAACATTTGTGGTTTTGTCCGTTGCCATAAAAACAACAAGGCTTTTTTGTAAACATTTTTGGTTTAGTTTGTTACCAAAAACAACAAGGCTTTTTTGTAAACATTTTTGGTTTTGTCCGTTGCCATAAAAACAACAAGGCTTTTTTGTAAACATTTTTTTTTTGGTTGCCAAAAACAAGGCTTTTTTTTTTTTTTTTTGGTTTTTTTGGTTCCCAAAAAAAGGGTTTTTTATAAATTTTTATATTTTTTTTGGTTGCCAAAAACAAGGCTTTTTTTGTTTTTTTTTTTTTTTTGGGTCCCCAAAAAAAGGGTTTTTTATAAATTTTTATATTTTTTTTGGTTGCCAAAAACAAGGCTTTTTTTGTTTTTTGTTTTTTTTGGGTCCCCAAAAAAAGGGTTTTTTATAAATTTTTATATTTTTTTTGGTTGCCAAAAACAAGGCTTTTTTTTTTTTTTTTTTTTTGGGTCCCAAAAAAAGGGTTTTTTTTTAAACTGTTTTTGATTTTTTTGTTAGATTTTTGTTTATAATGGGCAACAATTACAAATGTGACATTTCTTTGTGTTGCAACGTGCAACATAAGTAAACAAACCACAAAAAAAAAATACTAGGATCTTTTTAAAGGTGTGACATTCCTAACGAATGGCTCCTTAGGGTCTGGATCCACGCCACAAAGGTGTTCCAAATATAGAATTCGGTCTCCGCACCACCTCATATAATCCAGGAGGACCTCGTAGGTGAGGTGGGTGTGCCCTGGGTAGAAAAAAACATGACAATTAGTTTTAGGCAAAATGATCCAAACAAGGATTGTAATTAATGTGCCTCAACAAATATGCTTAGGAGTCTATTGGTTGGCTTTTATCAACACTCTGAAGCAAATATGCTAAATTGCTGTTGTAAACCTTAAACTCAAACTTTCACAGCAAATTGTTCAAAAGGTTACATAAGATGGCTTGGAATGTTAGTAGCAGTTCCACCAAAGCTAAGTAAAATGCTTTTCTGCATGTAAACACAAGCAATCATTTTGAAGAATGTAAGGTGTTTTGGGTTCAATTGGTCAACACGATACATGTGCACACATTTATCTCTATCACCATTGGAATCTGTGGAGCGTTCTCTCTCCCTCTTACTGTCTATAGATTGAACCTGACACATAGTAGAGACTCACCCTTAGGAATTTTGAGGGCCAGTTCTGGACGGAGCAGATGTGTCTGCTCCCCTGATCTCCTTTCCGCCATCCCAGCTGTGTTAAGAGAGAAGAAAAAGTTTATCAACAAATGGACTCACGCTAACTGTAGGTTACGCAGTCATGAAAACGCTCTAACACCCACTCATTACCCCTCCACATTTCCCTGAAAGTTTTATTTAGACATTGATATGGTGGTGATGCAGATTTGTACAGTGCAAGCGTCATTCTTCTGGGTGAAGCTTGTAGCGTTAAGGATACGTACTCCCTGCTTTTGTGCTGATTGTGTTTTTCTGATGTTTTTGGTGCCTCAGCCCTGCCTGTTCTAAGTGTTGGAAACATATCATTTTGGGAGGGCTGCGGAAAACTAATCAGGTTAGACTTACACTCTCTAGGTTTTTGGGGACAAGAGAAATAACAATCCTCCTTTTTACATGGCCCCTGTACACACCTCTAGGCACCTCCCTCCTGTTGTTTGACCCCACAGCAGGCAGCTTGCTATGGAGGCACATGAGATGAAGCCAAGCACCCTGTGCCTGTTCAGGCACTAGGCTGTGAGCCAGCCTTGCCCCCCTCCCTTCCAATGGTCTCAATGATTAGGAGTGACAGCATCAGGAGGCAATATTGGCATGCTGTCACCTCAGTTAAGGAGGAGGGGGAGTCTGTTCCAGACAAGTATTAGTGCAAAAATTTGGACCGTAAAAAATGGTCCCAGTAAGTCTTAGGGGGAATATGCACACCTATCACTTGGAATACTAATGCATAGAATGCATTCACATAAAGAACCCGCTGCCTTTAGAACAACTTGAAGCCTGAGCGGGGACATACACAGTTAGCATTTCTCCACTTACTAAGTAGACACATTACTGGAAAAGCACACAACTTACCATCATCAGGTTTTTTTGGGGCCCCTGAAGTGGATGGCGTGGCTGGCTCTGGAGAAACTGCACAAAAAGAACACAAATTGTGAACTGGAATGTGGTACATTACCGAGGAAGAGTATTTATGAAAGATTGACAAACACACATTTTCAGTGTTGACTAAATCAGGACATGATTAAATTACAATGTCCCCTAAAAATTTACAAGTACAAAGCACACCATTTCCAATGTAGAGAAACTAACACCAATTTAGAATAGGGTGGCTTGAGATAACTTACAAAAGATAACATGTCCTGTAAAGCTCCCCAAAACCACCTTTCAAACATGAAGGTTAAGCAAGAGTGTTTCATGACCAACCTTCCTGTCACATATAGCAAAACTACACTTGCTTTGACTCCAACTTAGATTATCCTAGATACACATCATCCTAGCACACACAATTCATGTGAGAATCTAATTTTAGGTACTTACAGACTAGTTCAGGGGAGCCTGGAGTGGGGGAGGATGGGGGAGACCCTACATGGGGGGATGGTGTCCCTTCATGGGGGGATGGCGTTGTATCTCCTAGAAACACAAAGACACAAATACAATCCTTGAACAAAAGCTATTTGATAAAGGCACACAGAAAGTAGTCTGGAAACATTGAAGGTAGTAGTTACAGTGGACTGGGTAAGCAGTGGCCCCTCTTCCCCAGTCCTCCACAACAAACATCCTCAATGTCAGCTGCTACAAAACCCCAATGTCAAAATATATATATTACAGCCCTTATATTTACCAGGACACATTGAACACACAAACACATGTAGAATACTTACTTCCCCTTTGAGGAGAGCCCAGGTCCTCATCCGAGTCGGACCAATTGGCCTCTTCTTGGCCAACAGTTTGTTCCTGGCCCGGATCCAGGCGACTCGGCCCTGCCTGAGGCTCCTCTCTTGCTGAAGTTACATCAACCACAAAAGAAAACAAAACAAACAATCATTCCTCCAAGTTCGACCTAATACACAACACACCAGCACATCCACATTACTTACAGGGGGCCTGAGAAGGCTGAGCCGCAACATCCTGATCACTGGTTTCTAAAATAAAAGAAAAACATTATATATTATTTATGGACACAAATAGGCAGTAACCTCTCATCATGCTAGCACCATACTCAATGCCCCTACAATTCAGAACATAGAAGTGCACTTACACCAATGAGATGCATTGACCATGTTTTAAAACAGGAGGGCACCATGCAAATTAAGCGGGCGCCTAAGGCCTCGCACCTACAGGGGCCTTGCGGCCAGTGGCGGAGCACCAACATTTCGAAGGGCGCAGTCAGGGAAATCTCCCAAGTAAAAGATTGCTTTCAATCCTCGGATCAAAAAGTTGCAGCAGTGTGCTGCAGTCCCTTCACTGCGTCTGCCAGGTGTCTGTTGTCCGCTGACACTTACTCCTCCTTCTCTGCCTGGGGATTGGCCGTCTGATCATGTTATCCTAAGATGTGGAGGAATCGGTAGGTGTGTACCTGCACCAGTAGGAAGTGACTGGCCGGTCAACTCACTCTGCTATCATCAGTTGTTGCTCTGGGAGGAGAGCTCCGCCCTGGACCCGGAACATACAGGTAACCAGGCCCAGACTTGATATTTTGCAGGCTGGTCATAGATTTGTTGTGTCCACTATGCAAAGTGGTTGAGTAGCCCCAGGGAAGTTGGAAGAGTCTGAAAATGGTTGGTGGAGGAGGAGGAGAAGAAGGCCCTGGGTGGCTGGGGGACAAGGAGAGGGCCCCTGGGGGTTTTCTAGAGGAGGAAAGATCCACAATGACGCCAGAGTCAATTGCCAAGGAAGAGAGTGGAGCTGAGCAAGTCCTGCCTATCTGACATGAAAGCCAAACATGGTGTAGATGGAGCCCTTTGCCCTACACAATGACAGCACCAGAGGTGGAAGGTGAGTGGTAGCGGGTCTTTGACATTATAGAGCATATGGACTCTGTCCATTATTGGTAGTTTTGTTTGGAGTTGTCCTTTAGATGTTTAACTGTGTTGTTTTTGACCCGAGCTGTGAGGGACTGAGGTATGACAGCCCACTATGCTGAGACTTATAGTGCCCTAGAATGTTGAGGACTGAGGAATCCTTAGTCCCTAACAGAGGGCACTACAAGTCTTAGCATAGCAGGCAGTATTTCCTCATTCCCCTACAGAGAGGATTACAAGTCCAAGCAGGTAGCCTTCTGCAGTGGGACTTGTTGTGCCCTTGACTGTGGTGGACTGAGGAAGGGAAGTGTAAGAGGGTCTCTGTAAGCTCAGATGTATGGGGGAGCTTTGGGGAACACAGAGTTCCCTTTTACACCAGAGTCCCCAGCTTCCCCCCTCAAATAATGGTTCCCAAACTCTCCTTATATCAGAGTCTTCACACTTCCCTCTTACAGTGTAGTAAGTCTGGAGACTCCGATGTAAAGGGGGCTCTGTAAAATGTGATTAGAGATTAGAAATTTCTAACATTTTTATTTTCTACTTACGATCCACAATTTTCAGCTGCTCAAATGGCTCGCTGCCTCTGACTGCATATTGGAGTGTGGCCGTCCTCCTCCTCCCCTTCTTCACCAAAAGCACAAGAGGGTGCCGTCCGTCCGCTTTGGCTAGAAGCAGAAGAAAAAAAAAAACATAAAAAATACGAATGTACATAGTAGTATTAAAGGTTGTGAAGAGACACTTGATGGAGGTAGGAAAGGTAGGAGCGAGAGGGAGGGGGGGGGGGGGGTGTTGGTATTAGTGTTGTTGCATAGCTAAACACATGTCCACCTACCCAAAAAATTGTAACCTATCTGGTCACATGTAATGTATATTTTTACTTACCGGAGATTTGCTCCACAGCCTTTAGCAGGAGCCTGGGTGAGCGCCTTTTGGCATCACTCCAGGCCCGCTGCAGATCCACTATCTCAGGCAGAAACTGAAATCTCCGCTGCAGCCTCATCCGGAGACGACACATCATCTTGTGCTTTTGGTGAAGATGCGTATAAACTTTATCATACCCCCAGAGGAGGAGGAGCTGTGGAAAGAGCAGTGTATGTTTGAGTCCAAGTATGTCCAAAATAGTACAGTCTTCAAATAACATGCTAGGTCGTCTTTGAGATATTGTAGAACAAAGAATTCCATTTCTGGTGATACATATACATCGATGTCCAAATCTACCTCCATGACATAGGTTGCCCCACACTGGTGATTTCCTCTACATGATATAGCCATTTTCTCAATTGGCCTTTCATGACACACCCAGGGCCGCCATCAGGGGGGACAGGCAGTCACTGTATTTACAACCTTATTGCTGTCCATTTAGCAGGGTGCAAGTAACTTTACACACATGTAGCATAGGTATCAACTTTTGTCACCATGTTAAAAGGACAGCAGTATGGGTAGCATTACAGTGACTGTTATTAGTCCAGGCTCACTAAACTAGCCAATGCTTGGAAAAGCAAGCCATGCAGATTGCTTTTCAGGTCCCTTTTAACACGAGCTGTCTGATTGGGTGTGGCTGTTAATTTTTGACGCAGACCTGATAAGCCCCTCAATTCTCCTTTATGGAGTGTTATATGTAAATGGGATTGCTTCATTTGAGATGCAGATTTAAACTGTGTATGGCCAGGCTGAAGGTACCCAAGTTGATTGGTCGATCACCTGGAGGACAACGTACAACCAGTCTGTCAGATTTTACACACACTTATCGCTAGCATCTCTTGTAGCCACTAGCAATAATCACTGTGTTTTCCTGGCAGGGGCAGCACCAGGAGAACACAATGGCTCCGCAGGAGGGTTTCCCCTGTCTGTGTTGATGGTGGAATCAAGGCAAAATGTTTTTCCTGCAAGCCACGGGACAAACAAAGATATTTTTTTAATGAATCCATGATTTTGCCAAAATGGAAAAAAAAAGATGTTTGCTTTGTATATTCTTAAGTTTGCTACATAACTAGAACATGTAACAGTGTTATATCATTGCAGGAGATTTCCCTTCACTTCCTGTCTTGGTGTCACCAGGACAGGAAGTGAGGGAATCTCCCGTGGGGATACAGCCAGCAATTCTTTCCTTTTATATATACTATGGACATTATAAGGCAACAATTGCAAGCTATTTCCCCACAGTGATATTCCCCTCACTTCCTGTCTTGGTGACACTAAGACAGGAAGTGAGGGAAAATCTCATGCAATGATATCACCCTACTAGAAATTGTAGTTCCGTCTAAAAAGTATACATAAAGTAAGCACTTGGTTTCCAAAGTGGCAAAATTATGGAGGAGTTAAAACCCCATAGTGTGATCGGGTAATCTGACGGTGTGTTCCTACACTCCTCAATGTGTCTGTTCATTAAGCTGTGCTGAATTATCCTTGATTCACAATTCCTGCAAGAGTTGCACATGGTATGTGGGAGATGCAAATTTAAGGTGGCATAATTATCCACACAATCACACATAATCCTTTTTAAAGGTCACCAGCAGAATTTGATGGCATAGTGGTTCACAGCAGTGCCATCATATTCCAGTTAGATCTGTCAATTAACAAAGCAATGGGATCTGGGGGTGTATTTAACTTGCAATGGACACCCCCATTCATTATCATATGGCAGTGTGAGATGGGTCTGTTGGGAATGTGATCCATTGAGACAAGTGATTATACACTCATGTGTTTCTTTTAGAGGTGATTTGTTCAAGGCAATCCTTTGAAGACATGACCATTCCAGATTTTTGTGATCACTGATTCCATCTCAGGTGAACCAATTAGCTGCTGTGTGCAGATCCAGCTTATGATGGTAAGAGTGTCAGACAAGACAAACGGGGCCGAGCTTGCAGTGTGTATGGATGTATGTAAGGCAATAATTTTTTGCATTATGCATTTAGGGAATATAATGTTTCTAATCTTGCATATATGAAAAGGGTCAATACATTTGTCTTTATCTAGATAGATTCCAAAGCGTCAGAGCAATCTGTCAC